>NC_140988.1:361932004-362466549 GCF_052327205.1 Somniosus microcephalus
GTAGCCTTGTATGCTATGGCATTTCAAGTGCTCATCTAAATGCTTCTTGAATGTTGTGAGGGTTCCTGCCTCTACCACCCTTTCAGGCAGTGAGTTCCAGATTCCAACCACCCTCTGGGTGAAAAAGTTTTTCCTCAAATCCCCTCTAAACCTCCTGCCCCTTACCTGGTTATTGACCCCTCTACTAAGGGGAAAGGTTCCTTTCTATCTACCCTAATCTATGCCCCTCATAATTTTGTACACCTCAATCAGGTCCCCCCCTCAGCCTTCTCTGCTCTAAGGAAAACAACCCCAGCCTGTCCAGTCTCTTTTCATAGCTGAAGCGCTCCAGCCCTGGAAATTTAAAAGCACTACGCCCAGGGATTCTTTAATCAAAAAAATTGATCTTCAGAACTGTAAATTATTGCGAATTCTTACAAGGTAACATCCTGGTGAATCTCCTCTGCACCCTCTCCAATGCAATCACATCCTTCCTATAGTGTGGCGACCAGAACTGCACACAGTATTCCAGCTGTGGCCTAACTAGCGTTTTGTACAGCTCCATCATAACCTCCCTGCTCTTATATTTCTATGTCTCGACTAATGAAGGCAAGTATCCCATATGCCTTTTTAACCACCTTCTCTACCTGTCCTGCTGCCTTCAGGGATCTATGTGCATGCACACCACGGTCCCTCTGATCCTCTGTCCTTCCTAGGGTCCTACCATTCATTGTGTATTCCCTTGCCTTGTTAGTCCTCCCAAAATGCATCATCTCACACTTTTCAGGGTTAAATTCCATTTGCCACTGTTCTGCCCATCTGACCATCCCGTCTATATTGTTCTGTAGCCTGAGGCTTCCCTCCTCGCTATTTCTCACTCCACCACCATTTTCGTGTCATCTGTGAACTTACTGATCATACCTCCTACATTCATGTCTAAATCATTAATGTACACTACAAACAGCAAAGGACCCAGCACCGATCCCCTGTGGTACACCACTGAACACAGGCTTCCCAGTCACAAAAACAACCTTCGACCATCACCCTCTGCCCCCCTGCCACTAAGCTAGGGAAAGAGAGAGACTGGGGATGGAGAGAGAGAGAGAGAGAGACTGGGGGAGAGAGAGACTGGAGAGAGAGAGAGACGGGGAGAGAGAGAGGCTGGGGGAGAGAGACTGGAGAGAGAGAGAGACTGAGGGGGGGGGAGAGAGATGGGGGAGAGTGAGGGAGATGGGAGGAGAGAGAGGGAGACTGGGAGAGAGAGAGAGACTGGGGGAGAGAGAGAAAGACTGAGGGGGGAGACAGAGAGACTGGGAGAGAGAGACTGGGAGAGAGAGACTGGGGAGAGAGAATGTTTAAATCAATACCGAATGTACCCCAACGACTGTTTAAAAATTAATACTGAATGTACCCAACGAGGGTCAACGACTGTTTAAATTAATATTGTCTGTACCCAACGGAGGTCAAAATTGTTTGACACCCTACAGAATGTTGGAAAACTGTATTTTTTGTTATGTAAGCTTTGGCAATATGGTTCCCTGTAAACTTTCATGCCAATAAAGCATTTGAATTGAATTGAATTGAGAGAGACTGGGGGAAAGAATGAGGGGGGGAGAGAGAGGAGAGTGAGATGGGGAAGAGAGAGAGAGAGAGACTGGGGGTGGAGAGAGAGACTAGGGGGGGAGAGAGAGAGGCTGGGGGGAAAGAGAGAGAGGGAATGGCGGGGGGCGAAGGGAGAGATTGGGGGGAGAGAGAGACTGGAGGGGTGAGAGAGAGACTGGAGAGAGAGCGAGACTGGGGAAAGAGAGAGGGACCTATAGAGAGAGAGAGAGACGGGGAGAGAGAGACTGGAGAGAGAGGAGAGAGAGAGAGAGACGGAAGGGAAATCAATGTACACAAGCAATAAATGTGCAGTTAAAATTGGAGACAAACAAACAAAATACTTCCCACAGGGGCATGGTGTGATGCAGGGCTCGCCCATCTCACCGACACTCTTTAATATTTACATAAATGAATTGGCAAAACTACTTGAACAATCTACAGCACCCGGCCTCACCCTATATGAATCCAAGGTTAAATTCCTCCTCTATGCAGATGACCTGGTTCTGCTGTCACCAACTAAGGAGGGTCTACAGCAGAACCTGGATCTGCCAGAGTCATTCTGTCAGACCTGGGCCCTGACAATAAACCCCCAAAAAAACAAAGTTCTTGTGTTCCAGCAAAGATCCAGACATCAGGGACCCAGAATAAATTTCACACTAGGAACAACTAACATTGAACAAACCACTAACTACACATACTTGGGCTTAAAAATCAGTTCTACGGGAAATTTTCATCTGGCTGTGAATGAACTGAAAGAGAAAGCAAGAAGGGCTTTCTATGCCATTAAAAAATCAATCCAAATAGAAATCCCAATTGGCACTTGGCTCAAAATTTTTAAATCAGTAATTGAACCAATTGCACTCTATGGCAGTGAGGTGTGGGGACCGCTAACACAACAAGAATTTGCAAAATGGGACAAACATCCAATTGAGATCCTACACGCAGAATTCTGTAAAGGTATCCTCCGAACTCAAAGGAAAACCGCAAACAATGCATGCAGGGCAGAACTAGGCCAGTATCCACTATTAATTACTATCCAAAAAAGAGCCACCAAATTTTGGAAACACCTAGAAATGAGCAACCCCCACTGCTATCATTACGAAGCCCTGAAATGCCAAGAGAGGATCATAAAGAAGAATACCCTCAGTCAACTAGTCCTGGGACTCAGTGAAGTAACTACTAACACCACTAACAATAACCAGCCCCAGGACAGTGACATCGTAGCACAGACAATTCGACCCAACACAATCGTCACTAAGCAAAAGGAAAAATATCTGTCATATTGGGCAGAAACAACAAAAACCCAAAACAAACTCAATTGCTATTTGGCCCTAAACAGACAATACAACATGGCTGAATAACTGACCACGGTAAAAGATAGCAAATTGAGAAAAACCTTGACTATGTACAGACTTAGTGAGCATAGCCTGGCCATCGAAAAAGGCAGACACAGGCAGACCTGGCTGCCAAGAGAGGACAGGATATGCTCTCACTGCAGTCAGGGAGTGGTGGAGACAGAGATGCACTTCCTCACAGCTTGTGGAAAATATCAGGGCATAAGGGGGAATTTCTATCCAAAATTCACAAAAATATGCCCTGAATTCAAAAATTTGAAGGACGACCAAAAACTCCCATACCTATTAGGGGAACAGAGAAATTGTGTAACCTTAGCGGCACACTATGTTACAGCTTACCATAATCAGAGGGACAACCATTAAATCTAAGAATAGAGTATATACAAATTATATGAATGTATGTTTATACACTCAGGAGTATATCTGTTTATACACTGTATGGATAAATCTGCATTTATGTGTTCAACCATAAATGTTTTTTCGATGCTTTGGCAACATAAGATGTACCTTGTCATGCCAATAAAGCGATTTGAATTGAATTGGAATTGAATTGAGAGAGACTGGGGAGAAAGAGGCTGGAGAGAGAGACTGAGGGGGGAGAGAGAGAGAGACTGGGCTAGAGAGAGACTGGGGGAGAGAGAGAGAGAGAGACTGGGGAGAGAGAATGAGGGGGGAGAGAGAGAGAGAGAAGGGGGAAAGAGAGAGACTGGAAGGGAGAGAGAGAGAGACTGGGGGTGGAGAGAAAGACTAGGGGGGAGAGGGGGAGGCTGGGGAAAGAGAGAGAGGGACTGGCGAGAATAGGGAGAGACTGGGGGAGAGAGAGAGACTGGGGGGAGAGAGAGACTGGGGGAGAGAGAGACGGGGGAGAGAGAGGCTGGGGAGAGAGAGACTGGAGGGGAGAGAGAGAGATTGGAGAGAGAGAGAAGCTGGGGAAAGAGAGAGACTGGGGAGGGAGAGAGAGAGAGAGAGAGAGACTGGGGGAGAGAGAGAGAGATGGGAGAGAGAGAGACTGGGGAGAGAGACTGGAGAGAGAGAGAGACTGAGGGGGGAGAGAGATGGGGAGAGTGAGGGAGATGGGAGAGAGAGAGGGAGACTGGGAGAGAGAGAGAGACTGGGGGAGAGAGAGACTGAGGGGGAAGAGAAAGAGAGAGACTGAGGGAGAGAGAGAGACTGGGGAGAGAGAGAGAAACTGGGGAGAGAGAGAGACTGGGGAGAGAGAGACGGGGAGAGAGAGAGACTGGGGGAGAGAGAGACTGAGGGGGAAGAGAAAGAGAGAGACTGGGGGAGAGAGAGAGACTGGGGAGAGAGAGAGAAACTGGGGAGAGAGGGAGACTGGGGAGAGAGAGACGGGGAGAGAGAGAGAGACTGGAGGAGAGAGAGAGAGAGACAGAAACAACAAAAACCCAAAACAAACTCGATTGCTATTTGGCCCTAAACAGACAATACACCATGGCTGAATACCTGACCATGGTAAAAGATAACAAATTGAGAAAAACCTTGACTATGTACAGACTTAGTGAGCATAGCCTGGCCATCGAAAAAGGCAGACACAGGCAGACCTGGCTGCCAAGAGAGGACAGGATATGCTCTCACTGCAGTCAGGGAGTGGTGGAGACAGAGATGCACTTCCTCACAGCTTGTGGAAACTATCAGGGCATAAGGGGGAATTTCTACCCAAAATTCATAAAAATATGCCCTGAATGCAAAAATTTGAATGACGACCAAAAACTCCCATACCTATTAGGGGAACAGAGAAATTGCGTAACTTTAGCGGCAAACTATGTTACAGCTTGCCATAAGCAGAGGGACAACCATTAAACCTAAGAAAAGATTATATGCATATTATATGAGTGTATATTTATACACACAGGGATATATCTGTTTATACACTGTATGGATAGATCTGCGTTTATGTGTTCAACCATACATGTTTTTTCGGTGCTTTGGCAACATGAGATGTACCTTGTCATGCCAATAAAGCAATCTGAATTGAATTGAATTGAAATTTACTGGGGAGAGAGAGAGACTGGGGGAGAGTGAGAGAGAGAGAGGGACAGAGAGAGGGAGAGTAAGAGAGACTGGGGAGAGAGAGAGACTAGGGGAGAGAGAGACTAGGGGAGAGAGAGAGACTGAGGGGGGAGAGAGAGACGGGGTAGTGAGAGAGAGGGAGAGATACTGGGGGAGAGAGAGAGACTGGGGAGAGAGAGGGCGACTGGGGAGAGAGAGTCGGGGGACAGAGAGAGAGAGAGAGACTGAGGGGAGAGAGAGAGACTGGGGAGAGAGAGAGACTGAAGAGGGAGAGAGAGAGACTGGGGTGAGTGTGGTAAACCACTGTATTGTATATTGCCACCTCTGGGTGGCGCTGTGTATGGAGGCATGCCTCAGCTGACTCCACCCACCACTGTGTGGGTTTCGTTCAGACTTGTTCAGTCACTCACGAAGAAGCATGGTCTCTTCTTAGCTAATAAAAGCCTTATTCATCTCTTCTTTCGACTCATCATCTCTTCTTCGACTCATCACCTTTTATGAAGTAATTGATAAGCGTATCAATTTTATTAGCTAAAAGTTAAATGGCGACACCTGAGGAGCAACAACAGCAACGGATACAGCAGACATTGCTGAGAGCCCTCAGACCACCACGCCTGGACCTCGACCCTCAAGATGTGGGTGCATCAGCCAAGTTTGAACACTGGCTGAGCTGCTTTGAATCCTTCCTCGCAATCTCACAGGTTACAGAGGAGGATCACAAACTGAAAATTTTGACCGCCCAGGTGAGCCATCAAGTATATATGCTAATCCGGGACTCTAATACGTACGTGGCGGCCCTCGAGCTACTAAAAGGGCAATATACACGCCCAGTGAACACAATTTACGCCCGACACCTCTTGGGATCCCGCAGGCAGCAACCGGGAGAATCGGTAGGGGCATTTGCACGGGCGCTACTGGCACTCTGCAGAGACTGCGATTGTAAAGCGGTAACGGCTGTGGAGCACGCGCAGGGACTCGCCTGTGATGCCTTCGTCAGGGGCCTCCAGTCAGACCACACCCGGCAGAGACTGCTAGAAAGCAAGGAACCCGACCTGAAGACGGCCATTGCCCTTGCGCTCTCGTTAGAGGAGGCCCACCGAAACCTCGAGGCATACCCCCGTAACGGCGCCGAGACAAGGCAATCGAAACCGTGGGACACGGGACCGCCGCCCCCGGCACCAACCGCTGCAGCGACCCAACCGAGACAGCAGCCTCCGGTAAGAACTGCTTCGATGCCCAGTAACCAGGCCCAAAAATGCTATTTCTGTGGCCAGTTAAAACATCCCAGAGCGCACTGCCCAGCTAAGACAGCTACCTGCTCGGGCTGCGGGAAGAAAGGCCATTACGCTAACGCCTGCAAGGGGAAGCCAGCCAGCAGCGCAGCGTGCGGGCCGTGGGAGCAGCCATCTTATCCGCCATTTTGTGTACCCCCGGCCGCATGGCATCCGCCGCCATCGTATCCAACGCACTCAACCGCCATTTCGTCACCGGAACCGACCACCGTCTCGGCGGATGACTATAGTGACTCACTAAGCCACATACTGGCCTCCGTGACGCTGGATCAAGGCCACCCTCACCATCTATCCAGCTCCATGATGGATATCGCGGTAAACGGCCGCGCCACCAGTTGCCTGATCGACAGCGGGAGCACAGAGAGTTTCGTCCACCCCGACACGGTACGTAGCCACTCCCTCACGATTCTGCCAACGCACCATCGCATTTCTATGGCGTCCAAGTCCCAGTCAATGGACATCAGCGGCTACTGTGTGGTGACCCTGTCAGTAGGGGGCACTGAATATCAAAAATTTAAACTGCTAGTCCTGCCCCGTCTTTGCGCTGCCGTCCTGCTAGGGTTGGATTTTCAGTGCCACCTTAAGAGTGTCACACTAGCATACGGTGGACCCCTCCCCCCACTCACAGTCTGCAACCAACAACTTTTAAATCGCCCGCTGCAAACCACCTGCAGCCTTTCCACATTAAAAGTCCCCCCCCTCCCCTGTTCGCTAACCTCACCCGCGACTGTAAACCCATCGCTACCAAAAGCAGGCGGTACAGTGCCGGGGACAGAGCTTTTATCAGCTCTGAGGTGGAGCGGCTCTTGAAGGAGGGCATTATCGAAGGTAGCACTAGCCCCCGGCGAGCCCAGGTTGTAGTCGTTAAAACCACTGCAAAACGCCGCATGGTAATCGACTACAGCCAAACCATAAACCGGTACACCCAGCTGGACGCGTACCCCCTCCCTCGCATATCTGATATGGTCAATCAGATTGCGCAATACAAAGTATTCTCCACCATCGACCTTAAGTCAGCGTACCACCAGCTGCCCATCCGCCATGAGGACCGCCAGTATACTGCCTTCGAGGCAAACGGCCGCCTCTACCACTTCCTTAGGGTCCCCTTCGGCGTCACCAACGGGGTTTCGGTCTTCCAAAGGGAGATGGACCGAATGGTTGACCAGAACGCGCTGCGGGCAACCTTCCCCTATTTGGATAACGTCACCATCTGCGGCCACGACCAGCAGGACCACGACGTTAATCTAGCAAATTTCCTCCGTACGGCCCAACGGCTGAACCTAACGTACAATAAGGAAAAATGTATGTTTCACACCAAGCGCCTGGCCATCCTCGGCTGCGTGGTGGAGAACGGAGTCATCGGGCCCGACCCCGACAGAATGCGCCCCCTAATGGAGCTACCCCTTCCCCACTGCCAAAAAGCACTGAAGAGATGCCTGGGGTTTTTCTCCTACTACGCCCAGTGGGTGCCCCTCTATGCAGACAAAGCCAGGCCCCTCATCAAAGCCACCTCCTTCCCCCTGACACCAGAGGCGTGTGCAGCCTTCACTCTTATCAAGAACGATATCGCGAAGGCCGCAATGCACGCGGTGGATGAGTCCATCCCCTTCCAAGTGGAGAGCGATGCCTCCGACTTCGCCCTAGCCGCGACCCTTAACCAGGCGGGCAGACCCGTGGCCTTTTTCTCAAGGACCCTCCAGGGCCCCGAGACGAGACACTCCTCCGTCGAAAAGGAGGCCCAGGCTATTGTAGAAGCGGTGCGTCACTGGAGGCATTACCTGGCCGGGAAACGATTTACCCTGCTCACTGACCAGCGTTCAGTAGCTTTTATGTTTAATAATAAGCAGAGGGGTAAAATCAAGAACGACAAGATCTTGAGGTGGAGAATCGAACTCTCCACCTACAATTATGATATCTTGTATCGGCCAGGGAAACTCAATGAGCCCCCAGATGCCCTATCACGTGGTACATGCGCCAACGCGCAGAGTGATAGGCTGCAGTCCCTCCACAATGACCTCTGCCACCCGGGGGTCACCAGGTTTTTCCATTTTATCAAATCCCGTAACCTGCCCTACTCCATCGAGGAGGTCAGGACCATGACCAAGAGCTGCCAAATCTGCGCCGAGTGCAAACCGCACTTCTATAGGCCGGACAGAGCAAGCCTGATCAAGGCCACCCGCCCCTTCGAACGCCTGAGCGTCGATTTTAAAGGGCTCCTCCCCTCCGCTGACCGCAATGTGTACTTCCTCAACATAGTTGATGAGTACTCCCGTTTCCCCTTTGCCATCCCTTGCCCAGACATGACCAGTACCACGGTCATCAAGTGTCTGAATGACATCTTCGCTCTGTTCGGGTTCCCCAGCTATATACATAGCGACAGGGGCTCATCGTTCATGAGCGACGAACTTCGGCAGTACCTGCTAACAAGAGGTATCGCCACGAGCAGGACCACCAGTTACAACCCCCGGGGGAACGGCCAGGTGGAAAGGGAGAACGCGACGGTTTGGAAGGCAGTCCTCTTAGCACTAAAATCTAAGGGCCTTCCGACCTCCCGCTGGCAGGAGGTCCTCCCTGCAGCGCTTCACTCCATTCGGTCACTGCTTTGTACTGCCACTAATGCGACCCCTCATGAGAAAATGTTCGTTTTCCCCCGGAAGTCTACATCGGGAACCTCGCTACCGGCATGGTTGACTTCTCCTGGGCCCGTCCTACTGCGGAGGCACGTGAGGACGCATAAAACGGACCCCCTGGTCGAGCGGGTGCACCTCCTACACGCCAACCCCCAGTATGCCTGGGTGACATACCCAGACGGGCGGGAGGACACGGTCTCCATACGAGATCTCGCACCCTCGGGTACCCCTGAATTACCACCGTTATCCCCCTTACCACCGTTATCCCCCTTACCACTGTTATCCCCCACCACCCCTCCCAACCCAACCCCTGCAGACGGCATGCCAAAGCCCCAGGAATCTTCGCCAACCACCCAGACACCAGACCCGACGTCGGATGCTGCAACACCACCGCCGCCACCACGACGATCAGGACGTCAGACAAGGCCTCCTGATAGACTTAACTTGTAGTACCCTTCACCCCGCCGGACTTCACATTAAACAAGGGGTGAATGTGGTAAACCACTGTATTGTATATTGCCACCTCTGGGTGGCGCTGTGTATGGAGGCATGCCTCAGCTGACTCCACCCACCACTGTGTGGGTTTCGTTCAGACTTGTTCAGTCACTCACGAAGAAGCATGGTCTCTTCTTAGCTAATAAAAGCCTTATTCATCTCTTCTTTCGACTCATCATCTCTTCTTTGACTCATCACCTTTTATGAAGTAATTGATAAGCGTATCAGTGAGAGAGAGGGAGACTGGCGTGCAGAGAGAGACTGAGGGGGAGAGAAAGAGAGAGACAGACGGGGAAGAGAGAGACTGGGAGTGAGAGAGAGGGAGAGTGAGAGACGGGGAGAGAGAGACTGGGGGTGTGAGAGAGCGAGGCTGGGGCAGAGAGAGAGAGACTCAGGGGTAGAGAGACTGGGGGAGAGAGGCTGGGGGAGAGAGAGAGCGACTGAGGAGAGAGGGAGAGACAGGGGGAGAGATAGAGACTGGGAGAGAGAGAGAGACGGGGAGAGAGATGGGGGAGAGAGAGAGAGCGACTGGGGAGAGAGAGAGACTGGGGAGAGAAAGAGAGAGAGAGAGGGACGGGGATGCGAGAGACTGGGGAGACAGAGACTGGGAAAGAGAGAGAGACTGGGGGAGAGAGAGAGATTGGGAAAGAGAGAGACGAGGAGAGAGAGAGAGACGGGGAGAGAGAGAGAGACGGGGAGTGAGAGAGAGGGAGAGAGAGATACTGGGGGAGAGAGTAACTGAGGGAGAGAGAGAGAGACTAAGGGGGGAGGGAAAGAGAGAGAGATGGGGAAGAGAGAGAGAGTGACGGGGAGTGAGAGTGACTGGGGAGACAGACTGGGGGAGAGAGAGAGAGGGACTGGGGGAGAGAGAGAGTGAGACTGGGGGAGAGAGAGAGACTGGGAGAGAGACTGGGGAGAGACAGAGACAGGGGAGAGAGAGAGTGAGACTGGGGGAGAGAGAGAGACTGGGAGAGAGACTGGGGAGAGAGAGAGACGGGAGAGAGAGAGTGAGACTGGGGGAGAGAGAGAGACTGGGAGAGAGAGACAGGGGAGAGAGACTGGGGGAGAGAGAGAGACGGTGGGAGAGAGAGAGACTGGGGGAGAGAGAGAGAGACTGGGGAGAGAGAGAGACAGGGGAGAGAGAGAGTGAGACTGGGGGAGAGAGAGAGACAGAGAACCGAGAACCGAGAGCGAGAGAGAGAGAGCGAGAGATAGAAAGAACCGAGAGAGAGAGAGAACCGAGAGCGAGAGAGAGAGAGAGAGAGAACCGACAGCGAGAGAGAGAGACAGAGAGTGTGACTCTGTCAACCGGAGCACGGGGCCTGAAGCCGGAGAAAGGCCCGAGGAACCGGGCCGAGCGAGGCACCGGAGAGAGGGAGAGCGAGCGGCAGCAGGGGTCGACCCAGACCGGGAGGAGCGGCCCGAGCCAGTCAGGGAGGCGAGTGGAGAGGTAGGGGTGCCGGATCGGGTCGGGCCTGGACAGCGAGCAGGCCCGGGGCCTGAAACCCGAGAAACTCCGGGGTCGGAGAGACTCGGCCGGGCCGGGACTGCACAGCCGAGCCGAGGGGCTGGGACCAGGGCAGAGGCCCGGAGAGCGAGCAAGCCCGGGGCCTGAAAACCGAGAAACTCCGGGATCGGAGAAACTCGAACAAACACCGGGCCGGGCGGGGACTGCACAGCCGAGCCGAGGGGCTGGGACCAGGGCAGAAGCCCGGAGAGAGAGCAAGCCCGGGGCCTGAAACCCGAGAAACTCCGGGGTCGGAGAAACTCGGACAAACACCGGGCCGGGACGGGACTGCACAGCCGAGCCGAGGGGCTGGGACCAGAGCAGAAACAGCCTGAGACCGACGCGAGGAGAGAGAGGAAAACTCCGGGTCCGGAGGAAAAAAGCTATACCTAGATCTACCTAAATTTAGTTAACCTAGAAAAAGAACAACAAACCCGAAGAAAAAAAAAAAAAAAAGAAAAAAATAAAGGAATAGAAACCAGAGAGAAACGATAAACAACCCGAACCAGGAACCTGTGAGAGAGAGAGAGAGAAACTTTTAAGAGCAGCTATATCAAAGATGAACCCCTGAAAAACTCTCAATTTTGGACCTAAAAGTGGGATAAGGTGGAACACGACACAAAAAAGAGAAAAAAAGTTATCTACCTGAGACAAAACAAACGACTACAATGAGCAGGGAAATGAAATATCCTGAGCAATGCACAAAAAATAAAGCAAAGGAAAAACACAAGGACATAACACTAAAAAGTAACCCAGAGGTCCTCTACGTTGACTATACCACACACAAAGGGATTAAGACGAAGAACAACCTCATATTCTACACCGACTCCATTCCCTCATGGAAGGAGACTTTACAAAAATACTACGCATACGTCTCCAGCGAAGGTATTGGCAGTGGAGGCAGACTGAAAATATGTAAAGATGGAAATCTAGATAAAGATGACCCCCTGCTAACCATAAGCTACTACAACAAAAAAGGAAAGATCATGATACAGGGGAATGTAGAAAGTCTGGACTCCTTCGAAAAGGAATTCCCCCAGTTGAAAACTAAGGCAGACACAAATAGGACCAATGGACAGGAGGCAAAAGAGAATCGAACAGAGGATGATGAGAGCCAAGCGGAGGAAGAAGAAGAGAGTCCAGCAGAGACACACACCTCCCTGACCATCTCCACCCCCCCCACACCTCTCAACGCAAACAAACTGCTGAAAGGGAGTCTGTCCAAACTAGAACTCGAATTCAACGAATACAGAGAAACACAGACCAAGAACTGGACGGAGGAACTCAAACAGCTGAAAATGGAAAACGAGTCCACCATCCAAAATCTGAGAAAGACCGTAGAGGAACAAATAAATAAGATCAAAGAACTCCATACCCAACTAAACAAAATGACGGAGGCCGTAGAAAGGCTCAGCAGGCAACACAAACCTCTTAAGGTCCAAAAAACAACACACACAAGGACACAGAACCCGTCGGATGCCACCCCACACGAGGACACACCGAAAGCCACAAACCCCGCTCCTGCCACACAGCTCACCACAGAAACCCAGCCAACAACCAGCCCTCAGTCGAGTCCTGCCCAGACTACCGCTACCCAGTCCTCACACACAGGGACGCAGAACCCGTCAGATGCCCCCCCACACGAGGACACACCGAAAGCCTCAAACCCCGCTCCTGCCACACAACATATCCCAGAAACCCAGCCAACAACCAGCCATCAGTCGAGTCCTGCCCAGACTACTGCTACCCAGTCTGAAAAACCAGCCCCTCAGGCGGTCCTGCTGACCGACTCCAACGGAAAGTTTCTGGACCCCCAGAGGCTGTTCCCAGGTCATCAAGTCCTGAAAAAATGGTGCAGCAACACAGAACATGCAATGAAGATCCTGAACAAAGAATCCCTTGGAAGCCCCAAATGGCTTGTGATCCACACAGGCACAAACGACCTACGCACCCTACGGGAAGGCACTGCTAGGGCGGTGAGCAGGATGGCGGAAAAGGCCAGCAAGGAATTCCCCGAGGCGCGGATCGTGATCTCCACACTACTGCCCAGAAAGGACACCCCAGCCTATATAATCCACAACACCAACAGGGAGATCGACACGAGATGTTCTGTCTTCCCCAACGTCTACCTGGCCCATCATCCAAACATCAACACAAGGGACCTCTATGACGAAATACATCTACTCAAACAGCGGATGTGGGTCTTTGCAAAAAACCTCATAAACACTGCCAAAAGACGCAGCCCTCCCACCCCCTCTACCATTGGGAGCCGTAACCCAAACAGGACCACCAATGTCCCCCACCCCCCTTTACAAAACCAACAACAGAACCGTGCTTTTATACCTGACCCAAGACCCCCCTCTAGACCACAGACTGTAGACCAAGAACTGAGAAAGATCATGACGATGCTGAACAGCCTGATAGAAAGCCGGAGAAATTATTAATATTGTTATTTATCATTATCATTATTGTTATCTTATCAGTATTATTACTACTATTAGATAGATATATGTGCATGCCTCATGAAATTTATACTAAATCATCATTTAGCATTATAGAAAATAGTGTTTCCACACTCATCCCACAAAATAGGTCCATTTTATTTCGTTTTATTGAACTATATAAATGCGTTCTTTCCACATAAGCTGCTGGAATATCCAGGGCCTCCGCTCCTCAACTTTTGGGATGAAGAGTACAGACCCTGAATTCCTAAAAGCTATAAAAGACATTGATATAATTGTGTTAACAGAAACATGGTGCCAAAAGGACATGCCGACCCACTGTCCCCCAATGTACCATGAAATTATTGTGCCTTCAGTAAAGAACATTAAGACACGCAAGGGCAGAACCTCCGGGGGAATCCTGGTGTGGTATAAAGGAGAACTGAACAAACACATCTCACCGATAAAACAGGGAAAATCACACGTATGGCTAAAATTAGATAAAAATATAGGAATAGCAAAAAACGATGTTTACTTATGTGCGATCTACATACCTCCAATAGAATCGCCATATTTTGAAGAGGAGATATTTGACACTCTCCACATGGAAATCAGCCATTTCCAGGCCCAAGGAAAGGTGCTACTATGTGGGGACCTAAATGCAAGGACAGGATGTGAACCTGACTTCATAGACCCACAGGGCAACAACCATGTGTTTGGCCAGACCCCTCTATATGTCACACCAGCCATCGCAAACCGAAACAACCTCGATTGTGAAATAAATAAAAGCGGTAGGGAGGTAGTGCAACTCTGCCGAGCCTTAGGCCTGTACATAGTTAACGGTAGGTTCAGAGGGGACTCCTTAGGGAGACTCACATATTCCTCAACTCTTGGGTCTAGTGTGGTGGATTATACAATCACTGACCTGGACCCCTGCGATATCAACGCATTCACTGTCAGGCAGCAATCCCCCCTCTCAGACCATAACCAAATAAATGTGTACCTTAAACTTTCTGCCCAAACTACAGACACAAAAAAGGAACCCAGTAAGCTACATAAAATAAACCAGACATACAGATGGGCCCCAGACAGTGGAGATAAATTCATCACAGCACTAAATTCACCTGATCTCACAAGTAAAATTTCTAAATTTAAAGAAAATCTATATGAGATCACCAGAGATGGGGTAAACATGGCCATAGAGGATATAAATATGATCTTTCATGAGGCAGCTGTAAAAGCCGACCTCGTGAAACAGAAGAGGAAGAGTCACAAAAGACAAAATAAAAATAAGAAATGGTTTGACCACGAATGCAAAAATGCCAGAAAAGACCTGAGAAAAATATCAAACCAAAAGCATCGCCAACCAAACAATCCGGACCTACGTACTAGATACAATGAAACCCTCAAAAGATATAAACACACCATTAGGAACAAAACACAAAACTATACCCACAAAATACTAGAAGAAATTGAAAACTCCACCAACCCAAAACAATTCTGGGAAATGTGGAATAACCTGAGTACAACACAATTGCAAGCATTACCAATCCAAGATGGCGACATCTGGAGAACACATTTTGAAAACCTCTACAAAGACATCCCAATAAACGAAACAAACCCAAGTCAACATCAGGTCACAGAAAAACTCCACACATTAGAAGCAACAATCAAAGACAACCAAAACCCTCTAGACTCCCCAATCACATGGAAAGAAATGGCCACAAAAACAAAATCTCTCCACCTAAAGAAAGCCTGTGGCCCAGACAACATCAAAAATGAAATGCTCAAGTTCAGCAATATGGAGATGCAGGGTGCGGTACTCAAATTATTCAACATCATATTACGTTCAGGCTGTTTTCCCGATATCTGGTGCCAAGGACTAATCTCCCCCATATATAAAAGCGGAAACAAATCAGACCCAAATAACTACCGCGGCATCTGTGTCAACAGTTGTCTAGGGAAGTTATTCTGCAGTATTCTAAATAGTAGATTACTTGATTTTCTTAACAAACATAATATCCTCAGAAAAAACCAAATAGGCTTTCTTCCAAAACACCGCACCGCCGACCATATCTATACCCTTCACACCCTCATTGAAAAACATATACACCAAACAAAAAATGGGAAAATATTCGCCTGTTTCATCGACTTCAAGAAAGCCTTTGACTCTATATGGCACGAAGGGCTCTATTATAAACTTCTTCAATGTGGAATAGGGGGCAAAGTCTATGACCTTATTAAATCAATGTATCTGAAAAACAAATGCGGGGTCAAAATTGGAGACAAACGCACCGATTTCTTCACCCAGAGAAGAGGCGTCCGGCAGGGCTGCAATTTGAGCCCGACCCTGTTCAACATATACATAAATGAATTAGCAGACATGCTGGAGCAAAGCGAGTCACCAGGTCTCCGTCTCCTGGATGGAGAAGTGAAATCCCTGTTCTATGCGGACGACCTGGTTCTGCTGTCTCCCACAGAACAGGGATTACAGCAACAACTAGACCTACTCGACAAATACTGCCAAAATTGGGCTCTAACAGTAAATCTAAAGAAAACCAACATCATGATTTTTCAAAAAAGGCCCAGATGTCAGGAAAACAAATACCAGTTTACCCTCAGTGATATCACTATAGGACACACTATGAGCTACACCTACCTTGGTCTAACTATTACAGCATCAGGGAGCTTCAGCATAGCAGTGAATGCACTAAAAGAAAAAGCCCGAAGAGCCCTATATGCAATAAAAAGAAAATTCTACAACATCCAAATCCCAATCAAAATCTGGCTCAAAATATTTGACAGCATAATCCTGCCCATTGCACTGTACGGTAGTGAAGTATGGGGCCCGCTAAATCACCAAAGCTACACTAAATGGGAAAAACATACAATAGAAGCCCTACATGCAGAATTCTGCCGAAGCATTCTTCGCACCCAAAGAAAAACGCCAACAAATGCATGCAGAGCCGAACTAGGCAGATACCCACTGATAATAAACATCCAAAAACGAGCACTAAACTTCCTAAATCACCTCAAATCTAGCTCCCCAGACACCCTTCATTTCAAAGCCTTTCAGACCCAAGAGCTAAACCCAGAAAAGAGTCCCCTGAGTCAGCTGCTACGGAAACTAAGTACTCAGCCGGACCCTGACCAGCCCCAGACCAACACAGCCGTCCAAACACCAATCCGAGTGAACCAAATCATTAAAAAATGCAAAGAAACCTACCTGGAACATTGGAACAAAATAACCGAAAGCCAAAGCAGATTAGAATGTTACCGGGCCCTAAAAAGAGAATATAAACTGGCAGACTACCTCACGACCATCAGAGACACAAAACAGAGACAGACCCTCACCAGGTACAGACTAAGCGACCACCAACTGGAAATTGAAAAAGGCAGATACAAGAAATCCTGGCAGCCTAGAGAGAATAGAATATGCGATCAATGTCTGGCTGGCGAGGTTGAAACAGAAATGCATTTCCTCCTAAAATGCGAAAAATTCAACACATCAAGAAACATATTATTCAACAAGCTAAGCCAAACAACCCCAGATTTCAAGGAATTGGATGATCTGTCAAAATTGAGATTAGTCCTAGGAGAAGGAGACAGACCATACCTTGGGGCCAAATATGTAACAACATGTCACAACCTGAGGACTGTTTAAAATTAAGACTGTTTAAAATTAATATTGAACGTACCAAATGAAGTACAAAGACTGTTTAAAATTAATATTGTTTAAAAGTAATATTGTATGTACCCAACAAATGTCAAATCGATTGACACCTACAGAATGTTGGAAAACTGTACCTTTTTGCTATGTAAGCTTTGGCAATATGGTTCTCTGTAAACTTTCATGCCAATAAAGCATTTTAATTGGAATTGGAATTGGACTGAGAGAGAGACAGGGGAGAGAGAGAGACGATGGGAGAGAGAGAGACTGGGGGAGAGAGAGAGAGACTGGGGAGAGAGACAGGGGAGAGAGAGAGTGAGACTGGGGGAGAGAGAGAGACTGAGAGAGAGACAGGGGAGAGAGAGAGACAGGGGAGAGAGACTGGGGGAGAGAGAGAGACGGTGGGAGAGAGAGAGACTGGGGGAGAGAGAGAGAGACTGGGGAGAGAGACTGGGGAGAGAGAGAGACAGGGGAGAGAGAGAGAGAGACTGGGGGAGAGAGAGACTCTGGGAGAGAGACTGGGGGAGAGAGAGAGACGGTGGGAGAGAGAGAGACTGGGGGAGAGAGAGACTGGGGAGAGAGAGAGACGGTGGGAGAGAGAGAGACTGGGGGAGAGAGAGAGACTGGGAGAGAGAGACTGGGGAGAGAGAGAGACAGGGGAGAGAGCCCGAGGAACCGGGCCGAGCGAGGCACCGGAGAGAAGGAGAGCGAGCAGCAACAGGAGTCGACCCAGACCGGGAGGAGCGGCCCGAGCCAGTCAAAGAGGCGAGTGGAGAGGTAGGGGTGCCGGATCGGGTCGGGCCTGGAGAGCGAGCAAGCCCGGGGCCTGAAACCCGAGAAACTCCGGGGTCGGAGAAACTCGGACAAACACCGGGCCGGGACAGCACAGCCGAGCCGAGGGGCTGGGGCCAGGGCAGAAGCCCGGAGAGAGCGTTGGGAGCTGAGAGCGCGAAATTTGAACGAAGGGAAACGGCTGAAAGGAGAAAAGGAGCAAAGAGAGGTAACTGCACCTAGAGAGAGAGAGAGAGAGAGAGGAGAGGAAACACCAGCTGGAGAGAAAAAGCCGGAGAAATAAGTTTTACCTAACTCTACCTAAGTTTCATTTTAGTTAAAGTTAGTTCGGAAAAAGTTTAATTTTATTTAAATTTAGCTGGAAAAAAAAAAAAACCTGAAAAAAGAACAAACCCGCGAGGAAAAGGAACAGAAACCCGAGAGAAACGATAAACTACCCGAACCAAGAGCCTGTGAGAAAAAGAGAAAGATAAACCTTTAAGAGCAGCTATATCAAAGATGAACCCCTGAAAAACTCCCAATTTTGGACCTAAAAGTGGGCTAAGGTGGAACAAGACACAAAAAAGAGAGAAAAAAAAAAAGTTATCTATCTGAGACAAAAAACAAACGACTACAATGAGCAGGGAAATGATATATCCTGAGCAATGCACAAAAAATAAAGCAAAGGAAAAATACAAGTACACAACACTAAAAAATAACCCAGAAATCCTCTACGTGGACTATACCACACACAAAGGGACTAAGCTGAAGAACAACCTCATATTCTACACCGAATACGTCACCTCCTGGAAGGAGACTTTACAAAAACACTACACATACGTCTCCAGTGAAGGTATTGGCAGTGGAGGCAGACTGAAAATATGTAAAGATGGAAACCTAGATAAAGATGACCCCCTGCTAACCATAAGCTACTACAACAAAAATAGAAAGATCATGATACAGGGGAATGTGGAAAATCTGGACACCTTCGAAAAGGAATTCCCCCAGTTGAAAACTAAGACAGACACAAAGAGGACCAATGGACAGGAAGCAAAAGAGAATCGAACAGAGGATGAGGAGAGCCAAGTGGAGGAAGAAGAAGAGAGACCAGCAGAGGAAAACACCTCCCTGTACATCTCCACCCCCCCCACACCTCTCAACGAAAACAAAATGATGAAAGAGAATCTGGCCAAACTAGAACTTGATTTCAACGAATACAGAGAAACACTGGCCAAGAATCTGAAGGAGGAACTCAAACAGCTAAAAACGGAACACGAGTCCACCATCCACAAGCTGAGAAAGACCATAGAGGAGCAAAGAAATGAGACCAAAGAACTCCGTACTCAACTAAACAAAATGAAGGAGACCGTAGAAAGGCTCAGCAGGCAACACAAACCTCTTAAGGTCCAAAAACCTGAGGACACAAAAACAACACACACAAGGACACAGAACCCGCCGGATGCCACCCCACACGAAGACACACCGAAAGCCACAAACCCTGCTCCAACCAGCCCTCAGTCGAGTCATGCCCAGACTACTGATACCCAGTCCTCACACACAGGAACACAAAAACCGACAGATACCCCCCTAAACGAGGACACACCGAAAGCCCCAAACCCCGCTCCTGCCACACAACATATCCCAGAAACCCAGCCAACAACCAGCCACCAGGCGAGTCCTACCCAGACTACTGTTACCCAGTCTGAAAAACCAGCCCCTCAGGCGGTCCTGCTGACCGACTCCAACGGAAAGTTTCTGGACCCTCAGAGGCTGTTCCCAGACCATCAAGTCCTGAAAAAATGGTGCAGCAACACAGGCCAAGCAATGAAGATCCTGAACAAAGAATCCCTTGGAAGCCCCAAATGGATTGTGATCCACACAGGCACGAACGACCTACGCACCCTACAGGAAAACACGGCTTGGGCGGTGAGCAGGATGGCAGAAAAGGCCAGCAGGGAATTCCCCGAGGCGCGGATCGTGATCTCCACACTACTGCCCAGAAAGGACACCCCAGCCTATATAATCCACAACACCAACAGGGAGATCGACACGAGATGTTCTGTCCTCCCCAACGTCTCCCTGGCCCATCATCCAAACATCAACACAAGGGACCTCTATGACGAAATACATCTACTCAAACAGCGGATGTGGGTCTTCGCAAGAAACCTCATAAACACTGCCAAAAGACGCAGCCCTCCCACCCCCCCTACCATTGGGAGCCCAAACAGGACCACCAATGTCCCCCACCCCCCTTTACAAAACCGACAACAGAACCGTGCTTTTATACCTGACCCAAGACCCCCCTCTAGACCACAGACTGTAGACCAAGAACTGAGAAAGATCATGACGATGCTGAACAGCCTGATAGAAAGCCGGAGAAATTATTAATATTGTTATTTATCATTATCATTATTGTTATCTTATCAGTATTATTACTATTATTAGATAGATATATGTGCATGCCTCATGAAATTTATACTAAATCATCACTTAGCATTATAGAAAATAGTGTTTCCACACTCATCCCACAAAATAGGTCCATTTTATTTCGTTTTATTGAACTATATAAATGCGTTCTTTCCACATAAGCTGCTGGAATATCCAGGGCCTCCGCTCCTCAACTTTTGGGATGAAGAGTACAGACCCTGAATTCCTAAAAGCTATAAAAGACATTGATATAATTGTGTTAACAGAAACATGGTGCCAAAAGGACATGCCGACCCACTGTCCCCCAATGTACCATGAAATCATTGTGCCCTCAGTAAAGAACACTAAAACACGCAAGGGCAGAACCTCCGGGGGAATATTGGTGTGGTATAAGGGAGAACTGGACAAACACATCTCACCGGTAAAACAGGGGAAATCACACGTATGGCTAAAACTAGATAAAAATATAGGAATAGCAAAAAAAGATGTTTACTTATGTGCGATCTACATACCTCCAATAGATTCGCCATATTTCGAAGAGGAGTTATTTGATACTCTCCACATGGAAATCAGCCATTTCCAGGCCCAAGGAAAGGTGATAATATGTGGGGACCTAAATGCAAGGACTGGTTGTGAACCTGACTTCATAGACCCACAGGGAAACAACCATGTGTTTGGCCAGACCCCTTTAGATGTCACACCAGCCATCGCAAATCGGAACAACCTTGATCGTGAAATAAATAAAAGCGGTAGGGAGGTAGTGCAACTCTGCCGAGCCTTAGGCCTGTACATAGTTAATGGTAGGTTCAGAGGGGACTCCCCAGGGAGACTCACATACTCCTCAACTCTTGGGTCTAGTGTGGTGGACTATACAATCACTGACCTGGACCCCTGCGATATCAACGCATTCACTGTCAGGCAGCAATCCCCCCTCTCAGACCATAACCAAATAAATGTGTACCTTAAACTTTCTGCCCAAACTACAGACACAAAAAAAGAACACAGTAAGCTACATAAAATAAACCAGACATACAGATGGGCCCCAGACAGTGGAGATAAATTCATCACAGCACTAAATTCACCTGATCTCACAAGTAAAATTTCAAAATTTAAAGAAAATCTATATGAGATCACCAGAGATGGTGTAAACACGGCCATAGAGGATATAAATATGATCTTCCATGAGGCAGCTGTAAAAGCCGACCTCGTGAAACAGAAGAGGAAGCATCACAAAAGACAAAATAAAAATATGAAATGGTTTGACCACGAATGCAAAAATGCCAGAAAAGACCTGAGAAAAATATCAAACCAAAAGCATCGGCAACCAAACAACCCGGACCTACGTACTAGATACAACGAAACCCTCAAAAGATATAAACACACCATTAGGAACAAAACACAAAACTATACCCACAAAATACTCGAAGAAATTGAAAACTCCACCAATCCAAAACAATTCTGGGAAATGTGGAATAACCTGAGTACAACACAATTGCAAGCATTACCAATCCAAGATGGCGACATCTGGAGAACACATTTTGAAAACCTCTACAAAGACATCCCAAAAAACAAAACAAACACAAGTCAACATCAGGTCACAGAAAAACTCCACACATTAGAAGCAACAATTAAAGACAACCAAAACCCTCTAGACTCCCCAATCACACGGAAAGAACTGGCCACAAAAACAAAATCTCTCCACCTAAAGAAAGCCTGTGGCCCAGACAACATCAAAAATGAAATGCTAAAGTTCAGCAATATGGAGATGCAGGGTGCGATACTCAAACTATTCAACATCATATTACGCTCAGGCTGTTTTCCCGATATCTGGTGCCAAGGACTAATCTCCCCCATATATAAAAGTGGAAACAAATCAGACCCAAATAACTACCGCGGCATCTGTGTCAACAGTTGTCTAGGGAAGTTATTCTGCAGTATTCTAAATAGTAGATTACTTGATTTTCTTAACAAACATAATATCCTCAGAAAAAACCAAATAGGCTTTCTTCCAAAACACCGCACCGCCGACCATATCTATACCCTTCACACCCTCATTGAAAAACATAAACACCAAACAAAAAATGGGAAAATATTCGCCTGTTTCATCGACTTCAAGAAAGCCTTTGACTCTATATGGCACGAAGGGCTCTATTATAAACTTCTTCAGTGTGGAATAGGGGGCAAAGTCTATGACCTTATTAAATCAATGTATCTGAAAAACAAATGCGGGGTCAAAATTGGAGACAAACGCACCGATTTCTTCACCCAGAGAAGAGGCGTCCGGCAGGGCTGCAATTTGAGCCCGACCCTGTTCAACATATACATAAATGAATTAGCAGACATGCTGGAGCAAAGCGAGTCACCAGGTCTCCGTCTCCTGGATGGAGAAGTGAAGTCCCTGTTCTATGCGGACGACCTGGTTCTGCTGTCTCCCACAGAACAGGGATTACAGCAACAACTAGACCTACTCGACAAATACTGCCAAAATTGGGCTCTAACAGTAAATCTAAAGAAAACCAACATCATGATTTTTCAGAAAAGACCCAGATGTCAGGAAAACAAATACCAGTTTACCCTCAGTGATACCACTATAGGACACACTATGAGCTACACCTACCTTGGTCTAACTATTACAGCATCAGGGAGCTTCAGCATAGCAGTGAATGCACTAAAAGAAAAAGCCCGAAGAGCCCTATATGCAATAAAAAGAAAATTCTACAACATCCAAATCCCAATCAAAATCTGGCTCAAAATTTTTGACAGCATAATCCTGCCCATTGCACTGTACGGTAGTGAAGTATGGGGCCCGCTAAATCACCAAAGCTACACTAAATGGGAAAAACACACAATAGAAGCCCTACATGCAGAATTCTGCCGAAGCATCCTTCGCACCCAAAGAAAAACGCCAACAAATGCATGCAGAGCCGAACTAGGCAGATACCCACTGATAATAAACATCCAAAAACGAGCACTAAACTTCCTAAATCACCTCAAATCTAGCTCCCCAGACACCCTTCATTTCAAAGCCTTTCAGACCCAAGAGCTAAACCCAGAAAAGAGTCCCCTGAGTCAGCTGCTACTGAAATTAAGTACTCAGCCGGACCCTGACCAGCCCCAGACCAACACAGCCGTCCAAACACCAATCCGAGCGAACCAAATCATTAAAAAATGCAAAGAAACCTACCTGGAACATTGGAACAAAATAACCGAAAGCCAAAGCAGATTAGAATGTTACCGGGCCCTAAAAAGAGAATATAAACTGGCAGACTACCTCACGACCATCAGAGACACAAAACAGAGACAGACCCTCACCAGGTACAGACTAAGCGACCACCAACTGGAAATTGAAAAAGGCAGATACAAGAAATCCTGGCAGCCTAGAGAGAATAGAATATGCGATCAATGTCTGGCTGGCGAGGTTGAAACAGAAATGCATTTCCTCCTAAAATGCGAAAAATTCAACACATCAAGAAACATATTATTCAACAAGCTAAGCCAAACAACCCCAGATTTCAAGGAATTGGATGATCTGTCAAAATTGAGATTAGTCCTAGGAGAAGGAGACAGACCATACCTTGGGGCTAAATATGTAACAACATGTCACAACCTGAGGACTGTTTAAAAGTAAGACTGTTTAAAATTAATATTGAACGTACCAAATGAAGTAGAAAGACTGTTTAAAATTAATATTGTTTAAAAGTAATATTGTATATACCCAACAAATGTCAAATCGATTGACACCTACAGAATGTTGGAAAACTGTACCTTTTTGCAATGTAAGCTTTGGCAATATGGTTCTCTGTAAACTTTCATGCCAATAAAGCATTTGAACTGAACTGAACTGAACTGAGAGACTGGGAGAGAGACTGGGGAGAGAGAGAGACTGGGAGAGAGACTGGGGAGAGAGAGAGACCGGGAGAGAGACTGGGGAGAGAGAGAGACTGGGAGAGAGAGAGAGACTGGGAGAGAGACTGGGGAGAGAGAGAGACTGGGGAGAGAGAGAGACGGGGAGAGAGACTGGGGAGAGAGAGAGACTGGGGGAGAGAGAGAGACTGGGAGAGAGACTGGGGAGAGAGAGAGACGGTGGGAGAGAGAGAGTGAGACTGGGGGAGAGAGAGAGACTGGGAGAGAGACTGGGGAGAGAGAGAGACGGTGGGAGAGAGAGAGACTGGGGGAGAGAGAGAGACTGGGAGAGAGACTGGGGAGAGAGAGAGACGGTGGGAG
The DNA here is from genome assembly GCF_052327205.1 of Somniosus microcephalus. Classification (NCBI taxonomy): domain Eukaryota; kingdom Metazoa; phylum Chordata; class Chondrichthyes; order Squaliformes; family Somniosidae; genus Somniosus; species Somniosus microcephalus. The sequence goes on from NC_140988.1 coordinate 361,956,426, forward strand.
AGAGAGAGACTGGGGGAGAGACTGGGGAGAGAGAGAGACGGGGAGAGAGACTGGGGGAGAGAGAGAGACGGTGGGAGAGAGAGAGACTGGGGGAGAGAGAGACTGGGGAGAGAGAGAGACGGTGGGAGAGAGAGAGACTGGGGGAGAGAGAGACTGGGGAGAGAGAGAGACGGTGGGAGAGAGAGAGACTGGGGGAGAGAGAGAGACTGGGAGAGAGACTGGGGAGAGAGAGAGACGGTGGGAGAGAGGGAGACTGGGGGAGAGAGAGAGACTGGGAGAGAGACTGGGGAGAGAGAGAGACGGGGAGAGAGACTGGGGAGAGAAAGAGACTGGGGGAGAGAGAGAGACTGGGAGAGAGACTGGGGAGAGAGAGAGACGGTGGGAGAGAGAGAGACTGGGGGAGAGAGAGGCTGGGAGAGAGACTGGGGAGAGAGACGGGGAGAGAGACTGGGGGGGAGAGAGACTGGGGGGGAGACTGGGGAGAGAGAGAGACGGGGAGAGAGACTGGGGGAGAGAGAGAGACTGGGGGAGAGACTGGGGGAGAGAGAGAGACGGTGGGAGAGAGAGAGACGGTGGGAGAGAGAGAGCGACTGGGGAGAGAGGGAGAGATGGGGAGAGAGATAGAGACTGGGAGAGAGAGACTGGAGAGAGAGACTGGGGGAGAGAGAGACGGGGAGAGAGAGAGACTGGGGAGAGAGAGAGACTGGGAGAGAGACTGGGGGAGAGAGAGAGACTGGGGGAGAGACTGGGGAGAGAGAGAGACTGGGAGAGAGAGACAGGGGAGAGAGACTGGGGGAGAGAGAGAGACGGTGGGAGAGAGAGAGACTGGGGGAGAGAGAGAGAGACTGGGGAGAGAGAGAGACAGGGGAGAGAGAGAGTGAGACTGGGGGAGAGAGAGAGACTGAGAGAGAGACAGGGGAGAGAGACTGGGGGAGAGAGAGAGACGATGGGAGAGAGAGAGACTGGGGGAGAGAGAGAGAGACTGGGGAGAGAGACTGGGGAGAGAGAGAGACAGGGGAGAGAGAGAGTGAGACTGGGGGAGAGAGAGAGACTGAGAGAGAGACAGGGGAGAGAGAGAGACAGGGGAGAGAGACTGGGGGAGAGAGAGAGACGGTGGGAGAGAGAGAGACTGGGGGAGAGAGAGAGAGACTGGGGAGAGAGACTGGGGAGAGAGAGAGACAGGGGAGAGAGAGAGAGAGACTGGGGGAGAGAGAGACTCTGGGAGAGAGACTGGGGGAGAGAGAGAGACGGTGGGAGAGAGAGAGACTGGGGGAGAGAGAGACTGGGGAGAGAGAGAGATGGTGGGAGAGAGAGAGACTGGGGGAGAGAGAGAGACTGGGAGAGAGAGAGAGACTGGGAGAGAGACTGGGGAGAGAGAGAGACTGGGAGAGAGACTGGGGAGAGAGAGAGACGGGGAGAGAGACTGGGGAGAGAGAGAGACTGGGAGAGAGACTGGGGAGAGAGAGAGACTGGGGAGAGAGAGAGACGGGGAGAGAGACTGGGGAGAGAGAGAGACTGGGGGAGAGAGAGAGACTGGGAGAGAGACTGGGGAGAGAGAGAGACGGTGGGAGAGAGAGAGTGAGACTGGGGGAGAGAGAGAGACTGGGAGAGAGACTGGGGAGAGAGAGAGACGGTGGGAGAGAGAGAGACTGGGGGAGAGAGAGAGACTGGGAGAGAGACTGGGGAGAGAGAGAGACGGTGGGAGAGAGAGAGACTGGGGGAGAGACTGGGGAGAGAGAGAGACGGGGAGAGAGACTGGGGGAGAGAGAGAGACGGTGGGAGAGAGAGAGACTGGGGGAGAGAGAGACTGGGGAGAGAGAGAGACGGTGGGAGAGAGAGAGACTGGGGGAGAGAGAGACTGGGGAGAGAGAGAGACGGTGGGAGAGAGAGAGACTGGGGGAGAGAGAGAGACTGGGAGAGAGACTGGGGAGAGAGACAGACGGTGGGAGAGAGGGAGACTGGGGGAGAGAGAGAGACTGGGAGAGAGACTGGGGAGAGAGAGAGACGGGGAGAGAGACTGGGGAGAGAAAGAGACTGGGGGAGAGAGAGAGACTGGGAGAGAGACTGGGGAGAGAGAGAGACGGTGGGAGAGAGAGAGACTGGGGGAGAGAGAGGCTGGGAGAGAGACTGGGGAGAGAGACGGGGAGAGAGACTGGGGGGGAGAGAGACTGGGGGGGAGACTGGGGAGAGAGAGAGACGGGGAGAGAGACTGGGGGAGAGAGAGAGACTGGGGGAGAGACTGGGGGAGAGAGAGAGACGGTGGGAGAGAGAGAGCGACTGGGGAGAGAGGGAGAGACGGGGAGAGAGATAGAGACTGGGAGAGAGAGACTGGAGAGAGAGACTGGGGGAGAGAGAGACGGGGAGAGAGAGAGACTGGGGAGAGAGAGAGACTGGGAGAGAGACTGGAGGAGAGAGAGAGACTGGGGGAGAGAGAGAGACTGGGGAGAGAGAGAGACTGGGGAGAGAGAGAGACTGGGGGAGAGAGAGACTGGGGAGAGAGAGAGACTGGGGGAGAGAGAGAGACTGGGGGAGAGACTGGGGAGAGAGAGAGACGGGGGAGAGACTGGGGGAGAGAGACTGGAGAGAGAGACTGGGGAGGGAGAGAGACTGGGAGAGAGACTGGGGGAGAGAGAGACTGGGGGAGAGAGAGAGAGACTGGGGGAGAGAGAGAGACTGGGAGAGAGACTGGGGAGAGAGAGAGACGGGGAGAGAGACTGGGGGAGAGAGAGAGACGGTGGGAGAGAGAGAGACGGTGGGAGAGAGAGAGACTGGGGGAGAGAGAGAGCGACTGGGGAGAGAGGGAGAGACGGGGAGAGAGATAGAGACTGGGAGAGAGAGACTGGAGAGAGAGACTGGGGGAGAGAGAGACGGGGAGAGAGAGAGACTGGGGAGAGAGAGAGCCTGGGAAAGAGAGAGAGACTGGGGGAGAGAGAGAGCGACTGGGGAGAGAGGGAGAGAAATAGAGACTGGGAGAGAGAGACTGGAGAAAGAGACTGGGGGAAAGAGAGAGATGGGGAGAGAGAGAGAGACTGGAGAGAGAGAGAGACTGGGGAGAGAAAGAGAGAGAGACGGGGAAGAGAGAGACTGCGGGAGAGAGAGAGCGACTGGGGAGAGAGGGAGAGACGGGGAGAGAAATAGAGACTGGGAGAGAGAGACTGGAGAGAGAGAGCGACTGGGGGAAAGAGAGACGGGGAGAGAGAGAGACTGGGGAGAGAGAGACTGGGGAGAGAAAGAGAGAGAGAGACGGGGAAGAGAGAGACTGCGGGAGAGAGGCTGGGAAAGAGAGAGAGACTGGGGGAGAGAGAGAGACTGGGAAAGAGAGAGACTGGGTGAGAGAGAGAGAGAGATGGGGAGAGAGAGAGACTGGGGGAGAGAGAGAGAGAGACTGGGAGTGAGAGAGAGAGAGGGAGAGGGAGGCATGGCGAGAAAGACACGCGGGAGGGAGAGACAGGGGAGAGAGTGTCTGGGGGTGAGAGAGGGAGATGCTGGGAAAGAGAGAGACTGGGGGGTAGAGAGACTGGGGAGAGAGAGAGACTGGTGAAAGAGAGAGACTGGGGAGAGAGAGAGACTGGTGAAAGAGAGAGACTGGGGAGAGAGAGAGAGAGACTGGGGAGAGAGTGAGATGGGGAGAGAGAGAGAGAGACTGGGGAGAGAGAGAGACTGGGGAGAGAGAGAGACTGGGGAGAGAGAGAGATGGGGAGAGAGAGAGAGAGACTGGGGAGAGAGAGAGACTGGGGAGAGAGAGAGAGAGACTGGGGAGAGAGTGAGATGGGGAGAGAGAGGGAGAGACTGGGGAGAGAGAGAGACTGGGGAGAGAGAGAGAGAGACTGGGGAGAGAGTGAGATGGGGAGAGAGAGAGAGAGACTGGGGAGAGAGAGGCTGGGATTGTGAAAGAGAGAGGCTGGGGCAGAGAGAGAGAGACTGGGGAGAGAGGAGAGACAGGGAGAGAGATAGAGACTGGGAGAGAGAGACTGGAGAGAGAGACTGGGGGAGAAAGAGAGACGGGGAGAGAGTGAGACTGGGGAGAGAGAGAGACTGGGGAGAGAAAGAGAGAGAGACGGGGAAGAGAGAGACTGCGGGAGAGAGAGAGAGACTGGGAAAGAGAGAGAGACTGGGGAGAGAGAGAGAGACTCGGGGGTAGAGAGACTGGGGGAGAGAGGCTGGGGGAGAGAGAGAGTGACTGGGGAGAGAGGGAGAGACAGGGAGAGAAATAGAGACTGGGAGAGAGAGACTGGAGAGAGAGACTGGGGAGAGAGAGAGACGGGGAGAGAGAGAGACTGGAGAGAGAGAGAGACTGGGGACAGAAAGAGAGAAAGACAGGGAAGACATGGACACGGTGTCCTCCCTTCCGTCGGCGTGCCGGACATACGCGTATTGGGGGTTGGCGTGGAATAGGTGCACTGACTCCACGAGAGGGTCCGTCTTGTGGCCCCTCACATGCCTTCGTACAAATACCGGACCTGGGGTGGAGAGCCATGATGGCATGGATACGCCTGAGGTGGATTTCCGGGGAAAGACAAACATTCGTTCATGAGGCGTGGCATTAGTGGCAGTACACAATAGCGACCGTATCGAATGCAGCACATCTGGGAGGACTTCTTGCCAGCGGGAGATAGGGAGGCCCTTGGTCCTTAGAGCTAGAGTGACTGCTTTCCATACTGTCCCGTTCTCTCGCTCCACCTGGCCGTTACCCTGGGGGTTGTAGCTGGTGATACGGCTCGTGGCGATCCCCCTGGACAGCATGTACTGGCGTACCTCTTCACTCATGAAGGACGCCCCTCTATCCGTGTGGATGTAGCTTGGCATACCGAACAGGCAGAACAGGCTGTTGAGGCATTTAATGACCGTGGCGCTGGTCATGTCTGGGCAGGGGAAGGCGAATGGGAAACGGGAGTATTCGTCCACAATGTTCAGGAAGTAAACATTGCGGTCGACTGACGGGAGGGGGCCCTTGAAATCTAAGCTGAGCCGCTCAAAGGGCCGTGTAGCTTTGATTAAGTGGGCTCTATCTGGGCGGTAGAACCGAGGCTTGCACTCAGCGCAAGTGCGGCAGTTCCTGGTCAGAGACCGAACTTCCTCAATCGAGTAGGGTAAGTTGCAGGACTTTATGAAGTGGAACAGCCGTGTGACCCCTGGGTGGCAGAGGTCGTTGTGGAGGGTCTGTAGCTGGTCCCCGGTGGCGCTGGCACACATCCCTCGTGAGAGGGTGTCGGGGGATTCGTTAAGGGCCCCTGGCCGGTAAATGATGTCATACTCGAAGGTGGAGAGCTCGATCCGCCACCTGAGAATCTTATCATTTTTAATCTTCCCCTTCTGTTTATTATTAAACATAAACGCTACCGACCGCTGGTCGGTAAGTAGGGTGAAGCGTTTGCCGGCTAGGTAGTGGCACCAGTGGCGCACTGCCTCCACGATGGCTTGGGCCTCCTTTTCCACGGAGGAGTGTCTGATCTCGGGCCCTTGGAGGGTCCTCGAGAAGAAAGCTACGGGCTGCCCCGCCTGGTTGAGGGTGGCCGCCAAGGCAAAGTCAGACGCATCACTTTCCACTTGAAATGGAGTGTTCTCGTCCACTGCCTGTAGTGTGGCCCGCTCAATATCCCGCTTAATGCTTTTGAAGGCGGCGTGGGCCTCAGCAGAGAGCGGAAAAGAGGATGCTTTCAAGAGGGGGCGGGCTTTGTCGGAGTAGTTGGGGACCCATTGGGAATAATAAGAAAATAACTCCAGGCACCTTTTCAGGGCTTTGGGAGTGTTGGGCAGGGGCAGCTCCCGTAGGGGGCGCAATCGGTCGGGGTCTGGTCCGATTTCCCCATTCTCCACCACGCTGCCTAGTATGCAGAGGCGCGTGGTGTTGAAAACGCACTTGTCCTCGTTGTAAGTGAGGTTGAGTTTTTGTGCGGTTTTCAGGAACCTCTCGAGGTTCGAGTCGTGATCCTGCTGGTTGTGACCACAGATGGTGACGTTGTCGAGGTAGGGGAAGGTTGCCTGCAAGTGGTGGTCATCGACCATGCGGTCCATCTCCCTCTGGAAGACCGAGACCCCATTCGTCACCCCAAAGAGGACTCTGAGGAATTGGTAGAGGCGTCCGTTCGCCTCGAAGGCGGTGTACGGGCGGTCCTCTGGTCTGATAGGGAGCTGGTGGTACGCTGACTTGAGGTCGATGGTGGAGAACACCCGGTATTGGGCGATTTGGTTCACCATCTCGGATATGTGGGGTAGCGGATAGGCGTCTAGCTGGGTGTATAGATTAACCGTCTGGCTATAATCTATCACCATCCGCTTCTTCTCGCTACCCCTCACCACCACCACTTGGGCGCGCCACGGGCTGTTGCTGCGTTCGATAATGCGCTCCTTCAGGAGCCTGTCTACCTCGGTCGTGATAAACCGCCTGTCCTCCCAGCTGTACCTCCTGCTTTTGGTCGCTATTGGCCAGCAGTTGGGAGTAAGGTTCGCGAATAGCGAAGGCGGCTTTACCTTCAGGGTAGCCAGACCGCACACTGTGAGGGGCGGCTGGGACCCACCGTAATTGAGCGTGATGCTTTGGTGGTGGCACTGGAAATCCAGGCCCAAGATCACACTCGCACATAGATTCTTCATGATTAACAATTTAAAATTATCGTATACAGTTCCGTTAATGGACAATTGTACCGCGCAGTAACCCATAACGGTCGATGTCTGGGTTTTATCAGCCATAGAGATGGTGCCCCGAGCAGGGACCACCGTTAGAGAGAGTTGTTGTGCTAGTTCAGGGTGGATAAAACTCTCCGTGCTTCCACTGTCAATTAAACATTTAACCCCACACCCGTTTACCTCGATGTCCACCATTGATTTGGATAGCGGGTGCGGTCTGGTCTGGTCCACTGTGACCGATGCCACTGTAGGGCCCTGATCGAGACAAGATGGCGTCCACGCTGTCTGCTCACAAGATGGCGGACCCCACGAGGTCGGGCAAGATGGCGTCCAAGATGGCCGCTCCCACGGCGCACATGCGGCGGTGGCGGGTTTTCCAGCGGGGTTCCCTCTGCACACCTTCCCAAAGTGCCCCTTCTTACCGCACTTAAAGCAGGTGGTGCCTTTCGCCGGGCACAGGTTTCTGGTGTGCTTCGGCTGCCCGCAGAAGTAGCAGTTGGGGCCCCGACGCGTCGCGGCTGTCGTAGGGCTTCTGGGGGGAGAGCGGGGCCCCGACGGTGTCGGGCTGCCGGGCGGGGAAGATGCCTTCCAAGATGGCGGCACCCTTGGTGCACACGTGGCGGCGTGGGCGGCGCAGGCTGAAGAGTAGGCGTCCGAGTTTCTCTGGGCCACATCCAGGGATCGCGCTGTGTCCACAGCCTGTTTCAGGTCCAATCCCATTTTTTCCAGTAGTCTCTGCCGGATGTAAGTGGAGCTGAGGCCTGTGATAAAGGCATCACGAACAAGCTCGTCAGTGTACACTGCGGCTTTTACATCTTGGCACTTGCAGTCTTTGCCAAGCGTTTTCAGGGTGACTAGGAACTCATCCAGCGATTCCCCAGGTCGCTGTGCGCGAGTAGCGAGCAGATGCCTAGCGTACACCTCATTCGTAGGCTGCTGGTAATGCGCCTTTAGGATGTCGCAGGCGGCCGGGTACGTGTCGGCGTCTTGGATGAGGGGGTAAACTCGGTGGCTTACCCAATTCCGCAGGATTCCGAGTTTCATACTTTCGGCGTCCGTAGCGCCTGTGACGGCTACGGAATTGTCCAGGAAGAATTCCATACACTTAAACCAGTGTCCGAAGCGTGCCGATGCGTCCGAAGCATGCTGGTCCAAATCCAAACGTTCGGGTTTCAAGAGTTGATCCATTGCGTTGAAAATTGTCATATTGGGCAGAAACAACAAAAACCCAAAGCAAACTCAATTGCTACTTGGCCCTAAACAGACAATACAACATGGCTGAGTACCTGACCATGGTAAAGGATAACAAACTGAGAAAAACCTTGACAAGGTACAGACTTAGTGAACATAGCCTGGCGATCGAAAAAGGCAGACACAGGCAGACCAGGCTGCCAAGAGAGGACAGGATATGCTCTCACTGCAGTCAGGGAGTGGTGGAGACAGAGATGCACTTCCTCACAGCCTGTGGAAAATATCAGGGCATCAGGGAGAATTTCTACCAAAAATTCTCACAAATATGCCCTGAATTCAGAAATTTGAATGACGACCAAAAACTCCCATACCTACTAGGGGAAGAGAGAAACTGTGTAACACTAGTGGCACACTATGTTACAGCTTGCCATAAACAGAGGGACAACCAGTAAACCTAAGAAAAGAGTATATATAAATTATGCGAATGTATATTTATACACTCAGGGATATATCTGTTTACACACTGTATGAATAGATCTGCGTTTATGTGTTCAACCATATATGTATTTTGATGCTTTGGCAACATAAGATGTACCTTATCACGCCAATAAAGCAATTTGAATTGAATTGAATTGAATTGAATTGAGACTGCGGGAGAGAGAGACTGGGAAAGAGAGAGACTGGGGGAGAGAGAGAGACTGGGAAAGAGAGAGAGAGAGGGAGAGTGAGACATGGGGAGAAAGACACGCGGGAGGGAGAGACAGGGGAGAGAGTGTCTGGGGGTGAGAGAGAGAGTTGCTGGGACAGAGAGAGAGAGACTGGGAGAGAGAGATTGGGGAGAGAGAGAGACTGGTGAAAGAGAGAGACTGGGGAGAGAGTGAGACGGGGAGAGAGAGAGATGGGGAGAGAGAGAGAGAGACTGGAGGAGAGAGAGAGAGACTGGGGAGAGAGAGACTGGGGAGAGAGAGAGACTGGGGAGAGTGAGAGAGAGAGAGGGAGAGTAAGAGAGACTGGGGGAGAGAGAGAGACTAGGGGAGACAGAGATTAGGGGAGAGCGAGAGACTGAGGGGGAAGAGCGAGATGGGTGACATTTTTGTTAAAATTTTGTCAAAATTGTTTAAAGCTGGAAAAAAATACAGGAAAGTGATGTCCCCTTTTTGAAAGAGTCTGTCAGTGTTATTTAAATCATGTTATGAGAGAGGGGAAAACGTTTCTGCCCCCGTTGTACCTCAGTGTCTTTGAGAGACGGAGGAAATGGGAGCAGAAAAAGAGGACACAACCTCTCCAAAACTGAAATAACTTAGATCCGTGCATCTTGATGTTGTGTCCTTCAATAATTAGACAACAAGACTGCAGGGAACGATTCAACAGGTTTTTACTGAATGAGGGTTACTCTAGAACTAACTATACAGATCACTACTCAGGGTTTATATACAGGTGTGGTTACTGCCGGTACTACAGTATACAGGAGCTATAAAAAGTAGTTCTCTCCCTTAAAGGTACATACATTACAATTCCTCCCCTTTTAGATTAACAGTACCATAACACTCATTTAACAATTAAATGTCAAACTAATTACAATTAACACTTTTAACATGCAACATTAGCTGAAAATAGTCTATTTATAAATTCAGTCTTTGGGGAGGCTTCCTGATTCTTTCTGGATAACGCCTTTCCCGAGTGTCTCGCTCTTGGTGCGGAGGCGATTCTAGCACCCTGTCGTCAGTTGATTCATCAGCTTCCAATGCTATTGTTTCTGAGGTAGATGCGACCTGTACGTTGGGTTCCTCACCAGGTACGTATGGCCGAGACATGGGGTTGACTCGTTCCTGTGACTCTAGGATCTGGTCAGCATGGCGTCTCACAATGTTCTCCCCAACATCCACTGTGTACATTAGTGGCCTCTGCCGTGTGCATATCGTTCCTGGTTGCCATTTCTCTGTTCGGTAGTCACGGGCCAAGGCTGGTTGCCCTACATTGAAGCTCCTTGTCGGCTTCTCATTGATGTGTTGGAATTGCTTATTCTCAACATCTCTTCGTACATTTGGTCTGAGCAAATCCAGACGAGATCTCAACCTTCGGTTAAAGAACATCATGGCCGGGGTCTGGTTGGTGACTGCATGTGTCGCATTTCTGAAGGCTAACAGGAAATTGTCCACCTTATGCTGCTGTGGAATGTCGTCATCGCACATGGCCTTTACTGCTTTTTTAAAGGTTTGTACGAACCTCTCAGCCAATCCATTTGTGGCTGGATGATACGGGGCGGATGTGTAATGCCTTACCCCATTCCTTTTCATAAATCTTCGAAACTCTTCGGACACAAATTGTGGTCCGTTATCAGAGCAAATCTGCTCTGGCAAGCCGTTCCTGGCAAAAATGGTCCGTAGGACTGCAATAGTTTTCTCCGTGGTGGTGGAGGACATTTTGATCACCTCAGGCCATTTCGAGTGCGCATCCACGGCTATTAAAAATATTGAGTCCATGAATGGACCAGCAAAATCAATATGCACCCGTTGCCATGGAGATGAGGGCCACTCCCATGGGTGTAGAGGGGCATGTGGTGGTGCATTTTGGACCTTCTGGCATCCTGAGCAGCTCTTTGTCAGGTCCTCGATTTGCTGATCGATCCCCGGCCACCACACATAAGCCCTAGCAAGGCTTTTCATTTTCACCCCTCCCAGATGACCTTCGTGAAGCTCATTGAGCACCCTATCCCTTAACTTGGGTGGAATTACCACTCGGGATCCACATATCAAGGTCCCCTGGCACACTGACAGCTGTTCTCTCTGGATGAGAATGCTGGCAACAGTGAGTCGCCATGTGCTGGCCATCCCTTCACCATCAAATCATATACCCGAGACAGTGTCGGGTCATTTCGGGTCTCCTTCTCTATACCAGCGTTAGTTACTGGCAAGCATTCAATTATAGTCGAATGAAATATTTCGACAGGATCCACTGCTGGTGCTTCCTCCGCAGTAGGCAGAGGCAGGCGTGATAGCCCATCAGTGTTTCCATGCTGTTTTGTGCCCTTACCCTCGATTTCATAGTGGTGCGCCCCTAGAGAAAGGGACCATCTTTGTAGCCATTGCGCAGTCATCACCGGAACGTCGTTCTTTGGATTAAAGATGGAGACAAGTGGTTGGTGGTCAGTCAGCAAGGTGAACTTCTGCCCGTGCAGATAGTGGTTGAACTTTTTCACTCCCCACACTAGGCTGAGGGCCTCCCTGTCAATCTGGGCGTAGTTACGCTCGGCTGAGGTTAGTGACCGAGACGGAAAGGCTACTGGCCTCTCCGAGCCGTCCGGGAATTTGTGCGACAGCACCGCTCCAATGCCATAGGGTGAGGCATCACACGCCAACCGAATTGGTAGTGCTGGGTTGAAATGAGCCAACATCTCTTTTGATGTGATCAATTCTTTGCTCTTCTGGAAAGCTCGTTTACATTCGTCATTCCACTTCCATGGTAACCCCGTTTGCAGTAGGGTGTTCAGTGGGTGTAGTACGGTAGACAAATTCAGCAAGAACTTATGGTAGTAGTTCACCAGCCCGAGGAACGACCTCAGTTGTGACACATTTTCCGGTGCTGGAGCCTTGAGTACTGCCTCAATCTTTTCAGGGGACTTATGTAATCCCTCTTTATCAATAACGTGGCCACAATACGAGATCTGCTTCTGAAAAAACTTGCATTTGTGGCGATTAGCTCGGAGCCCATATTCCTTCAGTCTAGTGAGCACCTGCTCCAGGTTGGCAAGGTGATCACTGTCATTTTCGCCCGTGACCAGGATGTCGTCCAAATAACACTGGGTCCCTGGAATCCCTTGCAGGACTTGTTCCATTGCTCTTTGCCAAATAGCCGGAGCTGATGCAACCCCGAACACCAGCCGGTTGTATTGGTAGAGACCTTTATGAGTGTTGATCGTGAGGTACTGTTTCGAGGCTTCTTCTACCTCCATTTGCAGGTACGCCTGGGCCAGATCAATCTTAGTGAAGCATTTCCCTCCAGATAGCGAGGCAAAAATATCTTCAATCCGCGGAAGCGGATATTGTACCGTGTGAAGGACTGGGTTCACTGTCACCTTAAAGTCCCCACAGATGTGAACCTTCTTTGGTTCCCCAGGCGTATTACTTAATGACCTCTTCATTACAGGAACGATGTGTGTAGCCCACTCGCTCCAGTCCACTTTGGACAGTACTCCTGAACGTTCCAAACCTTCCAGCTCTGCTTCGACGGCTGGGCGGATCGCATAAGGTACCGCTCTGGCCTTTAAAATCTTTGGGCTTGCATTTTCCTCTATTTTGATCGTCACTGTTATGCCTTTTCGTGTTCCGAGTCCCTGCTGGAACACTTCTTGTGCGTCAGTTAGCATTTTTGACAGTCGTCCAGGTGTGACGTCGTCATCCTTTTTGGCATCTACAGTCAGTGCTTGTATGGAATGCCAATCTAGCAGTATCTTCCGGATCCATTCACGTCCTAGTAGTGGTGGTCCTCCATCTGGCAATACATATAGGTCCATTTTTGGTGTTTCCTTGCCGTTATATATAACGTTCACCCTTATTTTTCCTTTGGGGTAGACTTTTTGCCCCATGTATGTCTTCAAGACAATCTTTGTATCTCTCAAGGGTATATGTGAGAATAGCCGCTTATAGTCCCTTCGGTTTATGACTGTTAGGGCTAATCCTGTGTCCAATTCCATTTTCACTTGGACTCCTGCTATCTTGAGCGTGACCCAGATAGTTTGGTGATCCTCTGTTTTGATCACATTATGTAGTTTCAGACAACCCAACTCCTTGCTTCCGGAGTCTGTATCACTCTTCTGTTCGTCTGAACTACTCTCCGTCACCTTATGTACCTTCTTGTACTTCTCCTGTGGAGATTTCTTGCTGCTGGTTTTCTTTCCCGACCTGCAGACTCTTGCTATGTGTCCTACTTTTCCACACTGTCTGCACACTTTGTCCTTGAACCAGCAATCATTATGGTCGTCTGTTGTTCTGCCACAGCGATAGCACTTCACTGTTCCGTATGACATTTCATTTGTGCCATATTCTTGCGGTCTCCGTTGTCTCTCTGCCACGCCCCGTGCTGCTGCTTCGTGTGATACTGCAATGCTGAAAGCCTTGTCCAGCGTAAGATCCTTTTCTGATAGAAGCCGTTTCTGGGTTCCTTCACTTTGAAACCCACACACAAACTTGTCCCTTAAAGTATCTGCTAGTCCCGTTCCAAACTGGCAGTGTTTCGATAGCTTGCGCAGTTCTGTTAAATACTCAGCATTACTTTCATCTTTATGCTGGTTCCTTTTGTGAAACTTAAATCTTTCTGCTATCAGCAGTGGTGTGGGGTTTAAGTGGTCCTGTAGGATTGACACTATGTTTTCAAAATCCTTTTCTACTGGCTTCTCTGGGATTACTAGGTTTCATAGTAAGCCATACGTTTTTGCACCCATTGAATTCAACAATACCAGCGCTTTCTTGTCATCTGGCACTTCATTCGCCTTGCAGTATACTTCTATGCGTTCGACATACGTCGTCCAATCTTCGACTTCATTGTCGAACGCTGTGATACTGCCACTCTTCGGCATTTTTGGGTGTGGTTAGACTGGCTTAAAATGGCGTCTCCCGCGCTTTCCTTTCTTCCCCGCTGCAGCTTAAAATGGCGTCTCCCGCACTGCTGCCAACGCCGCTCTCGGCGGTCCTCGTGGCAAATGGCGACACCCTGTGGGTTTCGTGCGCTGCTCCTGCGCTGCTGCCAATGCCGCTCTCTACGGTCCTCATGGCAATGGCAGCGCCTCGCGTTTTCCTGCGCGCCTCTCTCCCCCGTTGACACTGCTCGGCCCTTGAACACCGGCTGAGCTCTACTCTCTCTCGCCTCTCTCCCCCGTTGACGCCGCTCGGTCCTGAACACCGGCTGCGCCCTGTGTGCTCTACCCTCTCTCTCTCTCCCCCGTCGACGCTGCTCGGCCTTTTTCTGTGTCGCTCGGTCGGCTCTAGCCACCGCTGTCCGGGAAGGGTCTGCGCAGTACCTGTTGCCAGCCCATTTCGCTGGACCACCGTGATTGGAAAGCCAAGCCTGGCTCTCGACAGCCTCCCCTGCAATGCACAAATCTCCGCTGGATGACTGGGGGGTTGCCCGTGGTCGACGCCCGTGCTTCTGGACTCGGCCTTCTTCCACTGTTCTCCAGGAGCGAATCCCTGGGAGGTGATGCAGAGTTGCAGGTAGGTTCGAATCTGCTCGTCGCCAATGTTAGATCCATGTATCTTGATGTTGTGTCCTTCAATAATTAGACAACAAGACTGCAGGGAACGATTCAACAGGTGTTTACTGAATGAGGGTTACTCTAGAACTAACTGTAAAGATCACTACTCAGGGTTTATATACAGGTGTGGTCACTGCCGGTACTACAGTATACAGGAGCTGTAAAAAGTAGTTCTCTCCCTTAAAGGTACATACATTGCATTAACAACAGAAAATGCTGGAAAAACTCAGCATAGAAACATAGAAACATAGAAGATAGGAGCAGGAGTAGGCCATTCGGCCCTTCGAGCCTGCTCCGCCATTCAATGAGATTATGGCTGATCCTCCAAATTCAGTACCCTGTCCCTGCCTTCTCCCCATATCCGTTGATCCCTTTAGCTTCAAGAAATATATCCAACTCTTTCTTGAATATACTTAATGAACTGGCCTCCACCGCCCTCTGTGGCAGAGAATTCCACAGGTTCACCACTCTCTGGGTGAAGAAATTCCTCCTCATTTCAGTCCTAAATGGCTTACCCCTTATCCTTAGACTATGACCCCTGGTTCTGGACTCCCCGGCCATCAGAAACATCCTTCCTGCATCTAGTCAGTCCAGGCCTGACAGAATTTTATAGGTTTCGATGAGATCCCCTCTCAATCTTCTAAACTCCAGTGAGTATAAGCCCAATCAACACAATCTCTCTTCATACGTCATTCCTGCCATCCCAGGTATCAGCCTGGTGAATCTTCGCTGCACTCCTTCCATGGCAAGAACGTCCTTCCTCAGGTAAGGCGACCAAAACTGCACACAATACTCAAGGTGTGGTCTCACCAAGGCCCTGTACAACTGCAGCAAGACATCCTTGTTCTTGTACTCGAACCCTCTTGCTACGAAGGCCAACATACCATTTGCCTTCTTAACCGCCTGCTGCACCTGCATGCTTACCTTCAGCGACTGGTGTACAAGAACACCCAGGTCTCTTTGCACTTCCCCTTCTCCCAATCTATTGCCATTCAAATAATAATCTGCCTTCCTGTTTTTGCCACCAAAGTGGATAACCTCACATTTATCCACATTATAGTGCATTTGCCATGTTTCTGCCCAATCACCCAACCTGTCCAAATCGTGCTGGAGTTTCACGACATCCTCCTCACAGCATACCCTCCCACCCAGCTTTGTGTCATCTGCAAATTTGGAGATATTACATCCAATTCCCTCATCCAGATCATTGATATATATTGTGAACAGCTGGGGTCCTAGGACCGATCCTTGCGGTACCCCACTAGTCACTGCCTGCCACTTGGAAAACGACCCATTTATTCCAACTCTTTGCTTTCTGTCCGCCAACCAGTTCTCTATCCAAGTCAATACTTTGCCCTCAATCCCATGTGCCTTAATTTTGCACGCTAATCTCTTATGCGGGACCTTATCGAAAGCCTTCTGAAAGTCCAAATACACCACATCCACTGGTTCTCCCTTATCTATTTTACCAGTTACATCCTCAAAAAATTCCAGTAGATTAGTCAAGCATGATTTACCTTTTGTAAATCCATGTTGACTTTGTCCGATCCAGTCACTGCTTTCCAAGTGCTCTGCTATTACATCTTTTATAATGGACTCTAGCATTTTCCCCACTACCGATGTCAAGCTTACCGGTCTATAATTCCCCGCCTTTTCTCTACCACCTTTTTTGAATAGTGGGGTAACATTAGCTACCCGCCAATCCATGGGTACCGTTCCAGAGTCTATCGAGTTCTGGAAGATGACCAGCAATGCATCTACTATTTCTAGGGCCACTTCCTTCAGTACCCTGGGATGTAGATTATCAGGCCCTGGGGATTTATCGGCCTTCAGTCCCATCAATTTTCCTAACACCATTTCCCTACAAATACTGATTTCTTTCAGTTCCACCCTTTCATCAGACCCTATGTTCCCCAGGGTCTCTGGGAGGTTATTTGTGTCCTCCTTTGTGAAGACAGAACCAAAATATGTATTTAGTTGGTCTGCCATTTCTTTGTTCCCCATTATAAATTCCCCCGATTCTGACTGCAAGGGACCTACGCTTGACTTCACCAATCTTTTTCTCTTCACATATCTATAAAAGCTTTTACAGTCAGTTTTTATGTTCCCTGAAAGCTTACTCTCATATTCTATTTTCCCTTTCTTAATTAATCCCTTTGTCCTCCTTTGTTGAATCCTAAACTGCTCCCAATCCTCAGGATTATTGCTTTTTCTGGCCAATTTATATGCCCTCTCCTTGGACCTTATGCTATCCCTAATTTCCCTTGTTAGCCACGGTTGGGTCACCTTTTTGTTTTATTTTTATGCCAAACTGGGATGAACAAATTCTGTAGTTCATCCATTCAGTCTTTGAATGTTTGCCATTGCCTCTCCACCGTCAACCCTTTGAGTGCCATTCCCCAATCAATCCTACCCAACTCGCTCCTCAGACCATCGTAGTTTCCTTTATTTAAATTGAGGACCCTAGTCTTTGATTCAACTACTTCATTCTCCATCTTAATGAAGAATTCGATCATATTATGATCGCTCCGACCCAAGGGGCCTCATACAACAAGATTGCTAATTAATCCTTTCTCGTTACATAATACCCAGTCTAAGATGGCCTGATCTCTGGTTGGTTCCTCGACATATTGGTCCAGGAAACCATCCCGTAAACACTCCAGGAATTCCTCCTCCACAGTATTGTTACTAATTTGGTTGGCCCAATCTATATGTAGATTAAAGTCACCCATGATGACTGCTGTGCCCTTATTGCACGCTTCTTTAATTTCTCTTTTAATGCCAGGCCAGGCAACACCCGTGGAAAGAAATTAGAGTGACGTTTCGGGTCTAACCCTTTTTCAAACTGGAAAGGAAATAAAATAGATCGAAGGCAGGGCTGCGATGTCAAGGATCGCAAGCTTCATCAACTCTTGGACACCAACGCCCCTCCGGAACCTTCTTCCCCTTCACTTTCCTCTGACCCCCCTTCTCCCAACCTCACCCCCTGCCGCGTTTTCACTATCCCCTCTGACCTTCCACTCTCTGACCCTGAATGATCAGTCCTCAGCAAAGGCCTGAGCTTCATCCCCTTATGCCCCCACCTCAATGAATTTCGAGCTCGGCACGATGTTGAGCTCTTTTTCCGCAGCCTTCGTCTCCGTGCCCATTTCTTTGGCCAGGAGTCTTCCCCCCGCACGACTGACCCTTTCTCCCGCTTGCAGAATTCCCGTTCTACCTGGACCCCTTCCCCTGGCCTCTTACCCTCTCTAGATCTTTTCATCGCTAACTGCTGCCGTGACATCGGCCGTCTCCATTTCTCTGCCCCCCTCACTCACTCCAACCTACCTCCCTCTGAACTTGCAGCACTCCATTCTCTTAGATCCAACCCTGACATTGTCATTAAACCCACTGGCAAGGGTGGTGCTGTTGTTGTTTGGCGAACTGACCTCTACCTAGCGGAAGCTGAACGTCAGCTCTCCAACACCTCCTCCTACCTCCACCTGGACCATGATCCCACTACCGAACATCAAACCACCGTTTCCAAGACTGTCACTGACCTCATCTCCTCTGGAGATCTTCCCCCCGCGGCCACCAACCTCATAGTTCCCCAACCCCGCACAGCCCGCTTCTACCTCCTTCCCAAGATCCACAAACAGGACTGCCCTGGTAGACCCATCGTTTCAGCCTGTTCTTGCCCCACAGAACTTATCTCTTCCTATCTCGACTCTATCTTTTCTCCCCTTGTCCAGTCTCTTCCCACCTACATCCGCGACTCTTCGGACGCCCTCCGCCACTTTAACAGTTTCCAGTTTCCTGGCCCCAACCGCTTCCTTTTCACCATGGACGTACAATCCCTCTACACCTCCATCCCCCACCAGGATGGCCTGAGGACACTCCGCTTCTTCCTTGAACAGAGGCCCGACCAGTCCCCATCCACCACCACCCTCCTCCACCTGGCTGAACTTGTTCTCACATTGAACAACTTCTCCTTTAACTCCACTCATTTCCTCCAAATCAAAGGTGTTGCTATGGGTACCCGCATGGGTCCTAGCTATGCCTGCCTTTTCGTGGGATATGTGGAACACTCTTTGTTCCAGTCCTACTCAGGTCCCCTCCCTCACCTCTTTTTCCAATACATTGATGACTGTATCGGTGCCGTTTCCTGCTCTCGCCCCGAACCAGACAATTTCATTCACTTTGCCTCCAATTTCCACCCTTCCCTCACCTTCACATGGTCCATCTCTGACTCTTCCCTTCCCTTCCTCGACTTCTCCGTCTCCATCTCTGGGGATAGGTTATCGACCAATATTCACTACAAGCCCACTGACTCCCACAGCTACCTGGACTACACTTCCTCCCACCCCGCCTCCTGTAAGGACTCTATTCCATTCTCCCAGTTTCTCCGTCTCCGCCGTATCTGCTCCGACGATGCCACCTTCCACACCAGTGCTTCCGACACGTCTTCCTTTTTCCGCAACCGAGGATTCCCCTCTACCGTGGTTGACACGGTCCTCGACCATGTCCGTTCTATCTCCCGCACTTCTGTCCTCACCCCTGCCCCTCCCTCCCGGAACAACAATAGGGTTCCCCTTGTCCTCACCTTTCACCCCACCAGCCTTCACATCCAACGGATCATCCTCTGCCATTTCCGCTACCTCCAAAGTGATCCTACCACCAAACACATCTTCCCCTCCCCTCCCCTTTCAGCATTCCTTAGGGACCGCTCCCTCCGAGACACCCTAGTCCACTCCTCTATCACCCCCAACAGCCCTTCCCCTTCGCCTGGCACCTTCCCGTGCAAGCACAGGAGATGTAACACCTGCCCCTATACCTCCCCCCTTCCCACTGTCCAGGGCCCCAAACACCCCTTCCAGGTGAAACAGCGATTTACTTGTACTTCTCGCAATCTAGTATACTGTATTCGCTACTCACGATGCGGTCTCCTCTACATTGGGGAGACCAAACGCAGATTGGGTGACCGCTTTGCGGAACACCTCCGTTCAGTCTGTAAGGGTGACCCCGAGCTTCCGGTCGCCTGTCATTTTAATTCACTGCTCCATTCCCACTCGGACCTCACCGTCCTTGGCCTCTTGCATTGTTCCACGGAAGCTCAACGTAAACTCGAGGAACAGCACTTCATCTTCCGATTAGGCACTTTGCAGCCTTCCGGACTCAATATCGAGTTCAACAATTTCAGATCATAACCTCGGCCCCTATTACATTTTTACTTATATTTTTTTTCCACCCTTTTGTTTTGGATCTTCCCTTCCCCCCCCTTCCTTTTTTTTCTCTCTCCCACACGGCAGCTGTCTCCCATCCTGCCAGTACACTTCACACCTAATCTTGCCGTCTTTTGTCTCCACTGTCCTATTACCATCTCGTCTGGTTTTGAATACCTCTTAATGTCTCTTTTACTTCTTTTACTTCTTTTGTTCTATCACAGCCCTGCCTTCGATCTATTTTATTTCCTTTCCAGTTTGAAAAAGGGTTCACCCGAAACGTCGACTCTAATTTCTCTCCACGGATGTTGCTGACCTGCTGAGTTTTTCCAGCATTTTCTGTTGTTATTTCGGATTTCCAGCATCTGCAGTATTTTGCTATCGTATTATTCTCCAAAACTAATCTCAACTCATCGCCAAGTCTGGGGATTAACCTCACCGCCTTCTTAGGAAGTTTAACCACTTTATTCACTTTCTTATTTGAGCTCCTTTTGGAATTAGAGTTTATTTTATTATTTTTTGTTGTATGTTTAACGACAGCATTGAAGAGGGAAAGAAATACTTGGAGCAACTTCTGTCAAAGCTGCAAAGAGATTGAAAAAATTTAAAGATTTTTAATGAACTTTTCACAAAAAATGAGTGTTAACACTTTTTTCCTTCCTAAGTTTCGATTTTGGAAGAAACAAGCAAATAATAATTTCCCCCCATCTAAACAAGCTTCAACCAGGCCTTGAAATCCAAACGCTTTTAAAGAGGCTCTGAATTGTTTTAAACGTTTTAAAATTGAAATTTCTCAATATTTGATTTTGATCTAATGACGGAAGTGAGTAGCTTTACACAAACATGCAACCATGTTGTTGAGGAGGGGGAGGGTAGGGAAGGATTTGTAGGAGTTACAGATTGCTTTTTATTGACTCGAAAAAAATATATCATTAAGACATTTAGGAAGAGAACCAAAAAAGGGGAAAAACACAAACCGTTTTATTTTGTCTGACATGCTATAGTCCAAACAAGTCCCAGGAATAATGTAAATGTAGATTTCCTCTTAAACGTTTAGTGGAGTGTTAATAGAAACAAGAGTTATGCAATGCTGTATAAAAATTGCAGGAAGCTACTTTAGAAGAAACCGCTCTTTCTTTATTGAGAAAGACACAGAAAGTACTTCGATTAAACTGATAATGTACAATTTTGATTTGGTATAAATGTTTGAAATAGGAGATTAAAAATTGAGAGTACAATGAAGTTTATTTCCCACTATTTAATTGCGAAGTACCTAAAATAATTCAACACTTTTCATGATAAGAGTAAGGATTAATATTGTGGAGCATGTTTGAGAGA
The DNA here is from genome assembly GCF_052327205.1 of Somniosus microcephalus. Lineage (NCBI taxonomy): Eukaryota > Metazoa > Chordata > Chondrichthyes > Squaliformes > Somniosidae > Somniosus > Somniosus microcephalus. The sequence goes on from NC_140988.1 coordinate 361,977,033, forward strand.
AAAACATTAGAAGTAAAATTCGTAAATTAACATCTTTACGTCACCATATTAATAAACATTTCCTAGTCACTGGTTCTACTGTCCTGGAAGAAAGATGATTGTTATCATAGCTGTTCCTGCGTTTTGTTTTTCATTCGGTGACGCTAATTGTGTGTGTGTTTTTCTGCACTTGTGAATGAGTGCTACATTTCTGACATGTTACATGGGGGGTGAGGCCCAGAAATTCGGTTTGGAGGCTTCCCGCGGGTGCAAGCCCCCGACCTGCACTTACCTAGCGCGCTGGCCGTTGAGCTGTGGGCCCACGTGGGATTCCGATCCTGGGCCTCCTCCAACTGCCGGCGTGCAGTGCTTGCGTATCCCAGGGGCGCAGTTAGTTCGAAGCGTCCCCTGTGATCACGAGGGCCATGGAGAGCCAATCGTAGCAGGGAATCTGTATGCATAGATTTGACAGGAAGACCTGTCAAATCTATGAAATAGAGATCGGCCCAAAACATAACTAAAACTTCGAATAAATTTTTTTTAAAACATCAGATTTTTAAAATAACTATAAATTACATAAAATAACTATTTTAAACAATAATTTAAATTTTTGAAAAAATTAATTACAGTTTTTAACAGGGCTAAAAATAAACTTAACTTTCTTTAAAGTATTTTAAAATAATAAACCTGTGGAAAAGATGTTTTAATTTTACTTAATTCACCACTTACCTTGTTAAAAGCAGGTCTTGCGACTGCTTTTTAAAAGCGTAGCTGCTAGGGACTTACCCTCCCGGAAAAACCTGCAAAAAAAAACGGAAGTTCCAGGTGTACGCGCTGCCTCTCCAGCACACGCGTTCGACCTGTGAACCCCTTCTTTCAAGGGAACGGAAGTTCCGGTTTCCCGCGCATGCGCAGTGCATGCACGAAACCGGCACTTTCGTTAGCCCTACGCGTGAGTACCCAGCGCATACTCACCTGTGGGGTCCCGAATTTCTGGCCCTATGTTTATTAATGGAAGTGATTGAAGTTGAAAATAAGGATACTCATTCTTGTTCAATTGTTCAATTCTTTTTAATACTGTGAGCTAAAGAATTATAGCACTTTATATTTGTTGGTCGTCTGGCTGCATTGTGATTAATATTCTGATCACTTATGTGGACGTACAGCACGTCAGCGCTACAGGAAGGCTGCTCCTGCTGCTTGTGCAACCACTGCTTTAGTGACACGAGGGATAGGCTAATACGTTGAAACTTTAAAATTAATACTAATTACACAAATTGCCTCTTTCAGCTCATCTTGGGCTTTTGGATTGTTTGTCGATGCATAACCGTGTAACCGAGTGACGTTTCTGAAGAGTTAATGCATTATTATGCAGTTCTTTTATATCCCAGTCATTTCTGACAAGTAATTTTTTTTAATGGAGTTTGTACATGACAAACTAAAAGCTTTCAATTAATTCTACCATAAACAACCTTGCAGAATGGGCATGTAAATGACAAATGAATTTCAATATAGGTAAGTGTGAGGTGGTGCATTTTGGTGGGAGGAATAAGGAGGCGATCTACTCCTTGGAAAATAAGATTCTAATGGGGTAGAGGTGCAAAGGGATCCAGGGATTTAGATTCACAAATCATTAAAAGTAGCAACACAGGTTAAAAAAACCATAAAAGTGCAAATAAAGCACAAAAAAAGCACTGGGGTTCATTTATGGAAGAATAGAATTCAAAAACAGAGAAGTTATGTGAAACCTGTATCGAACCTTGTCTGATTGTCTCATGGTTTGAGACAGTGGTGTGGCAATGTGGCATTACTGCATATATGCTTTTAATTGGTTGCTGTTGTTGTCGTAAAGGTTGTTGTTGTGGTAAATGTTTTTGTTGTAAATATTTGCCCATGAACGAAAAGGTCGCACTCAAAGGAGTTCATGGCCCGCTCTGGGCAAAAAAAAATTAGAGGGAATATTGGTGCTACCAACTGAACCACAGCAAACACAACTGACTTTTTTTTAAATTCGCTTATGGGATGTGGCCGTCGCTGGCAAGGCCAGCATTTATTGCCCATCCCTAGTTGACCTCGAGAAGGTGGTGGTGAGCCGCCTTCTTGAACCGCTGCAGTCCGTGTGGTGAAGGTGCTCCCACAGTGCTGTTAGGGAGGGAGTTCCAGGATTTTGACCCAGCGACGATGAAGGAACGGCGATATACTTCTAAGTCAGGATGGTGTGTGACTTGGAGGGGAACTTGGAGGTGGTGGTGTTCCCATGCGCCTGCTGCCCTTGTCCTTCTAGGTGGAAGAGGTCACAGGTTTGGGAGGTGCTGCCGAAGAAGCCTTGGCGAGTTGCTGCAGTGCATCTTGTAGATGGTACACACTGCAGCCACGGTACGCCGGTGGTGGAGGGAGTGAATGTTTAAGGTGGTGGATGGGGTGCCAATCAAATGGGCTGCTTTGTCCTGGATGGTGTCGAGCTTCTTGAGTGTTGTTGGAGCTGCACTCATCCAGGCAAGTGGAGAGTGTTCCATCACACTCCTTACTTGTGCCTTGTAGTTGGTGGAAAGGCTTTGGGGAGTCAGGAGGTGAGACACTCGCCGCAGAATACCCAGCCTCTGACCTGCTCTTGTTGCCATAGTATTTATGTGGCTGATCCAGTTAAGTTTCTGGTCAATGGTGACACCCAGGATGTTGATGGTGGGGGATTCAGTGATGGTAACGCTGTTGAATGTCAAGGGGAGGTGGTTAGACTCTCACTTGTTGGAGATAAGTTGCCTGCCACTTATCAGCCCAAGCCTGAACATCATCCAGGTCTTGTTGCATGCAGGCATGGACTGCTTCATTATCTGAGGAGTTGCGAATGGCACTGAACACTGTGCAGTCATCAGCGAACATCCCCATTTCTGACCTTATGTTGGAGGGAAGGTCATTGATGAAGCAGCTGAAGATGGTTGGGCCTAGGACACTGCCCTGAGGAACTCCTGCAGCGATGTCCTGGGGCTGAGATGATTGACCTTCACCTACGGCCAGGGCTGTTTCCGGCTCATGTGTGTGACAGCTGCCACAAAGCTGAAGGGTGTAAGTGATTTCTTTGGCACTGATGAAAATAGTCTTCAGTCGACACTTTGACAAATGCCTCCAAGAGGTGGTTTTGCCATGTTCCATGTTTGACTTTCGAGAGGCATTGGAAAGAAAAGATTCATTTTGCCAAAGTCAGCAAGCAGTATAAATTAGATAGCCGGACGGTAAGATCTTACGTAGTGAGTGATACGTTTACTCACAGGGCGAGAAGTAGAAAGTTCAGTCTAACTTTAGGCAAATTAACTTTAATGCAAAACGGATGCTTTTGGGAGTATTAGGGAAATAGGAATCAATAGGCAATGGACAGCAGGCCATGGCAGAAGAGATTAGATGATGTGACTAAAAGATTGAAAAGACGAGTGTTGAGAAGGTTTCCAAAGAGAAGACGGAAGGCAGAGGAAGTCCAGAGGATACGGCTGAGGCACCCGAAGGCTCTGCCACCAATGGTAGGGCAAGGGGGTGTCCATGCAGTGATGCATCACGGATGATCATTGCAGTATAATGGTTAAAAACTCATTAAAGTTGAACTGCAAGTCTGCTGGGTATCATGTGATCAAGCTTGCCATGTATGGACGCAATGCACCACAAGTACAACCCTTGACCTTTCCTATCTCCTGACACGTTCAACTCAGAATGCAAACAAGATCAAACTGAGTGCAACAGCAATGATAACAAATACAACAACTTGTATTTATATAGCGCCTTTAACGTCCCAGGGCGCTTCACAGGATTACTATGAGAAAAAAATTTGACACCGATCCACATAAGGAGTTTTTAACCATTATACTGCAACGATCATCCGTGATGCATCACTGCATGGACACCCCCTTGCCCCACCATTGGTGGCAGAGCCTTCGGGTGCCTCAGCCGTATCCTCTGGACTTCCTCTGCCTTCCGTCTTCTCTTTGGAAACCTTCTCAACACTCGTCTTTTCAATCTTTTAGTCACATCATCTAATCTCTTCCGCCATGGCCTGCTGTCCATTGCCTATTGATTCCTATTTCCCTAATACTCCCAAAAGCATCTGTTTTTGCATTAAAGTTAATTTGCCTAAAGTTAGACTGAACTTTCTACTTCTCGCCCTGTGAGTAAACGTATCACTCACTACGTAAGATCTTACCGTCCGGCTATCTAATTTATACTGCTTGCTGACTTTGGCGAAATGAATCTTTTCTTTCCAATGCCTCTCGAAAGTCAAACATGGAACATGGAACATGGCAAAACCACCTCTTGGAGGCATTTGTCAAAGTGTCGACTGAAGACTATTTTCATCAGTGCCAAAGAAATCACTTACACCCTTCAGCTTTGTGGCAGCTGTCACACACATGAGCCGGAAACAGCCCTGGCCGTAGGTGAAGTGGCCTACTGGTTGCTGTTGGCGCCAAGGCCCAAAGGTCGTGCGGGGCGGGGGAAGGCAGCATCTAAAATACATTCTTCTTTCATCGAAATGCTGACCGGACATCTGCCGACCCTCTGGTCTGCGGAGGGTCCTGTCACAAGACCCACCGTCGGGGGATTTTGGGTCCTTTGAGCTCCCCCGTGGTTGCAGAGGAAAATGAGGTAAGAGGGTCGGAATGCCCCCCTCTCACCTAATTTACATTGTTACACCGAGCCTGCACCTACAGGCCCAGTTACATCACCTTGAGAAAGCCATGGAGCAGTGTCGTGGGGGTGGGGGCCTAACATAATGTGTCGCCATTTCCCCTTTCCACAATGAAGAGGAAGATCCAGCCAGTAAAGTTTGTGATCATTTGGCTGGACGTCCTGAATATACCTCTTGACAAAGCTTTTGCTTCCGCCCAGAGAAGTAGGGTGAAGGAGCGTCGGACTAATAATTTAAGTTGTCTACTCCAGTGCCTGCAGAACTTGTTGCTTCTTCAAACACCAACGTGGGATGATATTTTCCTGATCCCTGCACCTGCTCTCGTGGAAACATTGTGCATTTCCATGTTTGAGCAGTTAACTGAAAAAAATTCTCCATGTGACTCTGAGCAAACTCTAGGACAACAATAACACCGGCAAGTATTGCACCTGCGACAAGAGTTTAGCAGAAACAGAAACACCATCACTCGGGCAACAGTTTTAGATGACAGTAAAAGGCTCCTGTTTCATAGTCACCTACCTCTGGAGGCCATTCGGCCCACCGTGCCTCTGCCGGCTCTTTGAAAGAGCGATCCAATTAGCCCCACTTTCCTCCCATCGCCCTGCAATATTTTTCCCCTTCAAGTATTTATCCAAATCCCTTTTTGAAAGTTACTATTGAATCTTTTCCACCGCCCTTTCAGGCAGTGCGTTCCAGGTCATAACAATAGTAACGCTAATCTTAGCATCCCGGAGAGTTGCCTCTACTGCCACCATGAATTGCTGCAAGTAGGGCCCAGCTGCAGTGCCCATTAAGATGACGAGGCACTCCATTGTTAACAGCAGAGGAGTTGACGCCATGCACCAGAACTCCACCTACAAGTTGATCGAGGGCTCCCCCACCATTCAAACAGGCGGCTGTAGCTCCCTGCTGGGCTATCCAGCACATTGAAGCACTGTAGGATTTACTTGTGGCTTCCACACCTCCCACATTAAGTATCAGAGTGGGGTTTGTAGACCTGAATCCACCTTAACAGAAGTCACGCACAGATACACTATCTCTCACAGAGATCTTTCATTTAACCACTAACAGATTAAGTAAGAACCCACCTTACCTGTCCTGGAGTCTTCAAGAGCCCGGTGGCCAAACCGGTGATCACTTCAATCTGTTGAAATCTTTAGACATCTTCTTCCCGTTAGACCAGGACATGTTTGTCCTGGCTGACTGCAGTTAAAAACTAGGTATTATGTGCGTTCTTCTATTTTTTGTGTTCAGACTCCTCTCCTGGCTCTCTCATGCACATCCCAATGATTGGTTCCTTCAAGCATGGCTTTTCCCCTTGTTGTCCATGGTTGGTTCAAAGTTTAGTGGGGTTACTTCATCATGTGTGTCACTTGTTGCAGTTTAATGAGGGTTTTATCTCGAGACAGTGCTGGTCCCATAGCAACGCCAGATTTGTCCTTGGTTACAACTGGTTTTGTCTGAATAATGTCTGTTAAAAATGTTCCGCCATATTCCTGTTCTCAACTTGCATTTTAATATGGTTTAGCCATCATTAAAGGTCTTACTCCATGGACTTGAGCACAAAAATCTAGGCTGACACTCCAGTGCAGTGCCGAGGGAGTGCTGCACTGTCGGAGTGTGCTGTCTTTCAGATGAAACGTTAAACCGAGGCCCCGTCTGCTCCCTCAGGTGGAAGTAAAAGATCCCATGGCACTATTTGAAAGAAGAGCGGGGGGGGGGGGCGGTTATCCCCGGTGTCCTGGCCAATATTTATCCCTCAGTCAACATCACTAAAAACAGATTATCTGGTCATTATCACATTGCTGTTTGTGGGAGCTTGCTGTGCGCAAATTGGCTGCCGCGTTTCCTACATTGCAACAGTGATGACACTTTAAAAAGTACTTCAGTGACTGTAAAGCGCTTTGGGACGTTCGGTAGTTGTGAAAGGCGCTATATAAATGCAAATCTTTCTTTCTTTTGTATTAAAGTTCTTCCTGTTGTTAGGGATGTTTAAAACAGATATTCCTTCAGCACCAATGATCTTCAGGCAAGGGTATAGCAAACGGCTTGAGATACTGGGACTATTTCCTCTGGAGCAGAGAAGGCTGAGAGGAGAATTAACGGAGGTTTTTTAAAAAATTATGAGTGATTTTTAGAAAGTGATTGGGAAAAGACGGGTTGGGGGGGTCAGTGACAGAAAGGTCATCCATTTAAAACTTTCACCAAGAGAGTGAGGTAAGCGGTTGCTTCAACCAGGAGCAGTAGAATAGAGGAGAATTGAACAAATAATTTAAGCAGCTGCAGAACTGAGAAGTCACTTCATCAATGCCTTTGTGTTCACGTCTTCTGGTATTTTTGGTTCGACAAGGGTATCAAGTTGTTCTGGAACCAAGGCGGTTGATGGAGATTAGATGCAGATCAGCCATGATCTAATTGAATGACGGAACCATCTCGAGGGGCTGAATGGCCTCCTCCTGTTCAAATGACATCCTAATTGACTGTGACAAAGGTAATCCATCCCATCTCATCCTTCTGGACCTGTCTGCAGCCTTTGACATGGTTGACCACAAAATTCTGCTCCAACGCCTCTCTGCCGTCATCCAGCTGGATGGGACTGCACTCGCCTGGTTTCATTCCTATCTTTCCAGTCGTAACCATAGAATCACCTGCAATGGGGAGTGGGCCTTTGGCGTAGCGGTGAGCATCCCCGCCACTGGGCCAGAAGGTGTAGGGTTTCGAACCGCGCTCCAGACAGTCCCGGCAAGTAGAGTCGGAGCTCCGGCTCTAAATTCTGGGTTGACATCCAGCGGGATACTTGCGTCCGTGGGTGTGGGTGGCCCCCCCCCCGCTCGTATGGGTTGTGGGAGCCTGTAAAACCCTCCCGCCATAGGACTAACCACCCTAATGGCTGGTATGAAGATGGTTACGGTCACGGAAGGAGCGTTTAACGCGGCCAGAAATCCTTCCACTACTTCATACTGTTCCCCAAAGGGAACAGTGTGTAGACACGATAAGAAGAAGACCTGCAATGGCCTCTCTTCCCAATCCCGCACTGTCACCCCTTGGCGTCCCCAAAGGATCTATCCCTGGCCCACTCTTATTTCTCACCTACCTGCTGCCCCTCGGTGACATCATCCGGCAACACAGCGTGAGTTTTCACATGTACACTGATGACACCCAGCTCTACCTCTCCTCCACTGTCTCTGTACTATCAGACAGCTTGTCCAACATCGAGCACTGGATGAGTAGAAATTTCCTCCAATGAAATATCGGGAAGATCAAAGCCAGTGGCTGGAATTTTCTGTACCTGGGCGGGTTGGGAGCGGGCAGTCGGCGTGGCGGGTTGCGACCCCGTTGTTGCTTCCATCCCGCTGCAGAAATCAACTTTGCGCTAATGGGGCCTATTAAGCCCATCCTGCGCGTTACCCGGCCCTATTAAATGGTGCAGGTCTGATGACGTCATCGATGTATCGCTGGTATATTTAAAGGAGCCATGGCCACATTGCATTTGCAGGTTCATCTAGGAGTGTGCAGGCAGCACACTGGAGGTTTTCATTGCTCCAAACAGTTGGAGAGATGGGCGCACAGAGGCAGAGGGCTGCACCCAGGTTCTCCAATGACTCCCTCCATATTCTTATGGAGGGAGTCAGAGCACGCAGGGAGGGCCTGTTCCCTTCCAATGGGTGGAAGAGACCTCCCCAGGAGACAAAAAGAGCCTGGCTCCCAATTGCAGGGGAGGTCAATAGCAGGGATGTGTTCAGGAGGACCTGGGTGCAATGCCGCAAACGTCTCCTTAGATCAGGAAAGGTGAGTACAAAGCCACACTCAACTTCATCCTGCTGTGCCTCTCATCACATCCCCATCACTCTGCCTTCCCAACCCTCCTCCTGCACATCACTACTCACACCAACATAACTTGCACATCCACCCATCCCTCGCTTTCTATCTACATTATCATATCCCCATCTGACTAGCTGCCCCTTACACTCACCCTCATCCTAATGCAATCATACCAACTAACAACACACGATGAGACCACTTGGTATTAGCACCCCAATCCATCATAGTCTCCCTCTAAAGATGTAACCCATCCATTCGTTACACTCATTCCATCAATCTCACTCAACCTTCTCTACTTTTCCTCCTTGCAGGAGAAGAGAGCGCACAATAAGAGGGAGAAGGAGAGAACTGGAGGTGGCCCTCCATCATTTGCCACCCTCACAACAGCAGAGGAGACTCCATTGGAAGTCTCGGGAGTGGTCGAGCTGCTGGAGGTAGGAGACAGAGAGAGGGGGTACATCTCAGCAATCTGGTGGCAGAATTACATCTCATACAGCTACATGGCATATATCAGTCACTCATATGGGGACTGATGTCATCAGCCACTGAATGGTCATCATGTGCATAATGATATGTGTACCCATTCTTGATATGACATATCTAACTCATCTCTTTACTCTCCCACAGGCCCATCAAGAGCTGCCCCCCCCTCTAATGTCCAAGAGGAAGAGCGTGACAACTCCTCAGAGGAGCCTCCAGCCTCTGAGGGCACAGCGTCACCAGACATGAGCGCACCCAGCACCAGTGCAGAGACGCACCCCTTGGTGGGTCCTACGTGAGATACAGTAGTGTTGTCACCTGGGGTCTCACAAGTCACAAGTGAGCATGAGCAGATGGTGTTGACAGGGACAGCAGTGGAGACTCCTCGTCAGAGGGCGCAGGATGCTCCAAGCTATGCTCAGCTGCATGCAGAAGCTGAGCCTCGGTAGCCATCCAGAAAGAGGGCAGTCCTGGAGGTGCAGGAACAAGTGCAGGAGGCTCTGACAGGTTTTGCAAGCACAATGTCTGCAAATGTTCAGAGAATGGAGGAGTCCATCCCCAACTTGAGCACCACCGTGTCGCAAGTGATGGCGACTGTATGTTCTTCCATGGAAAGGATGGCCACCTGCATGGAGCAGCTAATGCGCCACTCACAGGAGCACATGGCCTCTATGGAGAATAGATGGCAGTGGCTCATATACCTCCTCTCTAGGAGGGATGTCAGCATAGACGTGGGTCCTCATGGCCCCACTGATGTGCAGCAAGGTGCTCTCCGGCTCCTTGCTAGCAGGGAAGTGTGGGAGGCCCATGAGAGGGATGTCAGTAAGAGTGGAGAGGACAGTGAGGACAGCGGTTACACTCCTCCTCCATTGCCACCCCTCAGTCAGAGCCCCGGGTGCCTCCTCAGATTGCGATGGCCGAGTCTGCCCCTGCACAGTCGCAGGAGGGGCAGGCTTTGGCGGGGCCATCAGAGGCTCCAAAACCCAGAGGACGTCCGCCAAGAGTGTCTAAGCAGTCGCAGCAGGGAAGTGAGCAGGCTGCCTCTACCCCTGCTGAAGCCACGGGGGTAGCACCTCGTAGAAGCATGCAGAAGAGAAAGGTGACACACAAGTAGATTCACAAGGGTAGCCACATGTTTTAGTCAATGTTAATGGCAAGTTTCCATTAATGTATTGTCAACCATTAAAATCTTTATTTTCAACACTTTCCTGTCTTGGACACATTTGTGTGCACCTTTGGAAGCAGGTTAATGAGTTGCAGTGAATGGTGAGACATAACGGAACCTCCAGAAATGGTGGTCAGTGTGAAAGGAATGGCTTGGTTATTGCAGGGATCCTTTATGGTGTTGGTATGGGGTGGTGCCATCCTGGGTGTACTGCGTAAAGTTAAGTAAATCTGGACATGTTAAGGCCATCCCTGGCCTCCCAGGCAGCAATGTGCTCGGGTGCTGATGCCCTCTGTCCTGTGCAGCATCAGGTGTTTGCGGAGAAGGTTGCTGGTGTTGTTGGTGCTATTGGTGTGCCTGGTGCTGCTGGTGTTGGGGCTCATCGTGGTTATATTCTGAGGACCAAGGTGAGACAGTATAAACGGAACCCATGCTGACGGAATAGATGGCAGGTCAAGTGGAGTTGACTGAAGCAATCTGTCAATGGTGAAGGATAGCAAACTGAGAAAAACCTTGACAATGTACAGACTTAGTGAACATAGCCTGGCGATCGAAAAAGGTAGACACAGGCAGACCCGGCTACCAAGAGAGGACAGGATATGCTCTCACTGCAGTCAGGGAGTGGTGGAGACAGAGATGCACTTCCTCACAGCTTGTAGAAAATATCAGGGCATAAGGGAGAATTTCTACCCAAAATTCACAAAAATATGCCCAGAATTCAGAAATTTGAATGACAACCAAAAACTCCCATACCTACTAGGGGAAGAGAGAAATTGTGTAACCTTAGCGGCACACTATGTTACAGCTTGCCATAAACAGAGGGACAACCTCTAAATATAAGAAAAGGGTATATACAAATTATATGAATGTATATTTATACACTCAGGGATATATCTGTTTATACACTGTATGGATAGATCTGTATTTATGTGTTCAACCATGAATGTTTTTCGATGCTTTGGCAACATAAGATGTACCTTGTCATGCCAATAAAGCGATTTGAATTGAATTGAATTGAATTGAGAGAGGTTCTTCCAATGAGGTGACACTGAATGGAGACTTTGCTGGAAACACTTGTAGCCTGCAGAAAGTTAAATCTGTGCTGGCAATGTAGTCAGCAACAGCTTCTGTCTGAGGAAAGTGATCAGCTGTGAGGTCGGAGCTTTTATAGTACATTTGATGCTGTCAAATAATCAGCTAAATTAATGGCCGCTCAACTCCCGCCTCAGATTGACAGACTTGGTTCCTGAGCTGCGTGAATCCCGTGGCCTTGCAGGGAAATTTTGAAAGGAAGGGGGAGAAAGGCTCTTAAGTGTCTGACAATAAGCTGTTAATGATTTCAGTTAGGTCGCCCGCCTCTGCCGGTCAGGTCGCAGCCGCACCGACAAACGCGCCCGAGGGAAAGGCGTGTGGGGGCGAGATGACGGCGGGTTCCCGACCCACTCCGACTTTTTTCAAACTTCCCACCCGAGCCGCCTCCGATCGCGCCTGCACGGACCCCAGAAAATTCCAGCTTTTGTCTGGTTCACGTCACAAACTCCGTTCCCTTTCCACTGATTCGATTTCTCTCCCCGGCAACTGTCAAAGGCTGGCCAAGTCTGTTCGCAACCTTGGTGTCATGTTTCATCACGAATTGAGCTTCCTACCTCAGATCCATTCTATCACTAAGACCACCCATTTCCACCTTCGTAATATCGCCCGTCTCCACCCTTACCTCAACTTATCTGCTGCCGAAACCCTCATCCATGCCTTTATCACCTCTAGACTTGACTATTCCAACGCACTCCTGACTGGCCTCCCTAGTTCTACCCACCATAAGCTTGAGGTCATCCAAAACTCTTCCCACCCATGTGCTAACTTGTACCAAGTCCCGCTCACCCATCTCCCCTGTGCTCGCTGACCTACATTGGTTCACGATTAAGCAATGATTCGATTTCAAAATTCTCATCCTTGTTTTCAAATCCTTCCATGGCCTCGCCCCCCCCCCTTCCCTATCCTTGTAATCTCCTCCAGCCCTACAATCCCTCTAGACCTCTGCGCTCCGCCTATTCTGGCCTTTTGAACATCCCCGATTTTAAATGCTCCACCATTGGCGGCCGTGCCTTCAGCTACCTAGCTCCTAAGCTCTGGAATTCCATCCCTAAATCTCTCTGCCTCTCTACTTCTCTTTCCTCTTTTAAGATACTCCTTAAAACATACCACTTCGTCCAAGCTTTTGGTCACCTGCCCTAACTTCTCCTTATATGGCTCGGTGTCAAATTTTAATTTTTTGACAACACTCCTGTGAAGCGCCTTGGGATGTTTCATGATGTTGAAAGCGCTGTATAAATATAAGTTGTTGTTGTTCCTATGTAACCACCTTTCAAAGCAAGTGTCTGTTTCTCAAAGGGTTTATGAGTAGGAACAAACAGTGCATTTTATGTGCTGGCAGTTGATTTTTGTCACGGTGCCAAGTAGGGACAAGTCACATTCTGTTGACTCATTACACTATTCAAAAAGGGGGGTAGGGAAAAAGCAGGTAATTACAGACCTGTAAGCCTTACATCAGTTGTGGGCAAAATGCTGGAGTCCATCATTAAGGATGAAATAGCGGAGCACTTAGCAAATGGGGACAGGATAGGACAGAGTCAACATGGATTTACAAAGGGTAAATCGTGCTTGACTAATCTATTGGAATTTTTTGAGGGAGTAACTGGTAGAATAGATGGGGGAGAGCCAGTAGATGTGGTGTACCTGGACTTCCAAAAGGCCTTCGATAAGGTCCCACATAAAAGATTAGCATGGAAAATTGAGGCTCATGGGATAAAGGGGAAAGTTTTGGCGTGGATAGGGAACTGGCTGTCAGATAGAAAACAGAGAGTTGGAATAAACGGCTCATTTTCTGAATGGCAGGCAGTAACAAGTGGGGTACCACAGGGATCTGTCCTGGGCCCCCAGCTGTTCACAATTTACATTAATGACCTGGATCAGGGAGTCGGATGCAGCATTTCCAAATTTGCAGACGACACTAAACTAGGAGGGGGGGTGGGCTCAGAGGAAGAGACCAGGAAGCTCCAGAGCGATTTGGACAGACTGGGCGATTGGGCGGATAAATGGCAGATGCACTATAATGTGGACAAGTGCGAAGTTATCCACCTTGGGTGCAGGAACGGGAGGGCAAATTATTATTTAAATGGCAATAGATTGGGAGAGGGGGAAGTACAGAGAGACCTGGGTGTTCTTGTACACCAGTCACTGAAGGCGAGCATGCAGGTGCAACAGGCGGTCAAGAAGGCAAACGGTATGCTGGCCTTCATAGCAAAAGGGTTAGAATACAGGAACAGGGATACCTTGCTGCAGCTGTACAGGGCACTGGTGAGACCACACCTCGAGTACTGTGTACAGTTTTGGTCGCCTCATCTGAGGAAGGATGTTCTTGCCATGGAGGGGGTGCAGCGGCGATTCACCAGGCTGATACCAGGAATGGCGGGAATGACCTATGAGGAGAGACTATGTAGTTTAGGGATGTACACACTGGAGTTTAGAAGATTGAGAGGGGACCTCATAGAAGTGTATAAAATTCTGACAGGTCTAGACAGACTGGATGCAGAAGGAATGTTTCCCTTGGCGGGTGAGAACAGAACTAGAGGACATAATTTAAGGATAAGGGCTAAACCATTTAGGACAGAGATGAGGGGGAATTTCTTCACTCAGAGAGTGGTGAACCTGTGGAACTCATTGCCACAGAGGGCAGTGTACGCCAGCTCATTAAATATATTTAAGAGGGAATTAGATATATTTCTACGGGCAAAAGGGGTTAAGGGTTACGGAGAGAAGGCGGGGACGGGATACTGAATTAAAGGATCAGCCATGATCTCATCGAATGGCGGAGCAGGCACGAAGGGCCGAATGGCCTACTCCTGCTCCTATCTTCTATGTATCTATGTATCTATGTATAATATTTGCAGAATGTAAAGATTTCTATTTCCTTAGAAAATTGCTTTATCAGGTTCCCCAAGTAGCATTCAAAAGATCTCAGCTGGCTAGTTTGTTTGATTACCCCCTTGGGACTCACTGCAGACTGCTGTACTGTGCAGATCATTATTTTATCATAGTGCTTGCCCCTGTAAATAACTCTGCTCATTTTCCAGACTGCTTGTCCGATATCCAGCCTTGATGAGCCGTAACTTCCCTCAGCTAAACATCAGCAAGACCGAAACCTTTGTCTTCAGCCCTCATCATAAACTCTGTACCCTTACCATCGATTCCATCCTCACTCACTGCACTCACTGTCTCAGGTTGAACCAGACTGTTCGCAAATTGGTGTCCTATTTGACCCCAAGTTCAGCTTCCAATTCCATATCCTCTCCAGCACAGAGCACAGAGACCTTCGCGGGGAGGGGGGGGGATTTTGGCCGAATACTTCAGGCGCTAAAGAGGTGGGCAAGATGGGGTCTTAAGCTGCAACACCGGTTTAGCCTGCGTTTAGCGCAATACGCCATCTTGGTAAAGGAATTGAAGCCAGCGCTAGGGACGGCCACCCGGAGGATCGTTAAGAGTCTGATTGACATTTAAATTGCCTGCCAGCGCTCATTAAGGAGGCTGCATGCCATTTTGGTGGACAATGCTTCACTTAATGACCTCTCCTGACCAGCTGACAGTGACCAGCTGAACAGGAGTAAACAAGTTATTGCTGAGAACTTCGAACGCTACTTAAAGCCATGCTCAGCTTCCAATGTTCACTTGCTGATTGAGAACTACTGACTACACGGAGTCATAGAGTCATAGAGTAATACAGCACGGATAGAGGCCCTTCGGCCCATCGTGTCCGCGCCGGCCATCAAGCCCTGTCTAATCTAATCCCATATTCCAGCATTTGGTCCGTAGCCTTGTATGCTATGGCATTTCAAGTGCTCATCCAAATGCTTCTTAAATGTTGTGAGGGTTTCTGCCTCCACAACCCTTTCAGGCAGTGAGTTCCAGACTCCAACCACCCTCTGGGTGAAAAAGTTCTTTCTCAAATCCCCTCTAAACCTCCCGCCCTTTACCTTGAATCTATGCCCCCTAGTTATTGACCCCTCTACTAAGGGAAAAAGCTCCTCAGCATCCATCCTATCTATGCCCCTCATAATTTTGTACACCTCAATCATGTCCCCCCTCAGCCTCCTCTGCTCCAAGGAAAACAAACCCAATCTGCCCAGTCTCTCTTCATAGCTGAAGCGCTCCAGCCCTGGTAACATCCTGGTGAACCTCCTCTGCACCCTCTCTAACGCGATCACATCCTTCCTGTAGTGTGGCGACCAGAACTGCACACAGTATTCCAGCTGTGGCCTAACCAGTGTTTTATACAGCTCCATCATAACCTCCTTGCTCTTATATTCAATGCCTCGGCTAATGAAGGCAGTTTGAAGAGGACTTTTCAGATACATGGGGGAGGCTTTCTGGGAAAGTTTGTCAAGACTTCAACTTTTTCCCGGATATTCTCTCAGGACTTCACCTAAAAAGAGAGAGTGCTGTGCTACTCTACCTTATTGGGCACCTTACAGGAGTCAGCGGGAGAAAGGGAGTGCTTGGTCATGGTCATGGGCATCTTGCTAGGGGTCGCCCTTGCACTGCATGATGAATTGGAGGAGACGAGGCTAGGAAGAGCAGCACCAGCTGCTGCAGGAGAGAGGGACAGGAGGGTGAGGAGGGCTCTCAGCGGGAGACTCGATCCAGCCAGGGTGTGTGGAGAGCAGTATTCCTTCATTCAGGTGACCCAAGACCAGTGCATGAGGAGGGTGCGCTTTACCAAGGAGGTCATTACAGAAGTCTGAAGCCTTGTGGAAGGAAGGCTCTGACATCGCAGCACAGCCAGGACTGCATTGCCTGTGGCAGTCAAGGTCATGGTAGCACTTAATTTTTATGCTACTAGAACCGTCCAGGCTGCAACAGGTGATATAAGTCACATCTCACAACCCTCTGTGCACTTCTGCATAAGGGAGGTGTTATAAATCTCATCATTCATCAAGTAACTACTCGTGAAATAACACTGGACGGCCAGCTGGTGGCGCCGTCCAAGGATTATAAATACTCGGGCATCGGCCCCAGCTTTTGTCTTTGGTTCACGTCACAAACTCCGTTCCCCTTCCACTGATTCGATTTCTCTCCCCAGCAACTGTCAAAGGCTGTCCAAGTCTGTTCGCAACCTTGGTGTCATGTTTCATCACGAATTGAGCTTCCTATCTTAGATCCATTCTATCACTAAGACCACCCATTTCCACCTTCGTAATATCGACCGTCTCTGCCCTTACCTCAACTTATCTGCTGCCGAAACCCTCATCTGCTGCCGAATGCCTTTATCATCTTTAGACTTGACTATTCCAACGCACTCCTGGCTGGCCTCCCTAGTTCTACCCACCATAAGCTTGAGGTCATCCAAAACTCTTCCCACCCATGTGCTAACTTGTACCAAGTCCCGCTCACCCATCTCCTCTGTGCTCGCTGACCTACATTGGTTCATGATTAAGCAACGCCTCGATTTCAAAATTCTCATCCTTGTTTTCAAATTCCTCCATGGTCTTGCCCCCCTCCCTATCCCTGTAATCTCCTCCAGCCCTACAATCCCCCTAGGTCACTTTGCTCCACCTATTCTGGCCTTTTGAACATCCCCGATTTTAAATGCTCCACCATTGGCAGTCGTGCCTTCAGCTACCTAGCTCCTAACTAAGCTCTGGAATTCCATCCCTGAATCTCTCTGCCTCTCTACTTCTCTTTCCTCCTTTATCTCATTGAAACTTATAAAATTCTAACAGGACTGGACAGACTGGATGCAGGAAGGATGTTCCCGATGGCCGGAGGGTCCAGAACCAGGGGTCACAGTCTAAGGATAAGGGGTAAGACATTTAGAACAGAGATGAGGAGGAATTTCTTCACCCAGAGAGTGGTGAACCTGTGGAATTCTCTACCACAGAAGACAGTTGAGGCCAATTCATTAAATATATTCAAGAAGGAGTTGGATATATTTCTTCAGGCTAAAGGGATCAAGGGATATGGGGAGAAGGCAGGGACAGGGTACTGAATTTGGATGATCAGCCATGATCTCATTGAATGGCGGAGCAGGCTCGAGGGGCTGAATGGCCTACTCCTGCTCCTATCTTCTATGTTTAAGATACTCCTTAAAACCTACCACTTCATCCAAGCTTTTGGTCACCTGCCCTAACTCCTCCTTATATGGCTCGGTGTCAAACACTCCTGTGAAGTGCCTTGGGATGTTTCCTGATGTTGAAAGCGCTGTATCAATATAAGTTGTTGTTCCTATGTAACCACCTTTCAAAGCAAGTGTCTGTTTCTCAAAGGGTTTATGAGTAGGAACAAACTGTGCATTTTATGTGCTGGCAGTTGACCTTTGTCACGGTGACACGTAGGGACAAGTCACATTCTGTTGACTCATCACATAATATTTGCAAAGACTGTAAAGATTTCTGTAGTGTATGTACCTTGAAGAAGGAACTATATTCTGCAGCCCCTGTATACTGCAGTACCAGTAGTGACCACCCCTGTATATAAGCCTGTGAAGTAACTTTGTATAGTAGTTCCAGTTTTGTCTCCATTCAGTAAACAACTGTTATAACCAACTCCTGCAGTCCGTGTCTCAATTACACACGGACGTTACACTGGCGACGAACAGATCCGAACTTACCTGCAGTTCTGCACCACCTCACGGGGATGCATCCCTGAAGCGACGTTGTTAGAGTTCGAAGCCAGAAGGAAGAAATCCAAAAAGAAAAAAAAAAAAAAAGAAACAGGCATCGACCATGGGCAACTGCCCTCTGATTCATCGAATTCGAAGATTTGCAGGAGAGGCTGTCGAGAGCTGGGCTTGGTTATCCAGTCTATGGTGTTACAGCTAATCGGGCTGGTGGCAGGTAGTACACTGATCCTTCCTGGGCTGCGGCGGGCTAGAGCTCGATCGGGTGGCTTTTCAACGGGGCCGAGCAGCGTTGTCAGGAAGAGGAGAGAAAGAGGGTGGAGCACACAGGGCGCGGCCGGTGCTACGAAGCCGGGCAGCGTACAGACCCGAGAAGAGGGAGGGAAGTGTCCCATAGGGTCTGCTCTGATGACGGGAACAGTAACTAAAATAAAAGAAAAAGAAATTAGAAGCGCAGAAAGCCGCGAGGAGCTGCAGTTTGCCACTGGGACCGTGGAGAGCGGCGTTGGCAGCAGCGCGGGGGGAAGCGCACAAAGACCATAGGGCGTCACCATCAAGGCATAAAAACGCCAGCAACAGCGCTGGCAGCAGCGGAAAAGACAGAAAGCGCGGGAGGCGCCATCTTAATCCAGCGAGGAAGAAGGCAAAGCGCGGGAGGCGCCATTTTGTTCAATCGGGGAAGAAGGCAAAGTGCGGGAGGCGCCATCTTAGATCTCCAAGATGCCGAAGACTGGCAATATCACTGCCTTCGATAATGCAATAGAAGACTGGACCACGTATGTGGAAAGAGTCAAAGTATATTGCAAGGCAAATGAAGTAGCCGATGAGAAAAAGGCATCGGTACTACTAAACTTAATGGGCGCAAGAACGTACGGCCTACTGCGGAACCTGATCACTCCAGTCAAACCAATGGAGAAGAGTTTTAACGAAATTGTTCATATCCTACAGGAACACCTAAATCCTACACCGCCGCTGATAGCAGAAAGATTTAAATTCCACAAGAGAAATCAGCATAAAGATGAGAGCAATGCTGATTACCTTACGGAACTACGCAAGCTATCAAAGCACTGCCAGTTCGGAGCAGGACTGGCAGATACCCTACGGGACAAATTTGTCTGTGGACTCCTGAGTGAAGGAACCCAGAAGAAGTTACTCTCAGAGAAAGAGCTGACGCTAGATAAGGCTTTCAGCGTGGCAGTATCGTACGAAGCAGCAGCAAGGGGAGCTGCGGAAATACAGCAAAAGACACAGGAATACGGCACCCATGAAATGACACGGGGATTTGAAAAATGTTATCGCTGCGGCAGAACAACCCATGACCAGAAGGACTGCTGGTCTAAGGACAAAACATGCAGGCAATGCGGAAAGATGGGACACATTGCACGAGTTTGCAGGTCCGGGAAGAAGACTAACGACAACAAAAAGACTACTAAAGAAAAGTACAGGAAAGTACAAAAGATGACGGACAGTAGTTCCGAAGACCAGAAGAGCGATAGTGAATCCGGGAACAAGAGACTAAGCTGTCTCAAACTACACAACGTAATCACAAAAGAGGATCACCGAACCATTTGGGTCACCCTCACGATAGCAGGGTCCCAAGTCAAAATGGAATTGGATACAGGATCAGCCCTGACCGTCATGAATCGACGAGACTATGAGCGGCTATTCTCACACATACCCTTGAAAGACACATCCATTGCCTTGAAGACATATACGGGGCAGAAAGTATACCCCAGAGGGAAAATAAGGGTGCCTGTCGAATGCAACGGTAAGGAAATACAGAAATTGTATCTGTACATACTGCAAGATGGTGGACCACCATTATTGGGACGTGAATGGATCAGAAAGATAAGTTTAGACTGGCACTCCATTCAGGCACTGACTGTGGCTGGTAAAAAGGATGACGACGTCACACCTGGTCGATTGTCAAAAATCTTGGCTAACGCTAAAGAGGTATTTCAACAAGAACTAGGAACTCTTAAAGGCGTAACCGCCGCGATAAAAATAGAAGAGAATGCAATTCCCAAGTTTTTCAAAGCAAGGCCAGTACCGTATGCAATTTGCCCAGCCGTCGAGGCAGATTGAGAATCTGGAGAATGCAGGCGTGTTAACTAAGGTAGACTGGAGCGAGTGGGCGACACCCATCATTCCTGTCATGAAGAAAACGTTAAACAATAAGTCTGAGGAGCCGAGGATGGTTCGCATCTGTGGGGACTTCAAGGTGACTGTGAACCCAGTCCTTCACACAGTACAGTATCCTCTTCGGAGGATAGAAGATATTTTCGCCTCACTATCTGGAGGGAAACGTTTTACAAAAATTGACCTAGCGCAAGCATATTTGCAGATGGAGGTTGAAGAATCCTCTAGGAAATATCTCACGATAAACACTCACAAAGGTCTTTACCAGTATAATCGACTGGTATTGGAGTTGCATCAGCTCCGGCTATATGGCAAAGAGCGATGGAACAAGTCCTGCAAGGGATTCCGGGGACTCAGTGTTACTTGGACGACATCCTAGTTACAGGTGAAAATGAAAGTGAACACCTTGCCAACCTAGAGCAGGTGCTCACTAGACTAAGAGAACATGGGCTACGAGCCAATAGCCCCAAGTGTGAGTTTTTTAAGAAACAAATATCATATTGTGGCCATGTGGTAAACCACTGTTGTTAGTATTGTTGTTCACTGTTGTTCACTCTTGCACATTGTTGTACTTGTCTGTGCATGCCTCAGCTGACTCCGCCCCTGGCTCCACCCTCATGGCTGGGTATAAAGGTGACTGCTCGGCAGCCCCCTGCCCTTTTGGATACCAGGCAACCACGAGAGGCATGCTCTGTTCTTTGGTAATAAAAGCCTGTTTGTTACACTCTCAACTTCCAGTCTTTTGTAGTAATTGATAGCGCATCAATTTTATTACCAAAGTTAAATGTTGGCTCCGAATGCTGATCAACCGATGGCGCAAAACGCTGAGCAGCAGGCGCTGCTGCGAGCCCTCAGACCAACATGCCTGGACCTAGACCCCCAAGAAGCGAGTTCATCGACTAAATTCGCACAATGGCTGCATTGCTTTGAGGCGTATCTGGAAGCCTCAACCGTGACTCTCGATGAAAATAAACTGAAAATCCTGGCCTCGAAGGTGAGCCACCAAGTCTATACTTTAATCCAAGATGCGACGACCTACGCGACGGCTATCGACCTACTGAAAGGGCAGTATGCACGCCCGGTTAACATGGTCTATGCCAGGCACCTTTTAAGATCTCGCAGACAGCAGCCCGGGGAATCGGTGGAGGCCTTCCTACGGGCACTGCGGGTACTCGGATGCGGCTGCGACTGCAAGGAAGTATCGGCCGCGGCACATGCGGAGGGACTGATACGAGACGCTTTCGTTGCGGGTCTAAGGTCCGACTACTCCCGGCAGAGGTTGCTGGAGAAGGGTGAAATAGACCTGACAAAGGCAGTGTCCCTCGTGCTCTCGCTCGACGCGGCCCACAGAAATATGGACGCTTTCTCCCCTAATCGCCCCGCGCCGTGGACGCCGCAATCTTGGGCCATGTGACCACCACCTCCGACTGCTGCAGCGATGTCCAAGGCACAAAAATGCTATTTTTGTGGCCAAGCTAAACACCCTACAGCACGCTGCCCCGCGAAGAATGCTACCTGCTCCGGCTGCGGGAAGAAAGGTCACTACATTAGCGCCTGCAAAGGGAAGACCGCTAACGCCAGCAGCGCCGCGTGCGAACCGTGGGCGCAGCCATCTTGTCCGCCATCTTGGGCTCCCCCAGCCGCGTGGGGATCGGGACCGTGGGCGCCGCCATTTTGTACGCCTCCGACTTCGGTTACGGGGGACCCAGACTCCACCACCGCCTCATCGGACGACCGCATCGACGCGCTTGAACATACGCTGGCTTCCGTGACGCTGGATCAATCTCTCCCGCATCAACTGTCCAGGTCCATGATGGACATTACGGTAAACGGCCACGCCACTACCTGCCTTTTTGACAGCGGGAGCACGGAGAGTTTTATACACCCCGACACGGTGCGCAGTTACTCTCTCCCGGTCCTGCCGACGCGTCATCGCATCTCTATGGCTTCCAAAGCCCAGTCAGCGGACGTCGGTGGCTACTGTATGGTGACTCTTTCAGTGCGGGGTACTGAATACAAAAATTTTAAACTTCTGGTCCTGCCCCATCTCTGCGCTGCCGTCCTACTGGGGTTGGATTTTCAGTGCCACCTTAAGAGTGTCACTTTAGCGTACGGTGGACCCCTCCCCCCTCTCACAGTCTGCAGCCAGCAGTTTTTAAATCGCCCGCCGCACGCCATTTGCAGCCTCTCCACCCTTAAAGTCTCCCCCCCCCTCCTTGTTCGCTAACCTCACCCGCGACTGTAAGCCCATCGCTACCAAAAGTAGGCGTTACAGTGCCGGGGATAGGGGTTTCATTAAATCCGAGGTGGCGAGACTCCTGAAGGAAGGGATTATCGAGAGCAGCAATAGCCCATGGCAAGCACAAGTGGTGGTGGTGAAGGCTGGCGGCAAACAGCGCCTAGTTATTGACTACAGCCAGACGATCAACCGCTACACCCAGCTGGATGCATATCCACTCCCCCGCATATCTGACATGGTCAATCAGATAGCACAATACCGGGTGTTCTCGACGATTGATCTGAAGTCGGCATACCACCAGCTCCCCATCAGGGCTGAGGACCGCCAGTACACAGCTTTTGAAGCTGACGGTCGGCTCTATCACTTTCTCAGAGTTCCCTTCGGCATCACCAACGGAGTTTCTGTCTTCCAACGGGAGATGGACCGGATGGTTGACCAGAACGCGCTCCAGGCCACTTTCCCATATCTAGACAATGTCACCATCTGCGGCCACGACCAGCAGGACCACGACGTTAACCTAGAGAAATTCCTCTGGACGGCCCAGCGGCTGAATCTCACATACAACAAAGACAAATGTATGTTTCGTACTACGCGCCTTGCTATTCTTGGCTGCGTAGTGGAGAACGGAGTCATCGGCCCAGACCCCGATAGAATGCGCCCCCTTATGGAGCTCCCCCTCCCCCACTGCCAGAAAGCACTGAAGAGATGCCTGGGGTTTTTCTCTTCAAGTCCGCCTCCTTCCCCCTGACAGCAGAGGCCTGTGCAGCCTTCACTCTCATAAAAGGAGACATTGCGAAGGCCACAATGCACGCTGTGGATGAGTCCCTCCCTTTTCAAGTGGAGAGCGACGCATCCGACTTTGCCCTAGCTGCAACCCTTAACCAGGCGGGGAGACCCGTGGCCTTTTTCTCAAGGACCCTCCAGGGCCCCGAGAGTCGACACTCCTCTGTCGAAAAGGAGGCCCAGGCCATTGTGGAAGCCGTGCGACATTGGCGGCATTACCTGGCCGGAAAACGATTTACCCTGCTCACTGACCAGCGTTCAGTGGCTTTTATGTTTCATAATAAGCAGCGGGGCAAAATCAAGAATGACAAGATCTTAAGGTGGAGAATCGAACTCTCCACCTACAATTACGATACCTTGTACCGGCCCGGGAAACTCAATGAGCCCCCAGATGCCCTATCACGTGGTACGTGCGCCAACGCGCAGGTTGATAGACTACAGACCCTCCACAATGACCTCTGCCACCCGGGGGTCACCAGGTTCTTCCATTTTATCAAATCCCGTAACCTGCCCTACTCCATCGAGGAGGTCAGGACCATGACCAGGAACTGCCAGATCTGTGCCGAGTGCAAGCCGCATTTTTATAGGCCAGACAGAGCGAGCCTGATCAAAGCCACGCGCCCCTTCGAGCGGCTGAGCATCGATTTTAAAGGGCCCCTCCCCTCCTCTGACCGCAATGTGTACTTCCTCAATATAATTGATGAGTACTCCTGTTTCCCGTTTGCCATCCCTTGCTCGGACATGGCCAGTACCACGGTCATTAAATGTCTGAATGACCTCTTCGCCTTGTTCAGTTTCCCTAGCTATATCCATAGCGACAGGGGCTCATCCTTTATGAGCGACGAACTTCGGCAGTACCTGCTCGCGAGAGGCATTGCTACAAGCAGGACCACCAGCTACAACCCCCGGGGGAACGGCCAGGTGGAAAGGGAGAATGCGACGGTCTGGAAGGCAGTCCTTTTAAACTTAAAATCTAAGGGCCTTCCGACCTCCCGCTGGCAGGAGGTCCTCCCTGCGGCGCTCCATTCCATTCGGTCGCTGCTCTGTACAGCCACCAATGCCACTCCTCATGAGAGAATGTTCTCCTTCCCCAGGAAGTCCACTTCGGGGATTTCGCTACCAACATGGCTGACTTCTCCAGGACCCGTCCTACTGCGGAAGCACGTGAGGACCCATAAGGCAGACCCCCTGGTCGAGAGGGTGAGCCTTCTCCACGCCAACCCGCAGTATGCTTACGTGGTGTACCCGGACGGGCGGGAGGACACAGTCTCCATTCGAGACCTCGCACCTGCGGGTGCTCCTGAAACACCCTCTTCGCCACCCACCGCTACTCATGCCTACCCCCAGGACACAGTCCCCACATGAGACCTCGCACCTTCGGGTGCCTCTGAGAGACCACCATCGCTACCTCCCATTACCCGTGCTCCAACCCCTGTAGACGGCATGCAGCAGCCCCAGGGCCCGCCACCGGCTACACCTCCTCTGAACGAGACACCGGGTTCAACGTTGGATGCTGCACCATCACCGCCACTGCTGCGACGCTCAGGACGGCTTACAAGGCCTCCTGATAGACTTCAGTACACGAACTTTTAGTGCACTTCACCCCGCCGGACTCAATTCTAAACAAGGGGTGAATGTGGTAAACCACTGTTGTTAGTATTGTTGTTCACTGTTGTTCACTCTTGCACATTGTTGTACTTGTCTGTGCATGCCTCAGCTGGCTCCGCCCCTGGCTCCACCCTCATGGCCAGGTATAAAGGTGACTGCTCGGCAGCCCCCTGCCCTTTTGGATACCAGGCAACCACGAGAGGCATGCTCTGTTCTTTGGTAATAAAAGCCTGTTTGTTACACTCTCAACTTCCAGTCTTTTGTAGTAATTGATAGCGCATCAGGCCACGTGATTGATGAAGAGGGGTTACATAAGTCCCCTGACAAAATTGAAGCGGTAGTTAAGGCTCCAGCGCCTGAAAATGTGTCACAACTGAGGTCATTCCTCAGATTGGTGAATTACTACCATAAGTTTTTGCCGAATTTGTCCACAATTCTGCACCCACTGAACGCCCTGCTACAAACTGGAGTAGCATGGAAATGGAGCGATGAATGTAAGCGGGCCTTTCAGAAGTGTAAAGGCCTGATCACTTCAAGAGAAGTATTGGCTCACTACAACCCATCACTACCGATAAGACTGGCGTGTGATGCGTCTCCCTACGGCGTTGGAGCGGTACTGTCACATAAATCACTTGATGGTTCAGAGAGGCCGATAGCTTTTGCGTCACGCTCGTTAACTGCAGCCGAGCGTAACTACGCCCAGATTGACAGAGAGGCCCTCAGCCTGGTGTGGGGGGTGAAGAAGTTCAATCACTACCTGCACAGACAGAAATTTACTCTACTAACTGATCATCAACCTCTTGTCTCCATTTTCAACCCTAAGAAGGGCGTACCATAGTGACAGCACAACGGCTGCAGAGGTGGTCCCTTTTCCTAGGGGCACACCAATATGACATCGAGTACAAAGGAACTAAACAGCATGGGAATGCTGATGGATTGTCGCGCCTACCGTTGCTGACGGTGGAAGAAGCACCTGCAGTGGATCCTGTGGAGATATTCCACTCGACCATAGTCGAATGTCTACCTGTGACGAATGCAAACATAGAAAAGGAAACACGAAATGACCCGACACTCTCCAGGGTCTATGATTTAACGGTGAAGGGATGGCCAGCACATGGTGAACCACTGTTGCCAGCATTCTCGCCGAGAAGAGAACAGCTGTCAGTGTGCCGAGAAACCTTGATGTGCGGATCCAGAGTAGTAATTCCACCCAAATTGAAGGATAGAGTGCTCAATGAGCTTCATGAGGGTCATCTGGGAGGGGTAAAAATGAAGAACTTAGCCAGAGCGTTTGTGTGGTGGCCGGGAATCGATAGAGAAATCAAAGAGATGACCAAGAGCTGTACAGGATGCCCGAAGGTCCAAAACGCCCCACCACAAGCCCCTCTACATCCATGGGAGTGGCCCTCATCTCCATGGCAAAGGGTACACATTGATTTTGCTGGTCCATTTATGGACTCGATGTTTTTAATTGCGGTGGATGCACATTCAAAGTGGTCAGAGGCAATAAAAATGTCCTCAACCACCACAGAAAAAACTATCACAGTCTTACGAACCATATTCGCCAGAAATGGGCTACCTGAACAGATTTGCTCTGACAATGGACCACAGTTTGTGTCTGAAGAGTTCCGGAGGTTCTTAAAGAACAATGGTGTTAAGCATTACACATCCGCCCCATATCATCCAGCCACCAATGGATTGGCTGAGAGGTTCGTTCAAACATTCAAGAAGGCTATCAAGGCAATGTGTAATGAAGACATACCCCTACAACACAAGGTGGATAACTTCTTGTTTGCCTACCGGAATGCGACACATGCGGTTACCAACCAAACTCCAGCCATGATGTTCTTCAATCGAAGACTAAGATGCCGCTTGGATTTGGTTAAGCCAAACATCAGAAGAGATGTGGAGAACAGGCAGTTTCAGGATATGAATGAAAGGCCAACCAGGAGTTTCAAGATAGGTCAACCAGTTTTGGCCCGGGACTACCGCACAGAGAAATGGCAGCCAGGAATGATCTGCACACGGCAAGGACCTCTAATGTATACCGTGGACGTTGGAGAGAGCATTGTAAGACGCCATGCTGACCAGATTCTAGAGTCACTGGAAAACATCAAATCTACACCACGATCCTATACACCTGGTGATGAAACCGAAGCACCAATTGCATCTACCTCAGAATCGGCGATATTGGAAGCAGACGAACCAAACAACGACGTTGATCCCAAATCAACTTTGCCAGAAGAACCTGATACCCCAAAGAGGCGTTATCCGGACAGAATCAGGAAGCCTCCTCAAAGACTGAATTTATAATTGATTAACTTCAGCTAATGTATATAGCAACTGTAATTGTAAATATGTTATTTAATTATTAATCGAATGTTATGTACTGTTTAGCTAAAAAGGGGAGGAATTGTAGTGTATGTACCTTGAAGAAGGAACTATATTCTGCAGCCCCTGTATACTGCAGTACCAGTAGTGACCACCCCTGTATATAAGCCTGTGCAGTAACTTTGTATAGTAGTTCCAGTTTTGTCTCCATTCAGTAAACACCTGTTATAACCAACTTCTGCAGTCCGTGTCTCAATTACACACGGACATTACAATTTCTATTTCCTTAGAAAATTTCTTTATCAGGTTCCCCAAATAGCATTCAAAAGATCTCAGCTGGCTAGTTTGTTTGATTACCCCCTTGGGACTCACTGCAGACTGCTGTACTGTGCAGATCATTATTTTATCATAGTGCTTGCCTCTGTAAATAACTCTGCTCATTTTCCAGACTGCTTGTCCGATGTCCAGCCTTGATGAGCCGTAACTTCCCTCAGCTAAACATCAGCAAGACCGAAACCTTTGTCTTCAGCCCTCGTCATAAACTCCTTACCCTTACCATCGATTCCATCCTCACTCACTGCACTCACTGTCTCAGGTTGAACCAGACTGTTCGCAAATTGGTGTCCTATTTGACCCCAAGTTCAGCTTCCAATTCCATATCCTCTCCGGCACAGAGAACCTCGGGGGGGTTTGGCCGAATACTTTAGGCGCTAAAGAGGTGGGCAGGATGGGGTCATAAGCTGCAACACTGGTTTAGCCCGCGTTTAGCGCAATACGCCATCTTGTTTAAAGGAATTGAAGCCAGCGCAAGGGACGGCCACCCGGAGGATCGTTAAGAGTCTGATTGACATTTGAATTGCTGCCAGCGCTCATTAAGGAGGCTACATGCCATTTTGGTGGACAATGCTTCACTTAATGACCTCTCCTAACAGTGAAAAAAAGTGACCAGCTGAACAGGAGTAAACAAGTTATTGCTGAGAACTTCGAACGCTACTCAAAGCTATGCTCAGCTTCCAATGTTCACTTGCTGATTGAGAACAACTGACTACACGGAGTTTGAAGAGGACTTTTCAGACACATGGGGGAGACTTTCTGGGAAAGTTTGTCAAGACTTCATCAACTTTTTCCCGGACATTCTCTCAGGACTTCACCTAAAAAGAGAGAGTGCTGTGCTACTCTACTTTTTTGGGCACCTTACAGGAGTCAGCGGGAGAAAGGGAGTGCTTGGTCATGGTCATGGGCATCTTGCTAGGGGTCGCCCTTGCACTGCATGACGAATTGGAGGAGACGAGGCTAGGAAGAGCAGCACCAGCTGCTGCAGGAGAGAGGGACAGGAGGGTGAGGAGGGCTCTCAGCGGGAGACTCGATCTAGCCAGGGTATGTAGAGAGCAGTACTCCTTCATTCAGGTGACCCAAGACCAGTGCATGAGGAGGGTGCGCTTTACCAAGGAGGTCATTACAGAAGTCTGAAGCCTGTGGAAGGAAGGCTCTGACATCGCAGCACAGCCAGGACTGCATTGCCTGTGGCAGCCAAGGTCATGGTAGCACTTAATTTTTATGCTACTAGAACCTTCCAGGCTGCAACAGGCGATATAAGTCACATCTCACAATCCTCTGTGCACTTCTGCATAAGGGAGGTGTTATAAATCTCATCATTCATCAAGTAACTACTCGTAAAATAACACTGGATGGCCAGCTGGTGGCACCGTCCAAGGAGTATAAATACTCGGGCATCGGCCCCAGCTCTCCATGGACATTTTGTAAGACAAGGAACTAGTGAAGTACAACTAGACCTCCATGTTCTGAAACAATTTGATTAAAGCCTTGCTTTTTGCTCAAACCAAGTGCGTAGTGAGTTTTATTACGTCAGGAGGTCTCTGCGGCTCTATACGCTCTGAGGAATGACTGTATCATTGCTTATTGCCAAAGAAGACCAGATGCAGAGAGCTATAGGATTGTGGGATTCCCCCTGGTCCAGGGAGCCATTGACTGTACACGTGGCCATGCGAGCCCCTCATTTAAACTCGGAGGTGTTCAGGAACAGGAAGGGATTCCATTCCCTCAATGTGCATCTTGTCTGCGACCACCGGCAGCGCATTATGCAGGTGAATGCCTGCTATGCAGGGAGCTGCCATGAAGCATTTATAATGAGACACTCATCCATCCCATAGATCTTTGAGCCCCAAAGCAATGTGCTTGGCTGGCTATTAGGTGGCAAGGGATACCCTCTAATGCCATGGTTCATGATTCCCCCGAGAAACCCCCAGACACTAGCTGAGCACTCAAACACCCTCAAAGCCTCCTTGAAAAAGCGTAACATCCCCACCGACACCTGGGAATCCCTAGCCCAAGACCGCACAAAGTGGAGGAGAAGCATCTGGGAAGGCGCCGAACACCTCGAGTCTCTTTGCCGGGAGCAAGCGGAAACCAAATGCAGGCAGCGCAAGGAGCGCACGTCAACTCAAGCACCCCACCCACCCGCCCCTTCAACCACCGTCTGCCCCACCTGTGACAGAGACTGTAGGTCCTGCATTGGACTCATAAGTCACCTGCAAACTCATTTTTAACGTGGAAGCAAGTCATCCTCGGTTCCGAGGGACTGCCTTAGAAGAAGAAGAACTCATACAATGAGTGCCTCTCAACCACCAGGAAGATCATTGAGTAGACCATTGGGGTCCTGAAACAGAGGTTTAGATGCCTTGACCAGGAACCTTCCAGGTTGCCACAGATGATACAAGTCAATCCTCTGTGCACTTCTGCATAAAAGGAGGACACTCTACAATGGAGGTGCCCTCCAGTACTCAGCCGAGGTGTTCAGATTCGTGGTGATTTGCTGCATGCTCCACAATCTGGTGATCATGAGAGACCAGCCGTTAGTACAACAACAACAATTTGTATTTATATTGGGCCTATAACGTAGTAAAATCTCCCAAGGTGTTTCACAGGAGCGTTATAAAATAAAATTTGACACCAAGTCACATATGGAGATATTAAGGAGGTAGGTTTTAAGGAGCATCTTAAAAGGAGGTAAGACGGGAGAACAGGTTTAGGGAGGGAATTACATAGCTTATGCCTTGGCAGCTGAAGACACAGCCACCAATGGTGGAGCGATTAAAATCGGGGATGCTCAAGAGGCCAGAATTAGTGGAACGCAGATATCTTGGGCGGGGCGGGGCGGGCTGGAGGAGATTACAGAGATAGGGAAGCTCGAGACATTAACCAGGAGCCAATGTAGGTCAGCGAGCACAGGGGTGATGGGTGGACCAGACTTGGTGTGCGTTAGGACAGGGCAGCAGAGTTTTGGATGAGCTGAAGTTTACGGAGGGTAGAACGTGGGAGGCCGGCCAGGTGTGCATTGAAATAGTCGAGTCTAGAGGTAACAAAGGCATGGATGAGGGTTTCAGCAGCGGACGAGCTGAGGCAAGGGCGGAGCTGGGCGATGTTCCGGAGATGGAAATAAGCGGTCTTAGTGATGGCACAGATATGTGGTGTAAAGCTCAACTTGGGTCAAATGTGACACCAAGGTTGCAAACAGGCTTGGTCAGCCTCAGACAGAGGAGAGGGATGGAGGCGGTGGCAAGGGAATGGAGCTTGTGGCGTGAACCAAAGACAATGGCTTCAGTCTTCCCAATATTTATTTGGAGGAAATTTCTGCTCATCCAGTGCTGGTTGTCGGACAAGCAGTCTGATAGTACAGAGATGGTGGAGGGCTCGAGAGAGAGAGAGAGAGAGGTGGAGGAGAGGTAAAGCTGGGTATTGTCAGTGTACATGTGAAAACTCACGCTGTGTCGCCGGATGATGTCACCGAGAGGCAGCATGTAGGTGAGAAATAGGAAGGGGCCAAGGATAGATTCTTGGGGGACACCAGAGTTGACAGTGCGGGATTGGGAAGAGAGGCCATTGCAGGTGATTCTATGGCTACGACTGGATAGATAAGAATGAAAACAGGCGAGTGCAGTCCCACCCAGCTGGACGATGCCGGAGAGGCGTTGGAGCAGACTTTTGTGATCAGTGGTGTCAAAGGCTGTAGACAGGTTGAGAAGGACAAGGAGGAATAGTTTTCCTTTGTCAGAGTCAATTAGGATGTCATTTGTGGCCTTGGCAAGAGCCGTTTTGGTACAGTGGCGGCGGTGGAAACCTGATTGGAGGGATTCAAACAAGGAGTTCCGGGAAAGATGGGCACAGATTAGGGAGGCGACAACACGTTCAAGGACTTTGGAGAGGAAAGGGAGGCGATGGGGCGATAATTTGCAAGGATGGAAGGATCAAGGGTTGGTTTTTTGAGGAGAGGTGTGATGGCAGGAGACTTGAAGGAGAGGGGGACAATACCTGAGGGGAGAGAGAGGTCGGTCTCATTGACAAGATGTGCTTTGAGAGGGCATGAGGGGAGATAGGAGAGAAGTTAGAGAAATATACAAATTCGGGGTGAGGGCAGAGGGGAAACTGAGAGGAATAAGCCTGGTGGGTTAGAGGAAGGGAAAGAAGTAGCAGAGGCAGTTGCATGCATGTTCTCTATCTTTTTAACAAAAAAGTCCATGAGCTCCTCACAGTTATTGTTGGAGGTAAGGGAGGAGGAAGCAGGGAAGGGTGGTTTGAGGAGAGAAGCCTGGTGTTATCTTTGCCTTCCTAGATGCCTTCTTAGAATAGTGGATCGTTTTAGCGATGAAGAGCAGGGCCCGATAATGCTTTATATGATCCAGCCATATTGGTGATGGATGGTTAGACCAGTTGTCTGTCAAAGACGTTCAAGTCTGCCTCCCTTGGACTTCAGGGAGTGGAGATGAGGGGTATACCAGGGGAACAACTAGGGCAAGAGAGTGTAATGATTTTAGTGGGGACAAGGGCATCAAAGGAGGTGGAGAGAGTGTGATCAGTAGCTGCATAAATGTCATGAAGAATTTGTTATGTCTGACATTGGAGATAGGTACTCGATTGTCTTGGCCTGAGCACATGGAGTTTGATAGTGCTGTTATCGTTGTATTGTGTCTGACATTGGATATAGGTATTCGATTGCTTTTGCCTGTAAGAGTGTGTTTGGATCAGCCATTAAAAGCAACATGTATTGAGCTCTGCATACGGCCTCTGGATTATCTTTGCAAACGCAACAGAATTGTAGGCCAAAGGCTAGATACTTGGAAATTAGAAAATGCAGTGGTAAGGGACTTAAGGGAAAATTTTTCCAGGGGCGGACACAGAAAAAGCAGGGCTGGGAGGGGAATATGGGTAGAGAGCGATATAAGGAAGGAATGATATAATGGTCAGAGATTGCCTTATCAATGATAGTTACGGTATGGGGAGCGAGGCCACATGAGATGACAAGATCGAGGGGGTGGCCATCTATATGGGTAGGAGAGTTTAAATCGAGGGAGAGATTAAGGGAGGAAAGGAGGGCAGTGAACTCGGAGGAGAGAGAACCAAAAGAGTTGAGGTGGAGGTTGAAATCACCGAGGATGAGAAGTCGCTCAGTGCAGAGGCCAAGGGAGGAAAGCAGAGAAGATATCTCAGTGACAAAATTGGTGTGATACTTGGGTGGATGATACAAAACAAGGATTTTAAAAAGGAGACGAGGGGTGGAACAAGGCGAGATGCTCAAAAGGAGGAAAAGTTGCCAGAGGAGGGAGCAGACTCGAAGAGCCAAATGGCCAACTCCTGCTCCCAATTCTAATGTTCTTATGAGACAGACCAAAGTGTGATTTAGAGATAAGGGCTACAACACCACCGTGGCCGTTTGTGCGGGGCAAATGGTGGAAAGTATAGCCAGGTGAGGAAGCTTCATTACGGGAAAGGTGTCATCACCCCTCAACCATGTCTCCGTCAATGCCATGATGCCAATGTGATCATCCACAATAAGCTGGTGGATGGCAGGGCCCTTA
Source organism: Somniosus microcephalus (assembly GCF_052327205.1). Taxonomy (NCBI): domain Eukaryota; kingdom Metazoa; phylum Chordata; class Chondrichthyes; order Squaliformes; family Somniosidae; genus Somniosus; species Somniosus microcephalus. Next base: position 362,009,790 of record NC_140988.1, read on the forward strand.
TTTACCTGAACGTACATTTTGAAAGGAAATGCGGGGAGGGGCGATGCTACCCAATTTACTGACAGACTCCAAAGTGGCAGAGCAGGGAGGGACTGGAAGGAGGTTACATAGGATATACAGCACAGAAACAGGCCATTCGGCCCAACCAGTCCATGCCGGCGTTTATGCTCCACTCAAGCCTCCTCCCGTCTTTCCTCATCTAACTCTATCAGCGTAACCCTCTATTCCCTTCCCCCTCATATGCTTGTCTAGCCTCCCCTTAAATGCATCTATACTATTCACTTCAACCACTCCCTGTGGTAGCGAGTTCCACATTCTCACCACTCTCTGGGAAAGAAGTTTCTTCTGAATTCCCTATTGGATTTATTGGTGACTATCTTATATTGATGGCCTCTAGTTTTGCTCTTCCCCACAAGTGGAAACATTCTCTCTCTATCAAAACCTTTCATAAGTTTAAAGACCACTTATCAGGTCACCCCTCAGCCTTCTTGTTTTAAGAGAAAAGAGACCCAGCCTGTTCATCCTTTCCTGATATGTAACCCTCGCATTTCTGGTATCATCCTTGTAAATTTTCTCTGCACCCTCTCCAGTGCCTGTATATCCTTTCTTTAATATGGCGACCAGAACTGTACGCAGTACTCTAAAGTGTGGTCTAACCAAGGTTCGATAGAGGTTTAGCATAACTTCCCCACTTTTCAATTCTATACTTCTAGAAATAAATCCTAGTGCGTGGTTTGCTTTTGTTATGACATTGTTAACCTGTGTCGCAACTTTTAGTGATTTGTGTATTTGTACTCTGAGATCCCTTTGTTCCTCTACCTCACCCAAACTCGCACCCGCCAAGTGATAAGTGACCTCCCTATTCTTCCTACCAAAATGTAATACCTTACATTTATCTGTGTTGAACTTCATTTGCCAAATATTTGCCCATTCTGCAAGTTTATTAATGTCCTCCTGTAATTTGTTGCAGTCCTCCTCAGTATTGACTATCCCCCCCAATTTGGTGTCATCCGCAATTTAGAAATTGTGTTTTTGATTCCAAAGTCTAAATCGTTAATGTAAATTGTGAACAGCAGTGGTCCCAGCACTGATCCTTGTGGAACACCACTACCCACCTTCTGCCACATTGAATTTACCCCTACTCTGCTTTCTGTCCTGAAGCCAGCCAGCAATCCATTCTGCTACTTGCCCCCTGACTCCGCATTCTCTGACCTTGTTCATCAATTATGGGGTACCTTATCGAAGGCCTTTTGAAAATCTAGATAAATTACATCTACTGCACTACCCTTGTCTACTCTCTCTGTTAGTTGGCGAGATTAACCCGAAGCAGGCGCATAGGGCAGGGAGAGAGTAAGGTGGGGCAATTGGATGATTATTATTACTATTACAATTAGCAAATCTAGTGCTTGTACAAAGTGCTACCCCAGTAGCAGCAGCAGCAGGATGGCTGCTAGGAAGCTGAAGAGGGCAGTTCAGATGTCCTCTTGGGCTGCCCTCGCCAGGCTGTGGGCCATGATGGCCCCGCCTCAGACTGCACCACCTCAGCATGGGCTTGAGCAGTCTGGGCTGCCTGGCTGGCAGGCAACGGCAAGGGCAATGGTGGAGTGGCAGGGGAGGGAACAGCAGTGCTGGTATCCGGAGAGCGGCCAGTAGGTCCCTGCTCCGTGATTCCCACGCCTGTTCAGCCCACCCAGTGATCTGGTGGAGGACTGGTCTGTGGGCAACGGAGACATTCTGCAAGCCCCTTTCAACCGAGGAAACCCAGAGCCACGGACCAAGCTGGAGGCAAACTCCTCCATTTCCCCCTAGCCATGACCTTTAAGCTTTCAGGCAGGCTGTCCATCGCACCCATCAGTTGGCTTAACGTACCCATCAGTTGGTTTATCGCACCCATCAGCCTTCTTCTGAAGCTTGCTCCTACGAGGTCCTCATCTGACTCCTCTGCAGCAGAAATAGTATGTGACCTTGCCCGCCCAGAAAGGTAGCACCTGTGGTGTTCCTTCCACCGTGTGGCTGGTGCCCACTAGTGCCCAGTGCGTCCCACTGTGAGGAACCCCCTTCTAACCTAGCCTCTAAGTTCCGCGTGGTGCCTGTCTCTGAGCTGGTGCATGCAACAGTGGTACCCACTCATGCAGTGCATTACCCTCACTCTCCTCCTCCTCTTCTTCCAGGGGTACAGGAGGCTGTTGCTCAACTTGAACTTGTTCCGTGGGGCGAGGAGGATCTTGCTCCTGAGACCCTGCAACGATAAACCTGAAAGGGTTAGGGTGCAGCGTGTGGCCACTATAAGAGGATGTGACGAGACCATAGGGAGCTTGGGAGTGAGGATAGCTTTGGGTCATTTGGGATCAGGAATAATTGTGCGTCTGTAAGGAAGCTGGAGTGGCCACATACTTCTAAGCGAGATGCCCCTTGCTCTGCCCCTGGCCGCAGCGTCTCCCACTCCCCTCCCGATCACGGCCAGCACTGCCTCCTCAAGGGGAGTGATGTCATGCAGACGTGGTTGACTTCCCCCGGTCAGGTCCTGTTGGCATCTGTTGTGCGCTGTTTTTTTCCTAGAAGAGAGTGGTGATTGGCAATGAGTGTGTTGGCAGGTGTATTTGTGTGATGCCTCACATAGTTGAAGAACTGAGAGATATGTCTGAGGTGGGAGTAACGCCTGTGAAGGATGAAATAAAGATGTGATTGCACTAGAGAGGGTACAGAGGAGATTGACGAGGATGTTGCCAGATGGAGAATTTTAGCTATGAGGAAAGATTGCATAGGCTTGGTTTGATTTCTTTGGAACAGAGGAGGTCGAGGGGAGACTTAAATGAGGTGTATAAAATTAAAAGGGGCCTGGATAGAGTGGATAGGAAGGGCCTATTTCCAGGGGGCATAGATTTAAACTAATCGGTCGAAGGATTAGAGGGGAGTTGAGGAGAACTTTTTTCACCCAGAGGGTGGTGGGGGTCTGGAACTCACTGCCTGAAAGGGTGGTAGAGGCAGAAACACTTATCACATTTAAAAAGTACTGGGATATGCACTTGAAGTGTTTTAACCTACAAGGATACGGACCTGCAGGCATGTTCAAATCATAATAACCATCAATTAGCTCAAAACTTGTATGCTAAATCCAGGCTTTCAAAACAGGCGTTTCTTATTAGCACAGCACCCATTTAGCCGCTCTTTTCACCCTTTGCCCAAAATAACCCTCCATATACTTCCAGAGCTGGGCAATACAGGAGGGTGACTGCGTCGAAAACTACAGAGGACAAGGAGTAAGAGAGGATGACAAGGGTAAACGTGTATGCTCAGTATGTGAGTAATTTGAGACCTGACGTGGTGGGAGGTAAGGTGACTTTGGACCGATGGTTCCCAAAGCTCTCTAGACTCACTGTTAGAGATTGATTGCTCTGATTAGTCAACAACTCCATTATCGTTGTATCCTGTGAGTACCAGGATGGTAGAAGGCAAACTAGATGGGGTTGTTCTCTTCTCCTTAGAGCAGAGAAGGCTAAGAGGAGATTTGATAGAGGTGTTCATGAAGTCATGATGGATTTAGATAGAGTGAATAAAGAGAAACTATTTCCAGTGGCTGAGGCCAGTCCAGAGGGCACAGGTGATTGGCAAAAGAACCAGAGGCGACATGAGGGAAAACGTTTTTTTTACACAATGAGTGGTTAGCATTTGGAATCCGCTGCCTGATAAGGCGATGGATAGGGTCAATAGCAGCCTTCAAAAAGGGAATTGGATAAATACTTGAAGGAGAAAAAATTGCAGGGATCTGGGGAAAGAGCGGGGGAGTGGGACTAACTGGATTGCTCTTCGAAAGAGCCGGCACAGACCCGATGGGCCGAATGGCCTCTTGCTGTGCTGTACTATTCTATGATTCTATGAAATGGACTTTGGCCTTTGACCCCACCAAAGGACAGTGACACACACACACGGTTATGAAAAAAATATGAATGTCAAAATACCAGTTAAATTAAAATAATAAAATCTTTAATCAGATAATTACAACCCTTTATTACATAGGCCGTGGCCTGGCACAATCCAGCACAGTGAAATCACAATGCCTTGAATCCATATGATAAACAAAAACTAGAATTCAATTCACCTTTCAAACTATAAATAATCAGTATCATTTAAATACACTTTATTTCTTCATTGGCTAGGTTTTAAAACTAATCTGTCAAAAGAAAGAAAGTGTGTTCCACTGGTGTAATGCTATTCCACCTACAAAGATTCAACCAGAGATTTACTATTCCGAAGGAACTCCGAACTTCAAAGGACACCTGTGCATGAAGAGTTTTTCTAGCTGTCAGCCATGGCTCAATTGGGAGCACCCTTGCCTCGGAGTCCAAAGATCAGGGGGTGCATGAACAGAGAGACCCGGGGGGGGGGGTTATATGTTAACAAATTGTTGAAGGTGGCAGGGCAGGTTGAGAAAGCGGTTAAAAAAGCTTACGGGATCCTGGGCTTCATAAATAAAGGCATAGGGTTGGAGTTTGTCAATGGGGAGCTTTTGGAGGCGGGACTCCCACTTGTCGGGTTTTAGTCCCGCCTCCATCGACTTGTGGCCAACCCACGCTATTTTCCCTTGATTGACCTTGTTAAGCCTGCCCAGCGGGCTTAGGCCAATTAAGGGAAAGCCAGTTACAGTTGACGTCAGCGAGTGACATTTCATTTGTCAAGAGCTTTTGACAGATGAAATGTCATCGTTTGACAGCTCTGTGAAGCTGTCAAACTCTGACAATCTGTCTTCTAAGTTGTGTCTTTACTCAAGACTCAATTAGAAAGCCTTCCTGACCAGAAAGCAGAAGGCTGCAGCTTTTGACAGTTCAGCAGCCATTCTGCTTTCTGTGCCGGTGAGCTGAGGGACTCCCGAGACCTGATGGGAGGCCTGCAGGAAGAAGTAAAGGTAAGTAAAACTTATTAAAACACTTTACACACACCTCGCACACTTATCTCTGCACACATGCACCCACTACTCACCTGCACACCGGACATCTCGGGCCCTTCGACCCCCGCAGACCGACGGCCCGCCTCGCTGACCCTGGCGAGGTTCGGAGCCGTCGGGAAGACCACACTTCAGGGCTCAAAATAGGGATTAGCCGAAAAAACTGCCTGTTAACTACCTGTTAACAGGCAGTTAATTGGCATTAATCCCCTTCCCGCCTCGAGGAGGCGGAACCCGGCACGGGTCGGCTACCCGCCTCCTGGCAAGATGGCATGGGGGAGGGTTGGGCACCCGCCCCCAAATTCTGCCATTTTCCTGGCAGTCTCGCCTCCAAACCCGTCTCCCCAGGGCTGGCAAAATCCAGCCCATACAGTACAAAGGCAAGGAAGTTATGATGAACCTTTATAAAACACTGGTGCGGCCTCAGTTGGGAGTATTGTGTCCAATATCCCACACCCCAGCTTTTACTCCATAACCCTGCAGGTGAGTCCGTTTCAAGTACATCTCCAATTGCCTTTTGAAAGTTCCTATGGAATTGGATTCCACCACCCTTTCAGGTAATGTGTTCCAGCTCTTAACAACCCTCTAGAAAAAAAAATCATTTCCCCTCTAGTTCTTTAGTCAATTATTTTAAATCTACGACCTCTGGTTACCAACCCACTTGACAGGGGAAACAGTTTCTCCCTACTTGCTCTATCAAAATCCCTGATAATTCTGAATAACTCGATTAGGTCTCCCTTTAACCTTCTCTGCTCCAAAGGAGAACAATAAGAACTTATCCAATCTCTTCACATAACGAAAGTGCCGCATTCCTGGTATCATCCCGGTAAACCTCCTCTGTACCCTCTCAAAGGCCTCGACATCCTTCCTAAAGTGTGGTGCCCAGAACTTTACAAATCTCTAGTTAGGCCTCAGCTGGAGTATTATGCAAAGGTTTAGCATGACTTTGGTTTTTGTATTCACTGCACCTGTTTATGAAGCCAAATATTCCATATGCCTTCTTAACCGATACAAAAGCAAAATACTGCGGATGCTGGAAGTCTGAAATAAAAACAGAAAATGCTGGAAACACACAGCAGGTCAGGCAGCATCTGTGGAGAAAGAGTTAACATTTCAGGTCGATGACCCTTCGTCAGAACTCCTTCTTAACCGCCTCATCAACCTGCCTTGCCACATTCAAAGATTTGTGAATATGTACCCCAGGTCCCTCTGCTCTTGCACACTTCCCTCAAAATAGTACCATTTAGATTATGTTGTCCCTCCATTTTTTTCTCCCAAAGTGCATCACCTCACACTTATCTGCATTAAATTGCTTCTGCCATGTGTCTGTCCATGTCACCAGTCAGTCTACATCCACCTGAAGTCTGCTACTATCCTCATCACCGTTTACTATGTTGCCAAGTTTTGTATCAAGCACAAACTTCAAAATTGTAATCCCTCTACCCAAATCCAGGTCATTTATATATAACAAGAAAAGCAGTGGTCCGATCACCGAGGGACCCCACTGCATGCTTCTCACCAGAAAGAAAATCATCCATTCACCATTAGTCTGCCGCCTATCCCTTAGCCAATTATGTACCCAAATTAACACCATCCCTTTAATCCAGTGTGCATATACTTTCAGAATACGTCTTGTTACGTGGTACTTCGCTGTAGGAGTTTCTCAGGGCAGTGTCCTAGGCCCAACCATCGTCAGCTGCTTCATCAATGACCTTCCCTCCAACATAAGGTCAGAAATGGGGATGTTCGCTGATGACTGCACAGTGTTCAGTGCCCATTCACAACTCCTCAGATAATGAAGCAGTCCATGCCCACTTGCGTGGATGAGTGCAGCTCCAACATTTAAGAAGCTTGACACCATCCAGGACAAAGTAGCCTGCTTGACTGGCACCCCATGAACCCCCGCCCCGCCGACCATCCATTCCCTTCTCAGGTGGATGGAAAAGATCCCAAGGCACTATTTCGAAGAAGAGCAAGGGGAATTCTCCCTGGTGTCCTGGCCAATATATAGCACTCAACCAACACCATTAAAAAAGATGATCTAGTCATTATCTCATTGCTGTTTGTGGGAGCTTGCTGTGCGCAAATTAGCTGCCGCGTTTCCTACATTACAACAGTGACTACACTTTAAAAGTACTTCATTGGCTGTAAAGCACTTTTGGACTACCTGAGGAAATGAAAAGCGCTGTATAAATGCAAGTTCACCACCGGCGCACCGTGGCTGCAGTGTGTACCATCTACAAGATGCACTGCAGCAACTCGCCAAGGCTTCTTTGGCAGCATCTCCCAAACCCGCGACCTCTACCACCTAGAAGGACAAGGGCAGCAGGTGCATGGGAACACCACCATCTTGAAGTTCCACATCATCCTGACTTGGGAAGTGTATTGCCGATCCTTCATCGTCGCTGGGTCAAAATCCTGGAACTCCCTACCAAACAGCACTGTGGGAGTACCTTCACCACACGGACTGCAGAAGTTCAAGAATAAGGTTAGAGAATGCGGAGTCAGGGGACAAGCAGCAGAATGGATAACTAGCTGGCTTCAAGACAGAAAGCAGAGAGTAGGTGTAAAGGGTAGCTATTCACAGTGGCAGAAGGTGGATAGTGGTGTTCTGCAAGAATCAGTGCTGGGACCACTGTTATTCACAATTTATATTAACGATTTAGACGTTGGAATCAAAAGCACAATTTCTACATTTGTGGATGACACCAGATTTGGGGGGATAATGAATACTGAGGAGAATTGCAACAAATTACAGGAAGACTTAATAAACTTGCAGAATGGGCATTCAATTGGCAAATGAAGTTCAACACAAATAAATGTGAGATATTACATTTTGGTAGGAAGAATAGGGAGGTCACTTATGACCTGGAAGGTGCGAGTCTGGGTGGGGTAGCGGAGCAAAGGGATCTCGGAGTACAAATACACAAATCAATAAAAGTAGCGACACAGGTTAACAAGGCCATAAAAAAATAGCAAACCAGGCACTAGGGTTTATTTCTCGAGGGATGGAATTGAAAAGTAGTGAAGTTACGCTAAACATACATCGAACATTGGTTTGACCACACGTGGGGTACTGCATACAATTCTGGTCACCCGATTACAAAAAGGAGAGAGGGGGGCACTGGAGAGGGTGCAAAGAAGATTTACAAGGAGGGTATACTTATCAGGAAAGGATGAACAGGCTGGGTCGTTTCCTCTTGCAAAAAGGCTCAGGGGTGACCTAATTGAGGTCTTTTAAAATTATGAAAGGTTTTGATACAGAGAGTGTTACCACTTGTGGGGAAGAGCAAAACTAGAGGCCATCAATATAAGATAGTCAAAAATAAATCAAAATCGGGAATTCAGAAGAAACTTCTTTACCCAGAGAGTGGTGAGAATGTGGAACTCGCTACCACAGGGAGCGGTTGAGTTAAATAGTATAGATGCATTTATGGGAAGGCTGGAGAAGCATATGAGGGAGAAGGGAATAGAGGGTTATGCTGATAGAGTTAGATGAGGAAAGACTGGAGGAGGCTCGAGTGGAGCGTAAACACCGGCATGGACTGGTTGGGCCGAATGGCCTGTTTCTGTGCTGTATATCCTATGTAATCCTATGTAAGAAGGCGGCTCACCACCACCTTCTCAAGGGAAATTAGGGATGGGCAATAAATGCCGGCCTTGCCAGCAATGCCCACATCCCATGAATGATTAAATAAAAAAATAAAAAGCTCTTTCTTGCTTCTGCTTCTGCTTCCTACAAGACCTCCAACCCACAAGAATTCAATTATCCTTCATTTCATATTAGCTGGTACTTTTCTTCAATAAGATAATAAATGGAAAATGAAAAATGACTCAGTGCTGCTCGGAAGGGATACTCTTGAGGTTGGAGTTAAGCTAGGAAAGATGTGATTGCACTAGAGAGGGTACAGAGGAGATTTACGAGGATGTTGCCAGGACTGGGGAATTTTAGCTATGAGGAAAGATCGGATAGGCTGGGGTGGTTTTCTCTGGAACAGAGGAGGCTGAGAGGAGACTTGATTGAGGTGTATAAAATTATGAGGGGCCCAGATAGAGTGGATAGGAAGGACCTATTTCCCTTAGCAGAGAGGTCAATAACCAGGGAACATAGATTTAAAGTAATTGGGAGGAGGATTAGGAGAGTTGAGGAGAACTTTTTCCACCCAGAGGGTGGTGGGGTCTGGAACTCACTGCCTGAAAGGGTGGTAGAGGCAGAAATCCTCATTGCATTTAAAAAGTACTTGGATGTGCACTTGACGTGACGTAACCTACAAGACTACGGACCAAGAGCTGGAAAGTGGGATTAGGGGGGACAGCTCTTCGGCCAGGCACGGACACGATGGGCCGAAGGGCCTCCGACTGTGCTGTAAATTTCTATGATCCTAGGTCAGGGAGAATTTAACCTTCCACCAGACCCTGGGAGAACCTAAATTGGGGTGGTCGACAACGTAGGGAACTGGATGCAAGACACACCCAGACGCCCAAACCCCACTGCGTCCGCAGCTCAAGATGGGGCTGCAGTGCGTTCGTTCCACTCTGCCTCACGGGCAGTGGCGGAGCCGGCCTAGGCCATTGGAATGTTAACCCTGTTACGAGGAGAGAGAAAAATAAATGAATTTGTGAATGGAGGATTGTTGAGAATAAATACAAATCATCCCATTCAGAAATATCCACAGTAATCCCATTCAGAAAAAGAAGTCATTCCCAATGGGCAAAAAGCCAAGGCCTAGACATTGGCGCAAAACGGGCAATATCGGATCGGCCACCCGTCAAACCCAGCGCCTGATATTCAGTTCCATTGCAGTCAAGCGCAGAGTATAACGGGCGGCAGATCACCGCTTTGCCCCAGTGCCCGAGACTAATTTCTATGCCTAACTGTTTAAACAATGCAAATCAAGATTTCAATGCGACAGTGCAATTTCATTATTTTATAAATTATAGCATTAGCTAATGGGCTAATGCAATCTCTCTTCGCTTCCCTTCCCCCCCCGTTGCTGGCAAATCCCAAGAGTCAACGCCTCAACTGACTGAGGGGGATATAAAATTATAAAAGTGCACAGCATCAAGCAGGATCCGAATGAGAAAAGTTGCTTTAACATTTAGGGTTATAAGGCAATTGAAAAAAAAACTTCCCTTCACATAGAGCACCTTTCGCAAATCTCAGGACGACCCAAAGTGCTTACAACCAATGAAGTGCATTGGAAGTGGAGTCACGGTTGTAATGTTGGGAAATGCGGCAGCCAATTTGCGCACAGCTAGCTCCCACAAACAGCAATGGCCGGATAATCGGTTTCGGGCGGTGCTGGTTGAGGGATAAATGTTGGCCTAGACTCCTGGAGAGCTCCCTTGCTCTCCTACAAATTAGTACCACAAAATCTTTTACGTCCCACCCGACAGGGCAGCCGGAGCTTCAGGTTAAAATCTCGTCCCAAACGCCAGGTTAAGTCTCAGACTCCGGGCCATATAGGCCAGGCTATTCCCAGGGCTCTTGATCCGTGCTCAGTTGGTTGATCTCAGCTGGTTTGGCAGGCTGGGTGCTTCAACTATCATCAGTGTTGCCAGGGTGGGGGGGGGGAAAGGAGCGCAGGGAGATAAAGTGCACAGTTCCCACTTCTTGTATCGTACAAAGTAGTTCCCGCTTGAAACCAGGAAGTATTGCTGTCACATGTTTATGGCACAACGCAACTGTTTTTTGACAGTTTAAATTAGATTCTTTTAAAATGGCCACATGCCTTAGTGTTATCCTTGAGCAAGCTCCAAATCAGCCACAATTCATTTGGGGTCACTCGGTGAACAAGCATTAGCCCTTTGTAAATGCATGGGTCATAAGGAACATTTCCATACGTGCGGAAGCCCGTGTGAGACACCGCTTCAATTTTGGCCCTCCGAGCGCATATTCCCACAAAAGCGTCATCAATGGGAAAGAGCTCCTCGAACTTGGAGGCGTTGTACAGTTTCTGGATTGATGTTCCAGACAACAGGTAGCCACCCCCACCGGCATACGGAGGGTAATACTCGTTCCCATACAGAAAGAGAGGGATGTAGTATTTACTGTTCTCAGCCCTCATCGGGTACGTGTCTCTGAAAACATCTCCGACGTAAAGATCTTGGGAAGCACTGAAGTCCTTCAAGTATTCCACAACGTTTTCCACGTTGACAAAGACGTCATCGTCGCCCTTTAGGACAAACTTCACGGCCTGGCAGTCCTCGGAGAACCACTTCCAGAAAAGGGTCTCCTTCAGCGTGACGTTGAAGAAGGACTCGCGGAAGTCCCACTGGACCACGTCGCCGTGCTCCGCGCTCTCGCGGTCCACCAAGGCCTGCACGGTCTGCGAGCGGATCCGGTTGTCCGTCAGCCCCAGCAGGAAGACACGGCGAACCCACACCCCGTCGACCAGCCCCTCCTTCCCCCACGTGCTGCGGACCGAGGCGCGCCGGTCGGCGTTCTCTGCCAGAGACTTGATCACCAGCAGCAAGAAGGTGTCTTTCGCCAGGCAGCTGTGGGCCTTGTGCAACAGTGGGAAATCCCTGCAATGTCGGTACATCATGAATTCCTTATAGATTGGCTTGAGTTTGGCAGTTAGGACATTAAAACTCATGTTTGGAAGGCAGGCAACTGGAGCCTGCTCCACTCTGGACTGAGGAGTGACCATCTCCTCAGTCGCGTTGCTAAAATTAATTTGGGTCGGCAGAACTTTGGAATTCCCAATAAGCTTGTTGAGATACGATAAAACGATCACTTTCTTCTTCGTGACGTTAACTGGGTTATAGATGCCGAAACAAACTATTAGCACAATCGAAAATATCACGAGGCCTTTCACTCCACGGTTTAAAATGACGACGTTGATATCTGCACATTGAGAGGGGGAGAAAAAGTTACACCGTGAAAATTTATTTGCAAGGAAAGATTACATTTAATTGCAGAAAGTATGAAACGCAATGGGTTGTTATTTCTGAATTATGAGGGCATAATATTCTTCTTCAAAAAGTGAGGCTGGGGTCAAGTGAAAACTTCAAAACCAAGTTCAATTGATTTTTATTCAGTAAGGGTATTAAGTGATATGGAACCAAGGCAGGTAGATAATCAGCCATGATCTAATAGAATGGCAGAACAGTCTTGAGGGGCTGAATGGCCTATTCCAGTTCCTAAATTGTAGAAATTTCAGCTCATCCTGGTGCTACCTCCGCATTGGAGCAATCTACTCAAACCCCCATTTATAACGAGCAAAGCCGGGGTTAGAAAAGGCCATTCCACCCATTAAGCCACGTATGATTAATTATTCATGAGCCCGCCCCAACTCAAAAGAAAACTACATTTCCTTTCTTGACCTCTACTGTGTGGAGGATGGCGCGGGGGGTGTGGGGAGGAAGAGGAAAATCTATATTACCTTCAAGTCTAATTCAGTTTAACTCATTTCTATAATATTTTTATTGTTTATAATTTTCGAATTCTCTCAAATGTCATGATTGACTGTGCTGCATAGCCACCTATAGATAATATACTCCATGTTCGAATAATGTGGTGAAGAAAAACTTCCACCTTCCCTTTCTGCTTCTAGTACTAATCCCAAGTCTATGCCTCCATTACCAATTCACCGACCAGAAGCAAGCCTTCACTATTTCCCTCTCAAACCTTTACAGACTTCGAGATCAAGTAGTGGAGGCAAAAATACAAACGCTTAAGAAACAATTGAATGGTGAAAAAGGAATACTTCAGAACCTCTCTGGACTGATAAATTAAAATGGGCTGAATGACCTTCCTCATCCGTAATTATCTTGTGAAAAATGTGAATGCTCTCTCCTTAACCTTCGCTAGTGCATATAGTTCAATTTTCCCACAAGTCTCCCATCCCTGGTATTATCCTAGTAAATCTATGCTGCATCTTTACATAAGAACATAAGAAATAGGAGCACGTGTAGGCCATTTGGCCCTTCGAGCCTGCTCCGCCATTCAATAAGATCATGGCTGATTTTCTACCTCATCCCCATATCCCTTGATTCCCTTAATATTCAAAAATCTATCGACCTGTCTTGAATATACTCAATGACTGAGCCTCCACAGCCCTCTGGGGTAGAGAATTCCAAAGATTTACCACCCTCTGAGTGAAGAAATTTCTCCTCATCTCAGTCCTAAATGGCCGACCCCTTATTCTGAGACTGTGACTCCTGGTTCTAGACTCCCCAGCCAGGGGAAACATCCTCCCTGCATCTACCTTGTCAATCCCTGTAAGAATTTTGTATGTTTCAATGAGATCACCTCTCATTCTTCTAAACTCTAGAGAATATAAGCCTAGTCTACTCAATCTCTCCTCATAGGGCAATTCACCCATCCCAGGAATCAGTCTGGTGAACCTTCGCTGCACTCCCTCTATGGCAAGTATATCCTTCCTTAGGTAAGGAGACCAAAACTGTACACAATACTCCAGGTGTGATCTCACCAGGGACCTATATAATTGCAGTAAGATGTCTTTACTCTTATACTCAAATCATCTTGTAATAAAGGCTAACATTCCATCTGCTTTCCTAATTGCTGTACCTGCATGTTAACTTTCAGTGATTCATGTACAAGGACACCCAGATCCCTCTGAACACCAACATTTCCCAATCTCTCACCATTTAAAAAATACTCTGCTTCTCTATTTTCCCTACCAAAGTGGATAACTTCACATTGGCTTTTAGTCCCATTAATTTCTCCAGTACCACTTTTTTACTAATTCTAATTTCTTTCAGTTCCTCATTCTCGCTAGACCCTTGGTTCTCCACTATTTCCGGGAAGTTTGTTGCATCTTCTTCTATGAAGAAAGATACAAAGTATTTGTTTAATTTCTCTGCCATTTCCTTATTCCCCATTATAATTTCTCCTGTCTCAGCCTGTAAGGGACCCACATTTCTCGCTACTCTTTCCTTTTTACAGTCCGTTTTATGTCTCTCGCTAGGTTTACTCTCATATTCTATTTTCCCTTTCTTTATCAATTTCTTGGTCCTCCTTTGCTGACTTCTAAAATCCTCCCAATCCTCAGGCTTACTACTCTTTCTGGCAGCATTATAAGCCTCTTCCTTTCATCTAATACTATCTTTAACTTCTCTTGTTAGCCACAGTTGGACCACTTTTCCGGTGGAGTTTTTATGCCTTAAAGGAATGTATATTTGTTGTAAATTATGTATTCATTCTTTAAATGCTAGCCATTGCTCGTCCACTATCATACCTTTTAATGTAGTTTCCCAATCTACCTTAGCCAACTCACCCCTCATACCTACATAGTTTGCTTTGTTTAGTTTTAAGACACTAGTTTTGGATTTAACTAAGTCACTTTCAAACTCAATACAAAATTCTTCCATATTATGGTCACTCTTCCCTAAAGGCCCCTTTGCTACAAGGTTATTAATTAACCCTTTCTCATTGCACAATGTTAGATCTAAAATAACCTGTTCCCTAGTTGGTTCAACAACATACTGATCTAGAAAACTATCTTGCATACATTCCATGAATTCATCCGCCATACTTTTACATAGAAAATAGGAGTAGGCCGTTCAGCCCCCTCGAGCCTGCTCCACCATTCAATGAGATCATGGCTGATCATCCAAACTCAGTACCCTGTCCCTGCCTTCTCCCCATATCCCTTGATCCCTTTAGCCTTAAGAAATATATCTAACTCCTTCTTGAATATATTTAATGAATTGGCCTCAACTGTCTTCTGTGGTAGAGAATTCCACAGGTTCACCACTCTCTGGGTGAAGAAATTCCTCCTCATCTCTGTCCAAATTTATTGCAAATTTGGTTTGCCCAGTCTATGTGGATTAAAGTCCCCCATGATTACTGTATTACCCTTGTTGCATGCGCCTCTAATTTCCTGATTTATACGCTGCCCTACATTACAACTACTGTTTGGGGGCCTATAAATAACTCCCAGCAATGTTTTCTGCCCCTTGCTGTTTCTTAGCTCCACCCAAACTGATTCTAGTACTTGATTTTCAGAGAAGATTCTTTTCACTACTGTCTTTATCCCATCCTTTATTATCAGGGCTACCCCTCCTTTTCCATTTTGCCTATCCCTTCTAAAGGTTATGTATCCTGGAATATTTAGTATCCAACCTTGGCCACTTTGCAACCACGTCTCCGTCATGGCTTAGATCAAACCTGTTCATTTCTATCTGCACTATTAATTCATCTATTTTGTTGTGAATGCTTCGCGCACAGATATAGTGCCTTTAGCTTTGACTTTTCGCTTTTTCCCTGATGTCACCTTAGTCACTGATGCCTTATTTCCTTTGTTACTCTCTCTGTCCCTTCCAGACCCACTCAGCTTATTTTTACCCAAACTCTACTCTGCTCTAGAGCCTTGACATTTCTCTCGCTGCTTTTAAATTTTCTCTTTCCTGAATCCTCCCTTCATTAGTTTAAAGCCCTGTCTACTGCCCTAATTATCCAGTTCGCCAGGACACTGCTCCTAGCCCAGTTTAAAGTGGAACCCGTCCCAACGGAACAGCTCCATCTTTCCCCAGTACTGGTGCCAGTGCCCCATGAACTGAAACCCCTTCCTCCCACACCATAGATTTTTTTGATTTTTTTTATTCATTCAGGGCCAGAATTTATTACCCACTCCTAATTGCTCTCGAGAAGGTGGTAGTGAGCCGCCTTCTTGAACCACTGCAGTCCATGTGGTGAAGGTGCTCCCACAGTGCTGTTAGGGAGGGAGTTCCAGGATTTTGACACAGCGATGATGAAGGAACAATGATACATTGCCAAGTCAGGGTGGTGCGTGACTTGGAAGGGAACTTGGAGGTGGTGGTGTCTCCATGCGCCTGCTGCCCTTGTCCTTCTAGGTGGTAGAGATCGGGGGTTTGGGAGATGCTGTCGAAGAAGCCTTGGCGAGCTGCTGCAGTGCACCTTGTGGATGGTACACACTGCCACCACGGTACACTAGTGGTGGAGGGAGTGAATGTTTAAGGTGGTGGATGAGGTGTCAATCAAGCAGGCTGCTTTGTCCTGGATGGTGTTGAGCATCTTGAGTGTTGTTGGAGCTGCACTCATCCAGGCAAGTGGAGAGTATTCTATCACACTCCTGACTTGTGCCTTATAGATGGTGGAAAGACTTTGGGGAGTCAGGAGGCGAGACACTCGCCGCAGAATACTTAGCCTCTGACCTGCTCTTGTAGCCACAGTATTTATGTGGCTGGTTCAGTTAAGTTTCTGATCAATGGTGACCCCAGGATGTTGATGGTGGGGGATTCAATGATGGTAATGGCAGTGAATGTCAAGGGGCGGTAGTTAGACTCTCTCTTGTTGGAAAAGGTAATTTATGTTCTTAAGTTCTTATGGACAATGCCCTGAGGGACTCCTGCAGCCATGTCCTGGGGCCGAGATGATTGACCTCCAACAACCACAACCATCTTCCTTTGTGCTAGGTATGACTCCAGCCACTGGGGAGTTTTCCCCAATTCCCCGATTCCCATTGACTTCAGTTTTATTAGGGCTCCTTGGTGCCACACTCGGTCAAATGCTGCCTTGATGTCAAGCGCAGTCACTTTCACCTCCCGTCTGAAATTCAGCTTTTTTGTCCTTGCTTTGGGCCAAGGATGTAATGAGGTCTGGAACGGAGTGGGCCTGGTGGTACCCAAACTGGGCATCAGTGAGCAGGTTATTAGTGAGTAAGTGCCACTTGATAGCACTGTCAACAGCACCTTCCATCACTTTGCTGATGATTGAGAGTAGACTGATGGGGTGGTAATTTGCCGGATTGGATTTGTCCTGCTTTTTGTGGACAGGACATACCTGGGCAATTTTTTTTAATTTTTTCAGTTAGATGCCAATGTTGTAGCTGTACTAGAACAGCTTGGCTAGAGGCGCAGCTAGTTCTGGAGCACAAGTCTTCAGCACGACAGCCTTTGCTGTATCCAGTGCGCTCAGCCATTTTTTGATATCACGTGGGAGTAAATCGAATTGGTTGAAGACTGGCTTCTGTAATGGTGCGGAGCTCTGGACGAGGCCGAGATGGATTATGCACTCGCCACTTCTGGCTAAAGATGGTTGCAAACACTTCAGCTTTGTCTTTTGCACTCAGGCACTGGGCTATTGTGGTGATTATTCTTTATGTTTAGTAAGAAGTATTGTGATTGGTTGTTTGTTTCCTGCCTTGGGATATATGCTGTAATCTCATTGGTAGCTGATGTCATGTGATTTGTGGTGGCCATCTTAAATTCAGTTCTTTCCAGCCTTTAGTTGGGACTGGGTGTTGAAAGATGTGCTACAGGATTTTTAAGTTAATAAAGCCTAGATTAGAAAGGCAAATCTATTCTTTATTTCAATTTATTAACTTAAAAATCCTGTAGCACATCTTTCAAGTTAATAAATTGAAATAAAGAATAGATTTGCCTTTCTAATCTAGGCTTTATTAACTTAAAAATCCTGTAGCACATCTTTCAACACCCAGTCCCAACTAAAGGCTGGAAAGAACTGAATTTAAGATGGCCACCACAAATCACATGACATCAACTACCAATGAGATTACAGCATATATCCCAAGGCAGGAAACAAACAACCAATCACAATACTTCTTACTAAACATAAAGAATAATCACCACAGCTATAATTTCTAATACCCTCCCACCTGCAGCACAGGCTGAATGGCTGCCTTCTGTGCTATGATACTGTAAACAGCACGGTAAAATATTCTTTTTCTTTTAAATTCCGAGCACCCACCCTTTCCACACCCCCAATTCTCCTCCTCCTCTTCTGAAGGCGCAGATTTAAGCTGCACTATTCTTCAGTGGGTGCTGGGCATCTTCCAGTAGTTCACCCAACTGTGCCTATTCTCATATGGGGAGCCAAGGTATTGAATCTGATGCGCCTATTCAATTGAATTAAATATCTGGGCCTAGAAATTGGGTTGGGGCGCCAAAGTGGCGCAAAAGTCGCCTGAGCGCAGGATTTAGCGCAGCGGTCGGAGTAATTCCGATCGCCAGAAATTCAGTTTCAGTGCCGCTCGAGGGACACGGGGCGAGGCTCAAGGCGCTCCACGTCCCTCTTAGGGCGCTGAAACTGATTATCGCAGCGCAACGTGCCGCAGTGCCACACGCTGCGGCACGGCACGCTGCGTACTGCAGGCCTTCCTCCCACTGTTAAGGGGGAGGTGCCTGCAACAGCGCAATCCCCGATCGCGAGTGCCGGCAAATGAGCCCGGCACCAAGGAGAAGTGCCTGGCTCGCGGGAAACAGCCGGCAATGCTGTTAGGAAGGGGGTTAGGAGGCCGGGGACGGAGGTGCTGGCAGGCGGCCGCCGAAAAAGCGGCCGCCCCGCACCTCCACCTTAACTTGCGCCGCTGCCGGCACAGTAAGGCCCCGTGAACCGGGCGCAGGTAGCGAGCGGCGCAACTGCGGCGTTCGCTACCAAATATTGCGAACGGGGCACTGTGCACACCGATGACATCATCGGTGGCGGCGCAGCGCAAAAGCCTAACGCCACCATTAGCGCCCCTACTGAATATCGCGGGAGACGCAGCCAGTGGCGCTACAGCCACTGACTGCCTCTTTAGGCACTAACAGGTGGCGCTACTCACCCAATTTCTCCCCCCTGGAGTGCTGTTTGTGGGATCTTGCTGTGCATAATTTGGCTGTTGTATTTCACTACATTATAATAGTGACTACACTTCAAAAGTACTTTGTCAATGAAGCGCTTTGGTACGTCCTAACTTAACATAAGAAATAGGAGCAGGAGTAGGCCATTCGGCCCATCAAGTCTGCTCCACCATTCAATAAGTTTATGGCTGAACCTCTACCTCAAATCCACCTTCCTGCACTTTCCCAATAACCCTCGATTCCCTTAGTATCCCAAGGTCATGAAAGGCAATATGATAATAACAATGACAATAACAATTTGCATTAATATAGAGCTTTTAATATATATAAATGTCCCAAGGCACTTCACTTGGGAAATGCAATCAGGGAAAAATAGATGCGGTACCAAAGAAGGAGGTATTAGGAGGGGTGGCTAAAAGCTTGGTCAAAGAGGTGGGTTTTAACAAAGGTCTTAAAAGGGTGAGAGGTGGAGAGCTTTAGGAAGGGAATTCTAGAGCTTAGGGTCTAGATGGATGAAGATACAGCCACCAATGGCAGGCGAAGGAAGTTGAGGATGCACCAGAGGCCAGCATCAGGGGAATGGTGAATTCTAGATGGCTGTAGGGCTGGAGGAGATGACAGGAATTCCTGGAGTGTATACGAGATGGTTTCCTGGAACAATATGTCGAGGAACCAACTAGAGATCAGGCCATCTTAGACTGGGTATTATGTAATGAGAAAGGATTAATTAGCAATCTTGTTGTGCGAGGCCCCTTGGGGCGGAGCGATCATAATATGATCGAATTCTTCATTAAGATGGAGAGTGAAGGAGTTGACTCGGAGACTAGGGTCCTGAATTTAAATAAAGGAAATTACGATGGTATGAGGTGCGAGTTGGGTAGGATTGATTGGGGAATGTTACTCAAAGGGTTGACGGTGGATAGGCAATAGCAAACATTCAAAGATCGCATGGATGAACTACAGAATTTGTCCATCCCAGTTTGGCATAAAAATAAAACAAAAAAGGTGACTCAACCGTGGCTAACAAGGGAAATTAGGGATAGCATAAGATCCAAGGAGAAGACATATAAATTGGCCAGAAAAAGCAGTAAACCCGAGGATTGGGAGCAGTTTAGGATTCAACAAAGGAGGACAAAGGGATTAATTAAGAGGGGGGAAATAGAGTATGAGAGTAAGCTTGCAGGGAACATAAAAACTGACTGTAAAAGCTTTTATAGATATGTGAAGAGAAAAAGATTGGTGAAGTCAAGCGTAGGTCCCTTACAGTCAGAATCAGGGGAATTTATAATGGGGAACAAAGAAATGGCAGACCAACTAAATACATACTTTGGTTCTGTCTTCACAAAGGAGGACACAAATAACCTCCCAGAGATGTCGGGGAACATAGGGTCTAATGAGAGGGAGGAACTGAAAGAAATCAGTATTTGTAGGGAAATGGTGTTAGGGAAATTGACGGGATTGAAGGTCGATAAATCCCCAAGGCCTGGTAATCTACATCCTAGGGTACTTAAGGAAGTGGCCCTAGAAATAGTAGATGCATTGCTGGTCATCTTCCAAAATTCGATAGACTCTGGAACAGTTCCCATGGATTGGATGGTAGCTAATGTTACCCCACTATTCAAAAAAGGTGGTAGAGAGAAAACAGGGAATTATAGACCGGTAAGCCTGACATTGGTAGTGGGGAAAATGCTAGAGTCCATTATAAAAGATGTAATAGCAGAGCACTTGGAAAACAGTGACAGGATGAAAGTCAACATGGATTTATAGAATAGATAAGGGCGAACCAGTGGTGTATTTGGACTTTCAGACGGCTTTCAATAAGGTCCCGCATAAGAGATTAGCGTGTAAAGTTAAGGCACATGGGATTGGGGGCAAGGTACTGGCTTGGATAAAGAACTGGTTGGCAGACAGGAGGCAAAGAGTTGGAATAAACGGCTCTTTTTCCGAGTGGCAGGCAGTGACTAGATGGGGTACCGCAGGGATCGGTCCTTGGACCCCAGCTTTTCATATATGATTTGGACAGGTTGGGTGATTATACTGCATCTGCCATGCTTCTGCCCAATGTGGATAAATGCGAGATTATCCACTTTGGTGGCAAAAACAGGAAGGCAGATTATTATCTGAACGGCAATAGATTGGGAGAAGGGGAAGTGCAATGAGACCTGGGTGTCCTTGTGCACCAGTCGCTGAAGGTAAGCATGCAGGTGCAGCAGGCGGTTAAGAAGGCAAATGGTATGTTGGCCTTCGTAGCGAGAGGGTTCGAGTACAAGAACAAGGATGTCTTGCTGCAGTTGTACAGGGCCTTGGTGAGACCACACCTTGAGTATTGTGTGCAGTTTTGGTCGCCTTATCTCTGAGGAAGGATGTTCTTGCCATGGAGGGAGTGCAGCGAAGATTCACCAGACTGATACCTGGGATGGCAGGAATGACGTATGAGGAGAGATTGGGTCGATTAGGCTTATATTCGCTAGAGTTTAGAAGAATGAGAGGGGATCTCATTGAAACTTATAAAATTCTAACAGGACTAGACAGACTATATGCAGGAAGGCTGTTCCCAATGGCGGGGGAGTCCAGAACCAGGGGTCACAGTCTAAGGATAAGGGGTAAGCCATTTAGGACTGAGATGAGGAGGAATTTCTTCACCCAGAGAGTGGTGAACCTGTGGAATTCTCTACCACAGAAGGCAGTGGAGGCCAATTCATTAAATATATTCAAGAAGGAGTTGGATATATTTCTTAAGGCTAAAGGGATCAAGGGATATGGGGAGAAAGCAGGGACAGGGTACTGAATTTGGATGATCAGCCATGATCTCATTGAATGGCGGAGCAGGCTCGAGGGGCCGAATGGCCTACTCCTGCTCCTATCTTCTATGCTTCTATGTAGATAGGGAGGGGCAAGTCCATAACTCACAAGGACGAGAATTTTAAGTTGGAGATGCCGGGAGTCAATGTAGGTGAGTGAGGGGCAAGCGAGACTTGGTGCACAATAGGATACTGGCAGCAGAACCTTGGATGAGCTGAAGTTTCTAAAGTGTGAAGAGCAGGAGACCGGCCAGGATAGCTTTAGAATATTTAAGAGCGGAGGTGACTACGGCTTGGGTGAAAGTTTCAGCAGCAGGTGGGCTGAGGCAAAGGCGGAGGTGGGTGATGATATGGAGATTCCACCCCCTGAAGGACATTAGTGAACCAGTTGGGTTTTTAACTACATTCTCACTGCTTTCGGGCTCATCTTTTCTGGCGTTGGCCACAGGTTACTGTTTTTTTTTTCCCCTTAACAAATCCAATTTCACACATTGCCAAGTTGAGACCTCTACATTGCTAGTCCAGTGCCATAACAACAACTTGCACTTCACAGGAGTGATTATCAAACAAAATGTGACACCGAGCCACAGAAGGAGATATTAGGGCAGGTGACCAAAAGTTTGGTCAAAGGGGCAGGTTTTATGGAGCCCCTTAAAAAAGGAGAGAGAGGCGGAGAGGTTTAGGGAGGGAATTCCAGAGCTTAGGGCCTTGGCAAGGTCGGCAATAGTGGAGTGATGAAAATCGGGGATTAAATAGAAAGGACAGCAGAGGCCAAAATTGGAGGTGCGCAGGGATCTCGAAGGGTTGTGGGGTTTGAGTAGTTTATAGAGATAGGGAGGCGCGAGGCCATGGAGGGATTTGAAAACAAGGGTGTGAATTTTAAATTACCAAGTACACATTGAACCCATTCATTCGTTATATATTTTTTAAAGTTTATTATGGGTAGGCCCAGTCAAGATACACTTCCAGGTAATGGGGAAACATGTCTTGAATTTTACAAATAAAAGATTAGCTCTCCTTATAAAAGGACCTCAGGCGTCCCAAAGCGCTTTGCAGCCAATGAAGTACCTTTGAAGTGTAGTCGCTGTTATAAAAGTGGGAAACGCAGCTGCCAATTTTTGCACAGCAAGCTCCCACAAATAGCAATGCGATAATAACCAAATAATGTTTTTATGATGGCTGAAGGATAAAGTTGGTCAAGACTATCCTGCTCTTAGAAACATAGAAGCAGGAGTAGGCCATTCGGCCCTTCGAGCCTGCTCCGCCATTCAACGAGATCATGGCTGATCATCCAAACCCTAGCACCCGGTCCCTACACCGACAGCCATCCCACCCAAGCCCTATCCCCGTAACCCCACGTATTTAATCCCCCCTAACACTAAGGGTCAATTTTTTTATCATGGCCAATCAACCTAACCCGCACATCTTTGGACTGTGGGAGGAAACCGGAGCACCCGGAGAAAACCCACGCAAACACGGGGAGAATGTGCAAACTCCACACAGACAGTCACCCGAGGCCGGATTTGAACCCGGGTCCCTGGCGCTGTGAGGCAACAGTGCTAACCACTATGCCACCGTGCTTCTTTGAAATAGTCCCATAAAATCTTTTTGTGTCGATCCAAGAGGGCAGATGGGGGGCCTTGGTTTTATGTCTCATCTGAAAGACCGCACCTCGGATAGTGCAGGGCTCCCTCAGTACTGCAGTGGCGTGCCAGGCTAGAATTTGTGCTCCAAACTCTGGAGTGGGAATTTAACCCAGAACCTTCTGAATACAGGAGGCGAGAGTGCTACCCACCGAGCTACATCTGACACCTGATAGAATCATACAGCACAGGAGGCCATTCGACTCATCGTGCCTGTGCTTTGAAAGAGCTGTCCAAGTAGTCTCACTCCCCTGCTCTTTTCCCATAGCCCTCCAAATTTTTCCTCATGAACTATTTACCCAATTCCCTTCTGAAAGTTACCACTGAACCTGCTTCCACCACCCTTTCAGACAGGGCACTCCAGACCATAACTTGTTGTGACAAAAAAAAATGTTTCTGCATGTCACCTCTAGAACGTGCAGCAAAAGGTGCAATTAAAATGGAAATCAGGAAAGCAAAGAGAGGACATGAAAAAGTATCAAGGAAAACCCAAAGATGTTTTATTAATACATAAAGACCAAGACGATAAATAAAAGACAATAGCAAAATACTGCGGATGCTGGAAATCTGAAATAACAACAGCAAATGCTGGAAACACTCAGGGTCATCGACCCGAAACGTTAACTCTGTTTCTCTCTCCACGGATGCTGCCTGGCCTGCTGAGTGTTTTCAGCATTTTCTGTTGTTATTTCAGAGTAGGGCATATTACAGACCAAAAAGGAAGCACGTGTGTGGAGACGGAAGGTGGGGGGGCATGGTTCTTAATGAATACTTTGCGTCTGTTTCGGATTGTCATAAAAACCCACCTGGTTCACTAATGTCCTTTAGGGAAGGAAATCTGCCGTCCTTACCCGGTCTGGCCTATATGTGACTCCAGACCCACAGCAATGTGGTTGACTCTTAACAGCCCTCTGAAATGGCCTAGCAAGTCACTCAGTTGTAAAAAAACCGCTCCAAAAAATAATAAAACTGGACGGGCCACCCGGCATCGACCTGAAACGTTAACTCTGTTTCTCTCTCCACGGATGCTGCCTGACCTGCTGAGTATGTCCAGCATTTTCTGTTTTTATTTCAGATTTCCAGCATCCGCAGTATTTTGCTTTTGTATTTTTACCACTGGAAACAGTCTTATTTACTCTATCAAAACCCTTCAAGATTTTGAACACCTCCATCAAATCCTCCCCATAGCGTTTGCTGCCCCCAAGGAAAACAACCTTAAAAGTCTAAAAATTAGAGCCAGGTCTTTAAGGAGTGAAGTTAGGAAACACTTCTACATGCGAAGGATGGTAGAAGCTGGTAATTCTCTTCCGCAAACAGCAATTGATGCTAGGTCAATTTTAAATGTGAGCTTTTTGTTAAGCAAAGGTATTAAGGGATATGGGGCGGGTATACGGAGTTAGGTCCCAGATCAGCCATGATATTGAATGGCGGAACAGGCTCGAGGGGCTAAATGGCCTCCTCCTGTTCCTAACTCAAGTTTTTCCAGTATCTCCATGTGACTGAAATCTTTCATCCCTAGTACCATTCTAGTAAAAAATGATGGCACAATTTGTAAATGTACTAATTGGTTAATATTAAGCTATGCTACAGCACAGAAACAGGCCATTCGGACCAGTTATGCCAGTTTTTATACTCCGCACAAGCTTCCTCCCACTCTATTTACCTCTTCCCACCCTGCTCCCACCCCCCTCTATCCCTTTCTCCCTCATGTCTGCATCAATCCTCCTCTTAAACACGTCAATGCTGCCTGCTTCAACCAGTCCACATTCTCACCACTCTCCTAAAAGTGAAATTCCTCCTAAATTCTTTATTTGATCTGTTAGTGACTACCGTTAATGTTTGCTACATTACAACAGTGACTACACTTCAAAAGTACTTCATTGGCTGTAAAGCGTTTTTGGGACATCCTGAGGTCGTGAAAGGCGCTATATAAATGCAAGTTCTTACTATGTTATAGTTCTACCCCACTTGTTCTGGATTCACGCACAAGTGGAAATAGTTCCTCCACATCCACCCTATCAATCCCCATCTTCATTTTAAAAGACCGCTTATCAGATCTCCGCTTAGACCGATCTTCGAGAGTCCACATAAGTAACCCGGCAAATGCCTCGAGATAAAAGGGCTTACCAAATTTGTTCCAAGAAGCCATGTTGCCAAACTTTCAAAGGCCTAGGAGGAAAGAAAAGAGTTGATATTTGGAATACCAGGTTTTTTTTTAAACCAGAAAGGTGTCGACTCAAAGAATCCCCCATCACCATGGCTAAAAGTCCCCAAAACAAAACTACTGAGAACTCTACATGGGCCGTGTTCGCTGTTTGCTGTATAGGGAGTGACCACTCTTTAGATACAATGGCTCGGATCTTGCGGTGGTAGTGACGGCAAAATTGTCAGCGGTGGCCGTCATTACCCCTCTGAAACTGACAGTAATTTCAGGATTTAGTGCCCGCGCAGATAAACGCGGGAATCCTGAACTTGCGGTAAGTCATTCCCTGCTCCGCCACAGGCGGCAGTGTGCACCACCCCCTCCAATAGGCGGCAACCAGTGAAATCACTTGAACGGACAAAAAAAACTTCGATTCGATTCTATTCATGGGGCACTGGCACCAGTACCGGGGAAAAGAGGGAGCTGTTCCGTTAAACTTAACCTTGCCGTTCCACTTAAACTGGGCCGAGACCAGTGTCCTGACGAATCGACTAACTAGGGCTGTAGATAGGGCATATCCACAGCATAACCAAGACCACCTATTGCCACCTCCGTAACATCGCCCGTCTCCACCCCTGCCTCAGCTCATCCGCTGCTGAAACCCTTATCCATGCCTTTGTTACCTCGAGACTTGACTATTCCCACGCACTCCTGGCTGGCCTCCCACATTCCACCCAACGTAAACTTGAGGTCATCCAAAACTCTGCTGTCCGTGTCCTAACTCGCACCAAGTCCCATTCGCCCATCATCTCTGTGCTCACTGACCTACACTGGCTCCCGGTTAAGCAACGCCTCGATTTCAAAATTCTCATCCTCGTTTTTAAATCCCTCCATGGCCTCGCCCCTCCCTATCTCTAATCTCCTCCAGCCCCACAAGGCCCCCCATTGCACAATACCCAATTTAGGATAGCCTGTTTCCTAATTGACTCCTCAATGTACTGGTCTACAAAACCATCTCGTACACACGCCAGGAATTCATCCTCCACAGTATTATTGCTAATTTGGTTTGGCCAGTCTATATGTAGATTAAAGTCACCCATGATTACTGTAGTACCCTTGTTACATGCATCTCTAGTTTCCTGTTTGATGCCATCCCCTACATTACCACTACTGTTTGGAGGCCTATAGACAACTCCCACCAATGTTTTCTGCCCCTTGGTGCTTCTTAGCTCCACCCAGACTGATTCTACATCTTGATTTTCTGAGCCGATATCCTCTCACTATTGCTCTGATTTCATCCTTTACTAACAAGGCCACCCCACCTCCTTTTCCTTTTTGCCTGTCCTTCCTAAATATCGAATATCCTTGGATATTCAGCTCCCAGCCTTGGTCACCCTGCAGCCATGTCTCCGTAATCGCAATTAGATCGTATCCGTTTACATCTATTTGCGCTGTTAATTCGTCTACCTTATTACGAATGCTTCGTGCATTCAGATACAGTGCCTTTAGATTTGTCTTAACATTTTATAGACATTTTTTTTGTACAATGACCCTATTTGTCTCACCATTTTTCTCTGATCCGGAACCTGTTTGTTAGTGCATTCTTTTGTTTGTACGCTCTGTCCCTTCCTGACGCAATCTGGTTATCCTTACCCCAATCCCTTTCCTGCACTGCTTCCTTGTCTTTTCTCTTTAGCATTCTAGATTTCTCTCCACCGGGACCCTCCCCCCTATCTAGTTTAAAGCCCTATCTACCTCCCTAGTTATTCGATTCGCTAGAACTCTGGTCCCAGCATGGTTCAGGTGTAGTCCATCCCAATGGAATAGCTCTCTCTTTCCTCAGTACTGGTGCCAGTGCCCCACGAATCGCAACCCACTTCTCCCACACCAATCTTTGAGCCACGCATTCATCTCCCTGATCCTATTGACCCTATGCCAATTTGCTCGTGGCTCCGGTAATAATCCAGAGATTATGACCTTTGTGGTTCTGCTTTTTAATTTAATCCCTAGCTGCTCAAACTTTCTCAGCAGAACCTCTTTCTTTGTCCTATCTATGTCGTTGTTGTGGTGTATGTACCTTTAAGAGGAACTATGTTTTTTTTGAAGCCCCTGTGTACTGTAGTACCGGTAGTGACCACTCGGGTATATAAGCCTGTATAGCGTCTTGTATAGTTAGTTCACCTCCAGACTTTGTTCAGTAAACACTTGTTAAATCAACTCCTGCTTTCCGTGTCTCCATTAACACACGGATACAACAGTGGCGACGAGTTAGAAACGAACTTACCTGCAATTCGGCAGCACCTCAAGGAGATCAATTCCTCAGACGAAGGTCGAAGAAAAAAAAAAGTGGTTTCACCAGCTAAACAAATCAAAATCAAATCAAATCAACTTTTGTCATTGTTAGTGCACAAGTGCAGTACAACGAAATGTAGGCTTGCGGCTCCCGAGAGTGTACATTTGGATTAAGACATTTAAACATTCAACATACATTTGGCTCGTAGTATATTAACATAAATATGACCATAATAAAGTGCATTGGCAGATGTGCAGGCTTTAGAGTTTATTTGTGGAGTTCAGTAGGATGACAGCCCTGGGAAAGAAGCTGTTCCTAAATCGGGTCGTACGGATGCGAATGCATCTGTAGCGTCTCCCAGATGGTAGGAGGGCGAACAGACTGTGGCTGGGGTGGGTAGGGTCTTTGATGATGGACCGTGACCTCCGCAGACAGCGTTTCTGGTATATGTGCTCTATGGTCGGTAGCCGGGTGCCGGTAATGCGTTGGGCAGTTTTGACTACCCGCTGCAGGGTTTTCCGGTCATAGTAGCTACAGCTGCCATACCATACTGTGATACAGTTTGTCAGGATGCTCTCTATAGTGCAGCGGTAAAAGTTAGAGAGGATCAGGGGTGACAGATTACATCCCTTCAGCCTCCTTAAGAAATATAGGCGCTGGTGGCAGGTAGTGCACTGATCCTTCCTGGGCGGCGGGCTGGGGCTCGATCGGGTAGCTCTGCAGCGCGGCCGGGCAGCGAGTTGGAAGGCAGAAGCAAACAGAGACGGAGGGTGGAGCACTCAGGAGACGGCCGGCGCTGCAAAGCAGGTCGACGTTCGGACCAAACAGAGGGAGGGGAAAGTCCCAGAGAGTCCGACGGGAACGATTCTCCAAGTAACGGAGAAACTGTTTAAAATATATGTGTAAATAAATACCGCGGAGAATAGCGTTGGCAGCAGCGGCAGCGGCGGGAAAGCGCGGGAGGCGCCATCTTGACTCGGCAGGGAAGAAGGAAAAGCGCGGGAGGCGCCATTTTTGATTTTCAGGATGCCTAAGACTGGCAATATTACTGCTTTCGATAGTGATATAGAGGATTGGACCACATATGTGGAAAGAGTGGAGGTATATTGCAAGGCGAATGAAGTAGCGGATGATAAAAAGGCATCGGTACTTCTAAATCTGATGGGCGCAAGGACATACGGGCTGTTACGAAACTTGATAACTCCAGCCAAACCGATGGACAAGAATTTTAAGGAGATTGTTGATACCCTACAGGAGCACTTAAACCCAACACCGCTGCTGATAGCGGAACGATTCAAATGCTTCAGGAGGAATCAGCACAAGAATGAAAGTAACGCTGATTACCTCACCGAATTACGAAAGCTGTCAAAGCACTGCCAATTCGGGGCAGGACTGGCAGATTCTCTACGAGACAAATTCGTCTGCGGTCTCCTAAGTGAAGGAACACAGAAAAGACTACTTTCTGAGAAAGATTTGACACTGGACAAGGCTTTCAGTGTGGCTGTATCATACAAAGCAGCAGCAAGAGGAGCTGCAGAGATACAGCAAAAGCCACAGGACTTCAGCACCCATGAAATGACACGGGGTTTTGAGAGATGTTATCGCTGCGGCAGATCCACCCATGACCAGAGGGACTGCTGGTTCAAGGACAAAGCATGCAGGCAATGCGGAAAGATGGGACACATTGCACGTGTATGCCGATCTGGAAAAAAATCCGCTGGCAGTAAAAAGGTCAATAAGGAAAAGTACAGAAAGGTACAAATGATGACGGACAGTAGCTCCGAAGACCAGAAGAGCGATAGCGACTCCGGAAACAAGAGACTAAGCTGTCTCAAATTACATAATGTAATTGCTAAAGAAGATTACCAGACCATTTGGGTTACCCTCACAATAGCGGGGTCCCCAGTTAAAATGGAGCTAGATACAGGATCAGCTCTGACCGTCATAAGTCGACGGGATTACGAGCGGCTATTTCCGCATATACCTTTGAAAGACACATCCATTATCTTGAAGACATATACGGGGCAGAAAGTATACCCCAGAGGGAAAATAAGGGTGCCTGTTGTATACAACGGCAAGGAAATACAGAAGTTGTATTTATACGTTCTGCAAGATGGTGGTCCACCGTTGTTGGAACATGAATGGATCAGAAAGATACGTTTAGACTGGCACTCCATTCAGGCACTGACGGTGACCAGTAAGAAAAAAAATGATGATGACGTCATACCTGGACGATTAAAAGAAATCTTGGCTAACGCCAAAGAAGTGTTTCAACAGGAACTAGGAACCCTGAAAGGCGCCACCGCCTCAATAAAAGTGGAAGATGCGGCAATTCCCAAGTTTTTTAAGGCAAGGCCGGTGCCATACGCAATTCGTCCAGCAGTCGAGGCAGAGCTGGAGAATTTGGAAAAAGCAGGCGTGTTATCCAAGTTAGATTGGAGTGAATGGGCAACACCCATCGTCCCGGTCATGAAGAAAACGTTGAATAATGATAAATCTGAAGAACAGAGAAAAATTCGCATCTGTGGTGACTTCAAGGTGACTGTAAACCCGGTCCTTCACACAGTACAGTATCCTCTTCCGAGGATAGAAGATATTTTCACCTCACTATCCGGAAGGAAACGTTTCACCAAAATTGACTTGGCACAGGCATATCTACA
The DNA here is from genome assembly GCF_052327205.1 of Somniosus microcephalus. Lineage (NCBI taxonomy): Eukaryota > Metazoa > Chordata > Chondrichthyes > Squaliformes > Somniosidae > Somniosus > Somniosus microcephalus. The sequence continues at coordinate 362,039,847 of NC_140988.1, forward strand.
GATGGAGGTTGAGGAGGCCTCTAAAAAGTATCTCACGATAAACACACACAAAGGCCTGTACCAGTACAATCGACTGGTTTTTGGAGTAGCATCAGCTCCAGCTATCTGGCAATGAGCTATGGAGCAAGTCCTGGAAGGGATTCCGGGGACTCAATGCTACCTAGACGACATCCTTGTAACAGGAGAAAATGACAACGAGCACCTTGCCAATTTGGAGCAGGTGCTCACGAGGCTGAGAGAACGAGGCCTACGAGCAAATCGCCCCAAGTGCGAATTTTTCCAGAAACAAATATCATATTGTGGCCATGTCATTAACGAAGAAGGGTTGCATAAATCACCTGAAAAAATTGAAGCGGTTGTAAAAGCCCCAGCGCCTGAAAATGTCTCACAATTAAGGTCGTTCCTGGGATTAATAAATTACTATCATAAATTTTTACCAAACTTGTCAACGGTTCTGCACCCTCTTAACGCACTGCTACAAACGGGAGTAATTTGGAAATGGAGCGAAGACTGTAAACGTGCCTTCCATAAATGCAAAGGCTTGATCACATCCAAGGAAGTGTTGGCTCATTACAACCCATCACTGCCAATCAGACTGGCGTGCGATGCATCCCCTTATGGCGTGGGAGCGGTATTATCGCATAAATTCCCTGATGGCTCGGAGCGGCCGATAGCTTTTGCGTCACGCTCACTGAACTCAGCTGAGCGTAACTATGCCCAGATCGACAGGGAGGCACTCAGCCTGGTGTGGGGGGGATGAAGAAATTCAACCATTACCTACACGGACAAAAATTTACCTTGTTGACTGACCATCAACCCCTCGTCTCCATATTCAACCCTAAAAAGGGCGTTCCCATTATGACAGCGCAAAGGCTACAGAGGTGGTCCCTTTTCCTAGGGGCACACCAATATGACATAGAATACAAAGGAACAAAACAGCATGGGAATGCTGACGGTTTATCGCGCCTACCATTGCCAACGGTAGAAGAGGCACCTACAGTGGACCCAGTGGAGATGTTCCACTCGACCATAGTGGAATGTCTACCAGTGACCAACTCTACCATTGAAAAGGAAACGAGAAATGACCCGACTCTCTCACGAGTCTACGATTTAACGGTGAAGGGATGGCCAGCACATGGCGAACCACTGTTGCCAGCATTCTCGCAAAGAGAACAGCTGTCAGTGTGCCGAGGAACCTTGATGTGTGGATCCAGAATGGTGATTCCACCCAAACTCCAGGATAAAGTGCTAAAGGAGCTTCACGAGGGACGTCTGGGTGGAGTGAAAATGAAGAACTTAGCCAGAGCGTTTGTGTGGTGGCCAGGTATCGATGGAGACATCGAAGAAATGACCAAGAGCTGTCTAGGATGCCAGAAGGTCCAAAACGCCCCACCACAAGCCCCTCTACATCCATGGGAGTGGTCCTCATCTCCCTGGCAAAGGGTACATATCGACTTTGCTGGTCCATTTATGGACTCAATGTTCTTAATCGCGGTTGATGCACACTCCAAGTGGCCGGAGGTGATAAAGATGTCCTCCACCACCACGGAAAAAGCCATCACAGTATTAAGGACCATATTCGCCAGGAATGGACTGCCTGAACAGATCTGTTCTGATAATGGACCGCAATTTGTATCCGAAGAATTCAGGAAGTTCTTAAAAAACAATGGGGTTAAGCACTACACGTCCGCCCCATACCATCCCGCCACCAATGGATTAGCTGAAAGGTTTGTCCAGACCTTCAAGAAGGCCATAAAGGCCATGGGTAATGAAGACATAAATCTACAACATAAGGTAGATAACTTCTTGTTTGCGTACAGGAATGCAACACGTGGTTACAAACCAAACCCCCGCCATGATGTTTTTCAATAGAAGACTAAGATGCCGGCTGGATTTGATCAAGCCAAACATCAGAAGGGACGTAGAGAACCGGCAATTTCAAGGCATGAATGAAAGGCCAACTGGAACCTTCCAGATAGGTCAACAAGTTTTGACCCGGGACTACCGTACCGAGAAATGGCAGCCTGGAACTATTTGCACACGACTAGGACCGCTGATGTATACCGTGGACATTGGAGAAAGCATAATAAGGCGCCATGCTGACCAGATCATAGGGTCATCCGAAAAGGGACAACCTACACCACAACTCTATACGCCTAATGATGAAGCAGAGATACCCATAGTGTCTACCTCCGATCCGGTGATACTGGAACCAGATGAACCTGACACTGGCATTGAAGCCGAATCGACCTTGCCAAAAGAACCGACTACACCACCGAGGCGTTATCTAGACCGAGTCAGGAAGCCTCCAGAGAGACTGAATTTGTAATTGATTAACTTCAGCAAATGTGTAGATTATTGTTCTTGTAAAAATGTTAATTAATGATTACTTAAAATGTTATGTACTATTTATCTAAAAGGGGAGGAATTGTGGTGTATGTACCTTTAAGAGGAACTATGTTTTTTTTGAAGCCCCTGGGTACTGTAGTACCGGTAGTGACCACTCGGGTATATAAGCCTGTATAGCGTCTTGTATAGTTAGTTCACCTCCAGACTTTGTTCAGTAAACACTTGTTAAATCAACTCCTGCTTTCCGTGTCTCCATTAACACATGGATACAACAGTTGTGACCAACGTAACCACGACAACAGGATCCTCCCCCTCCCACTTCTTCTCCAGCCCGGAGATGTCCTTTACCCTGGAACTGGGTAGGCAACATAGCCTTAGGGACTCTCGCTCCTGGCTGCAGAGGACAGTGTCTATCCCCCTAACTATACTGTCGCCTACTACAACCACCTTCCTTTTTTACTCAACCACTTGAATGACTTCCTATGCCATGATACCGTGCTCAGTTTGCTCGACCTCCCCGCACTTGTCCACAAGGGTTGCAAGAACCTCGAATCTATTGGACAAGTGCAGGGACTGAGGCTCCTGCAATTCTACCTCCTGGATCCCCGTACCTGCCTCACTCGCAGTCACACCCTCCTTGTGATGAAATGTGCCATTCATCACTCATCGGTATTCTCTGCCTGTGACTGTGGTTTGGTTTCAGTTTCATTTCCCTTACCTCAGTTCCGTTTCCTCACCATTGTATTGTATTGTGTGTAGGGCTCCGCCCATACCTGGCCCCTATGTAAGCAGGCCCAGCCTGCCTCACATCCAGTACAGCAGACCTCTGGATGGAAGATACCTCTCCACTGTGTGTTACCTTCTAAGTTAATAAAAGCCTTGATTTGTTCCACTAACATTGAGTCTCGGGTTTATTGAGGCACATCAATTTTATTAACTTACTTTTCAACACAATGGATCAACTCTTGAAACCCGAACGTTTGGATTTGGACCAGCATGCTTCGGACGCATCGGCACGCTTCGGACACTGGTTTATGTGTATGGAATTCTTCCTGGACAATTCCGCAGCCGTCACAGGCGCTACGGACGCTGCAAGTATGAAACTCAGAATTCTGCGGAATTGGGTAAGCCACCGGGTTTACCCCCTCATCCAAGACGCCGACACGTACCCGGCCGCCTGCGACATCTTAAAGGCGCATTACCAGCAGCCGACGAATGAGGTGTATGCTAGGCATCTGCTCGCTACTCGCCCACAGCGACCTGGGGAATCGCTGGATGAGTTCCTAGGCACCCTGAAAACGCTTGGCAAAGACTGCAAGTGCCAAGATGTAAAAGCCGCAGTGTACACTGACGAGCTTGTTCGCGATGCCTTTATCACAGGCCTCAGCTCCACTTACATCTGGCAGAGACTGCTGGAAAAAACGGGATTGGACCTGAAACAGGCTGTGGACACAGCGCGATCCCTGGATGTGGCCCAGAGAAACTCGGACGCCTACTCTTCAGCCCGCGCCGTCCACGCTGCCACGTGTGCACCAAGGGCGCCGCCATCTTGGAAGGCATCTTCCCCGCCCGGCAGCCCGACACCGTCGGGGCCCCGCTCTCCCCCCAGAAGCCCTACGACAGCCGCGACGCGTCAGGGACCCAACTGCTACTTCTGCGGGCAGCCGAAGCACACCAGAAACCTGTGCCCGGCGAAAGGCACCACCTGCTTTAAGTGCGGTAAGAAGGGGCACTTCGGGAAGGTGTGCAGAGGGAACCCCGCCGGAAAACCCGCCACTGCCGCGTGTGCGCCGTGGGAGCGGCCATCTTGGACGCCATCTTGCCCGACCTCGTGGGGTCCGCCATCTTGTGAGCAGACAGCATGGACGCCATCTTGTCTCGATCAGGGCCCTACAATGGCATCGGTCACAGTGGACCAGACCAGGCCGCACCCGCTATCCAAATCAATGGTGGACATCGAGGTAAACGGGTGCGGGATTAAATGTTTAATTGACAGTGGAAGCACGGAGAGTTTTATCCACCCTGAACTGGCACAACAACTCTCCCTAAAGGTGGTCCCTACTCGGGGTACCATCTCTATGGCTGATAAAACCCAGACATCGACCATTATGGGTTACTGCACGGTACAATTGTCCATTAACGGAACTGTATACGATAATTTTAAAGTACTAATCATGAAGAATCTATGTGCGAGCGTGATCTTGGGCCTGGATATCCAGTGCTACCACCAAAGCATCACGCTCAATTACGGTGGGTCCCAGCCGCCCCTCACAGTGTGCGGTCTGGCTACCCTGAAGGTAAAGCCGCCTTCGCTATTCACGAACCTTACCCCCTAACTGCCGGCCAATAGCGACCAAAAGCAGGAGGTACAGCTGGGAGGACAGGCGGTTTATCGCGACCGAGGTAGACAGGCTCCTGAAGGAGCGCATTATTGAACGCAGCAACAGCCCGTGGCACGCCCAAGTGGTGGTGGTAAGGGGTAGCGAGAAGAAACGGATGGTGATCGACTATAGCCAAACGATCAACAGGTACACCCAACTAGACGCCTACCCGCTACCCCGCATATCAGAAATGGTGAACCAAATCGCCCAATACCGGGTGTTCTCCACCATCGACCTCAAGTCAGCGTACCACCAGCTCCCTATCAGACCAGAGGACTGCCCGTACACTGCCTTCGAGGCGAACAGACGCCTCTACCAATTCCTCAGAGTCCCCATTTGGGTGACGAATGGGGTCTCGGTCTTCCAGAGGGAGATGGACCGCATGGTCGATGACCACCACTTGCAGGCAACCTTCCCCTACCTCGACAACGTCACCATCTGCGGTCACAACCAGCAGGATCACGACTCGAACCTCGAGAGGTTCCTGAAAACCGCACAAAAACTCAACCTCACCTACAACGAGGACTAGTGCGTTTACAACACCACGCGCCTCTGCATACTAGGCAGCGTGGTGGAGAATGGTGAAATTGGACCAGACCCCGACCGATTGCGCCCCCTACGGGAGCTGCCCCTGCCCAACACTCCCAAAGCCCTCAAAAGGTGCCTGGGGTTATTTTCTTATTATTCCCAATGGGTCCCCAACTACTCCGACAAAGCCCGCCCCCTCTTGAAAGCATCCTCTTTTCCGCTCTCTGCTGAGGCCCACGCCGCCTTCAAAAGCATTAAGCGGGATATTGAGCGGGCCACGCTACAGGCAGTGGACGAGAACACTCCCTTTCAAGTGGAAAGTGATGCGTCTGACTTTGCCTTGGCGGCCACCCTCAACCAGGCGGGGCAGCCCATAGCTTTCTTCTCGAGGACCCTCCAAGGGCCCGAGATCAGACACTCCTCCGTGGAAAAGGAGGCCCAAGCCATCGTGGAGGCAGTGCGCCACTGGCACCACTACCTAGCCGGCAAACGCTTCACCCTACTTACCGACCAGCGGTCGGTAGCGTTTATGTTCAATAATAAACAGAGGGGGAAGATTAAAAATGATAAGATTCTTAGGTGGCGGATCGAGCTCTCCACCTTCGATTATGACATCATTTACCGGCCAGGGGCCCTTAACGAATCCCCCGACGCCCTCTCACGAGGGATGTGTGCCAGCGCCACCAGGGATCGGCTACAGACCCTCCACAACGACCTCTGCCACCCAGGGGTCACGCGGTGGTTCCACTTCATAAAGTCCCGCAACTTACCCTACTCGATTGAGGAAGTTCGGTCACTGACCAGGAACTGCCGCACTTGCGCTGAGTGCAAGCCTCGGTTCTACCGCCCAGATAGAGCCCACTTAATCAAAGCTACACGGCCCTTTGAGCGGCTCAGCTTAGATTTCAAGGGCCCCCTCCCGTCCGTCGACCGCAATGTTTACTTCCTGAACATTGTGGACGAATACCCCTGTTTCCCATTCGCCTTCCCCTGCCCAGACATGACCAGCGCCACGGTCATTAAATGCCTCAACAGCCTGTTCTGCCTGTTCGGTATGCCGAGCTACATCCATACGGATAGGGGGGCGTCCTTCATGAGTGAAGAGCTACGCCAGTACATGCTGTCCAGGGGGATCGCCACGAGCCGTACCACCAGCTACAACCCCCGGGGTAATGGTCAAGTGGAGCGAGAGAACGGGACAGTATGGAAAGCAGTCACTCTAGCTCTAAGGACCAAGGGCCTCCCTATCTCCCGCTGGCAGGAAGTCCTCCCAGATGTGCTCCATTCGATACGGTCGCTATTGTGTACTGCCACTAATGCCACGCCTCATGAGCGAATGTTTGTCTTTCCCCGGAAATCCACCTCAGGCGTATCCATGCTGTCATGGCTCTCCACCCCAGGTCCGGTATTCGTGCGAAGGCATGTGAGGGGCCACAAGATGGACCCTCTCGTGGAGTCAGTGCACCTACTCCACGCCAACCCCCAATACGCGTATGTCCGGCACGCCGACGGAAGGGAGGACACCGTGTCCATAAAAGACGTCGCCCCAGCCGGTAACGACAACAACCACGACAACAGCAGCAACAACGATCACAGCAACTCTTACCCGCCCACTACTCTTTCATCACCCCCGGAAGAACATCGACCAACGGTACCCCCACCAACTACCCCTTCAACAACCCTGGCGGCACCCCCGGCAGAGACCCAGGAGGCCACCGGGGACACCCAGCCGACACCCACTGCACCACAACAGCCACGTCGGTCACAGAGGACTATCAAACCCCCGAACAGACTAAATCTATAGAAGGGGTGAATGTGATGAAATATGCCATTCATCACTCATCGGTATTCTCTGCCTGTGACTGTGGTTTGGTTTCAGTTTCATTTCCCTTACCTCAGTTCCGTTTCCTCACCATTGTATTGTATTGTGTGTAGGGCTCCGCCCATACCTGGCCCCTATGTAAGCAGGCCCAGCCTGCCTCACATCCAGTACAGCAGACCTCTGGATGGAAGATACCTCTCCACTGTGTGTTACCTTCTAAGTTAATAAAAGCCTTGATTTGTTCCACTAACATTGAGTCTCGGGTTTATTGAGGCACATCACTCCTATCCCTGACTACGTGTCAATTCTAAAAGTATATAGTCTAAGGGGTGTGCCTGCCTCCTGGAGCAAAAGCTCCAGGTAACTTTCTCCCTCCCTGATGTCTCGCAATGTCTGCAGCTCGGACTCCAGCCCAACTCAGAGCCAAAGTTCCTCGAGCCACAGACACTTACCACAGATGTAGTGGCCCTGGACAAAAATGTCCACAAGTTCTCACATATTGCAGAGCAACACATCTCCTGATCTTCCATTATTTTGTTTATTTAATTAATTAGTTTAGTGTTAATCAAATTGTTTACCTCGTTTAGTTTATTAAATTAACTAAATTACGTTTAGTTTTTAAAATTTAGTTATATGTTACGTTAACTTAAAACCTAGCCCACAGTCACTACCAATCACTTACCTGCCGTACCTGTGACGTCACACTGCCGTACCTGTGACGTCACACTGCCGTGCCTGTGACGTCACACTGCCGTGCCTGTGACGTCACACTGCCGTGCCTGTGACGTCACACTGCCGCTTTCTCTTGTTGATGCAGGTCTGCTGCTGCTTTTATCCCCGCTCTTGGGCCTCGGTCTGCTCCCACTCAGGCCCGCTGCTGCCGGGCTGCGGGAGAAGTTAGGAAAAGCAAGCACCTCCTTCCCCCACGTCACTGAACTCCCACACTTAAACTCCCAGTTGTTCACTCTGTGCTGCTGCACTCACAGGCCCCTGTGTTTATACTGTTTGTAACTCAGGATGAGTCACCACTGCTCGGCTACTGCGTCGGTTTAATCTAGTTAGCTAATTAACTAATTACAGCGGGAGAGCTTGCTTGAAATAACAGAAAATGCTGGAAATACTCAGCAGGCCAGGAAGCCCACCGACTCCCACAGCTACCTGGACTACACTTCCTCCCACCCCACTTCCTGTAAGGACTCTATTCCATTCTCCCAGTTTCTCCGTCGCGTCTGTTCTGACGATACCACCTTCCATACCAGTGCTTCCGACATGTCTTCCTTTCTCCTCAACCGAGGATTCCCCTCTACTGTGGTTGACACGGCCCTTAACCGTGTCCGTTCTATTTCCCACACTTCTGCTTTCATCCCTTCCCCTCCCTCCCAAAACCACAATAGGGTTCCCCTTGTCCTCCCCTTTCACCCTACCAGCCTCCACATTCAACGGATCATCCTCCGCCATTTCCACCACCACCAAACACATCTTCCCCTCACCTCCCCTTTCAGCATTCCAAAGGGACCGCTCCCTCCGCGACACCCTGGTCCACTCCTCAATCACCCCCAACAGCCCTGCTCCTTCACCCGGCACCTTCCCGTGCAAGCGCAGGAGATGCAACACATGCCCTTTTACCTCCCCCCTTCCCACTGTCCAGGGCCCCAAACACCCCTTCCAGGTGAAACAGCGATTTACTTGTACTTCTTGCAATCTAGTATACTGTATTCGCTGCTCACGATGCGGTCTCCTCTACATTGGGGAGACCAAACGCAGATTGGGCGACCGCTTTGCGGAACACCTCCGTTCAGTCCGTAAGGGTGGCCCTGAGTTTCCGGTCGCCTGTCACTTTAATTCACCGCTTCACTCCCGCTCTGATCTCTCTGTCCTCGGGCTATTGCATTGTTCCAATGAAGCTCAACGTAAGCTCGAGGAACAGCACCTCATCTTTCGATTGGGCACTTTGCAGTCTGCTAGACTCAACATTGAGTTCAACAATTTCAGATAATTATCCCTGCCCCCCATTTTTCATGCAGTATGATTTTTGGCACTCCCATTTACAACATTGTATCTTTCCTGCCTCTTACAAAAGTACAGGATGATCTTTCAATTCCTTCCTCCCCTCCTAACCCCCACCCCCCTGTCTCTACATTTCACAGAATCACAGAAACCCCACAGTGCAGATAGAGGCCATTTCGGCCCATCGAGCCTGCACCGACACATATCCCACCCGATCCCCGTAACACCTACACCAACACATATCCAACCCTATCCCCGTAACCCCACGTATTTAATCCCCCTAACACTAAGGGTCAATTTATCATAGCCAATCAACCTAACCCGCACATCTTTGGACTGTGGGAGGAAACCGGAGCACCCGGAGGAAACCCACGCACTTACTTAATATCTGTTACATCTCCAGCTTTTTCTAGTTCTGATGAAGGGTCCCAGACCTGAAACGTTAACTCTGTTTCTCTCTCCACGGATGCTGCCTGGCCTGCTGAGTATTTCCAGCATTTTGTTGTTATTTCAGATTTCCACCATCTCCAGGCGCGAACGTGGCCGCGGAAGAGAGGGGCAGGCAGTCGGGCCAAATGACCGCCCTGCTGCCCGGACCAGTTAATGGCCACTTTGGCCAAGCCCAGGGGCAGTCCTATGAGGAAGTCCTTCACCCCCTGGTTACAAGAGACCAGAAGAGACTAAATAGCTGGCTTCACAGAATGAATTGCATTCTAGTGAGGTGAGGGGAGGTGAGGGAAGCCAGAATAAAGGAACAGACAGCCACTAAACAGCCCACTAAACAGTAGCTTTTTCTCTCTTCTCTCTCTCTTCCGCTTCCTCTTCTCTTTATCTTTTTCTCTCATCTCTCTCTCTCTCTCTCGCACACACTCTCTCTTCTTCCCCCCCCCCCCTCTTCATGGAACATTTGGTTTGCAACCCGATAACATTAACAACAAAAAAATGTAAGCCTGTCTTTTCACCTGAAGAAGGAGCAGCGCTCCGAAAGCTTGTGATTTCAAATAAAGCTGTTGGACTATAACCTGGTGTTGTGTGACTTCTTACATTTGTCTTTTCAATGGAGACATTTCACACACAAAAAGCACAATGCAAGATTTTCGTTGTCTTCCTGCGGCGATGTGTTTTTCACATCTAAACTGTTCGCAAAGTCTCAATTATTTAACAGAGAACAAAAGAACACACTCACCTGGTAGATTATCTCTCTCTCTACTGCGAGCTATGCTGTTGAATTAACATAGCCTGCCGCTCATTCCATGTACAGTATCTAACGCAGCCTGTTTTAAATCTCCCGTGACGCAGGGCCGGCTCTCACACCCAAGGCCCTAGTGCCTGCCTTCTTCACTTCTCTCTGCTCTTCTGGTTAATCAATTAGGATGATCACTCCTCAACCTTACATCATAAGTGCCCCCTTTTTTTTTAAAGGGGTGCGAACAAAAAGCTCCAAATTTTAATAAAACCAACGTTAAAAAAAAAACTTTTCAAATTATAGTTTTGTTCCCCTCCCTTTCTGCTTGAGATTGTTCCGCATACCCAGCTCAAATCTAATTCGGTCCCTCTCAGCTCTGGCTAATTGTAGCATGCTAGCTCTGAGCGCCTTTCAAATTTTAACTTGGGATGGGAAATCCAGGGGTGGTGGGTGGGGGGCGCTGGGTTGCCAGCTTTGGCTGGGCGTATTCCTGAAGATTTCACTGAATGACTTCCCGACTCTCACCGCTCTGCCCCCCAACCAGTCCAACCGCTGGTCACCAGACACGTCCATCCTCCCGGCACACCCTCTTCCCCCGTCAATTGGAAAGCAAACAGTCTCTTCTGTAACCCATTGGATGATCTTTGACTGTCAGTCAAACAGCCAGTTCTCCGCCATCTTCAATATTCGGCATGTCATCATGCCTCTTTCATTTCTCCCCTCTCGGGTACTCTGCCTTCCCAAATCCCTACTGCAATCCTTCAGCACTCCTCGACCTTCGTACTCTCCTGTTGCCGCCCCAGACTTGACTCCCTTTTAGATAAGCCTACAGCTTCCCTCTGTGCCTCTCTTGGCATCCTCCAAAGGGCCCATCGAGGCACTCGTCGCTGCCTCCATATGGGCAGCAACCCCAGCTGCCTCATCCTACTCTCTCATCGACATTCCCGCCCAGCGCACCGGCTGGGGACTAATCTTGCCAATCTCCTTCCTGTCGAACTCACTCCTCATTCATCATGCTCTCTCTTCTCCGAGTTCACTACCCTCCTATCCTCCCTTAATCTCTCCCACCGTATAAACTCCCAGACCCATACTCACGGCCACCCCCTTGACCTTGCCATCCCACGTGGCCTCACTGCTCCCATCATGTCAATCACAGATAAGACCATCTCTGATCACTTCCTTCTTTCGCTTTCCACCCACACCTGGGATGGCAGGAATGACGTATGAGGAGAGATTGTGTCAATTGGGCTTATACTCACTGGAGTTTAGAAGATTGAGAGGGGATCTCATCGAAACCTATAAAATTCTGTCAGGCCTGGACAGACTAGATGCAGGAAGGATGTTCCCGATGGCTGGGGAGTCCAGAACCAGGGGTCATAGTCTAAGGATAAGGGGTAAGCCATTTAGGACTGAAATGAGGAGGAATTTCTTCACCCAGAGAGTGGTGAACCTGTGGAATTCTCTGCCACAGAGGGCGGTGGAGGCCAGTTCATTAAGTATATTCAAGAAAGAGTTGGATATATTTCTTAAGGCTAAAGGGATCAAGGGATATGGGGAGAAGGCAGGGACCGGGTACTGAATTTGGAGGATCAGCCATGATCTCATTGAATGGCGGAGCAGGCTCGAGGGGCCGAATGGCCTACTCCTGCTCCTATCTTCTATGTTTCTATGTTTCCCCCTCGTAACCTTACTTCGTTCTGTGTCACAGAATCACAGAATCACAGAAACCCCACAGTGCAGATAGAGGCCATTTCGGCCCATCGAGCCTGCACCGACACATATCCCACCCGATCCCCGTAACCCCTACACCAACACATATCCCACCCTATCCCCGTAACCCCACATATTTTAATCCCCCTAACACTAAGGGTCAATTTATCATAGCCAATCAACCTAACCTGCACATCTTTGGACTAACTCTCTCCCAACTCACTTACAACTGCACTTTCAAAATCCCAACTGTCCAGCTTTTGGCCCTCCATTCACCATGACATTTCTGCAGCTGCCGATCTGCTTAACCACTCCCTCACCTCCACCTTTGATGGCCTCGTCCCCATTAAAAGCATTACTCTCTTTCCCTGTCTCCAATATTTTTATCACTAATAAATTTGATAGATTTTTGTTAACCAAAGATACTAAGAGACATGCAGCAAAGGCAGGTATGTGGAGCTAAATGGCCTCCTCCTGTTCCTATAATAAATGAAAATGTTAAAAAAAAAAGATTTTTTAAATTTTTTTTTAATATCCTGACGATTTTTCTCTCGGGTTGCTGGTAGCAGTGTCCTGGAGAATAATCTTCAATTCCTAGAGACTCCAGGACAATGCTGGAGGGTTGGTAATAATTCTATGCTGAATGTGTGGTGGGCCTCACTGGCTGGCCAGGATGTGCCTGTTAAAATGGCGCCAGCGAGGATCAGGTGGATGTCACGTTACAAGGGTTTGAACCCCCGCACATCCCGTTACCCTCAGGCGCGGGAGGTTAAAATCAGGGCTTCAACCAACCAACACCAAAAATGGTCAGAGAGGAAAGGTCATCGACCTGAAACATTAACCCTAACTTTCTTTCTCTCTCTCGCTGATGCTGGCCGACCCGTCAAATGTTTCCAGCACTTTCGCTTTTCATTTCCGATTTCCAGTGTTTCATTTTTTGTTTTAACGATTAATTGGCCATTCATCTCATTGTTGTGTACCGCAGGCAGGACCAACACAGGAATATACTACTGACGAAGGGTCATCGACCTGAAACGTTAACTCTGTTTCTCTCTCCACAGATGCTGCCTGACCAACTGAGCGTTTCCAGTGTTTTCTGTACATATTTCAGATTCCCAGCATCTGCAGTATTTGCTTTTGTGATAAGAATATGCTTATTATTTACAGGGAACAACACAAAGTGGTTGAGAGAGAAAAGGATCTAGGTGTTATTGCGCACAGATTAAGCAAGGTTCATGAACAATGTAGAGAAGCCACAGGCAAAACAAACCGGATAATGGGTTCTATCAATAAAACTGTAGTGTATGTACCTTTAAGGGGAGAACTACTTTTTACAGCTCCTGTATACTGTAGTACCGGCAGTGACCACACCTGTATATACACCCTGAGTAGGGATCTGTACTGTTAGTTTTTGGGTGACCCTCATCCAGTAAACACCTGTTGATTGTTCCTCTGCAGTCTCTGTCGATTTATTGAAGGACACCATACACCAAGATTCACGGATTTAACAAAAACCATTCAATACAAGACAAATGTCACCATTCTGTCCTTACACAGGTCCTTGGATGGACTGCATCTGGAGTACTTGGTCCCGTTTGGGTCCACTTCATGTGGTGGGTGGTATAGTGGCCGTGCAAGGATGATTCCTAGTTTAAAGAATCTCAGTTACTCAGATAGACTTAAAGAACTGGGTGGGTCTATTTACTTTAGAGGTGACTGAAAGAGGCATTTAAAATAATGAAAGGGATGGATTGCATATCTATTGATGGATTATTTCAATTGGAAAGGGGGGGGCAGAGCAGGGGGTCATGTATATAAACTAGGCAAGAGTAGGAACAGGCTCGATGTTAGAAAGTTTCTTCTTTTACCAGAGAGCAAAGAAACCTTGGAATAAGTTGCCTGAGGGGGTCGGAGAGAGATGGTGGAGCCCGGCAAATTACTGACCCATCAGTCTAATCTCAATCATCAGCAAAGTGATGGAAGATGTCGTCGACACTTACTCACCAATAACCTGCTCAACGATGCTCAGTTTGGGTTCCGCCAGGACCACTCAGCTCCAGACCTCATTACAGCCTTAGTCCAAACATGGACAAAAGAGCTGAATTCCAAAAGTGAGGTGAGAGTGGCTGCCCTTGACGTCAAGGTAGCATTTGACGGAGTGTGGCAGCAACGAGCCCTAGTAAAATTGAAGTCAATGGGAATCAGGGGGAAAAATCTCCACTGGCTGAAGTCATACCTAGCACAAAGAACATAAGAGCATCAGAAATAGGAGCAGGAGTAGGCCATTCGGCCCTTCGAGCCTGCTCCGCCATCCAATGAGATCATGGCTGATCTTCTGCCTCAACTCCATTCACCGGTCCTATCGCCATATCCCTTGATGCCCTTACAAGTCAGAAATCTATCGACTTCTGTTTTGAATATACCTAATGACTGAGCCTCCACAGCCCTCTGGGGTAGAAAATTCCAAAGATTCACCACCCTCTATGTGAAGAAATTTCTTCTCATCTCAGTCCTGAATGGCCTACCCTTTATCCTGAGGCTGTGGCCCCTGGTTCTAGACTCCCCAGCCAAGGGAAACATTCTCCCAGCATCCACCCTATCAAGCCCTGTAATAATTCTGTATGCTTCAATGAGAGCCCCTCACATTCTTCTGAATTCAAGAGAATACAGGCCTAGTTTACTCAATCTCTTCTCATACGACAGTCCCGCCATCCCAGGAATCAATCTCGTAAACCTTTGTTGCACTCCCTCTATGGCATGTATATACTGTACTTCCTTAGGTAAGGAGACCAAAATTGTACACTGTACTCCAGGTGTGGTCTCACCAAGGCCCTATATAATTGGAGTAAGACTTCTTTACTCCCGTACTCAAATCCTCTTGTAATGAAGGCCAGCATACCATTTGCCTTCCTAATGGCTTTCTGCACCTGCACATTCACTTTCAGTGACTCATGTACAAGGACACCCAGGTCCCTTTGAGCATCTGCATTCCTCAATCTTTCACCATTTAGGAAATACTCTGCCTTTCTGTTTTTTCTACCAAAGTGGATAACTTCACATTTTCTGTTCTGAAACACGCTCTCTGGGCAGTGTTCTTTGGTGTGTATCTATTAACTGCGTGCACTGTCTGTTCACTCGAGCTGCTCGTGGCACCAGTTATGGTTTTCAACTGTGCTTGGGCTATCTCGTGCGATCTAGCTATGTTTATAGCTTTGTCCAGCGTTAGCCCGGACCCAACATTCAAAAGTTTCTCTCTCGCTTTAGCTGAATGTATTCCAAACACGATGCGGTCTCTGACCATCTCATCTTTATCTGCATATACACAGTCTTTTACCAGCAGTTTTAACTCAGTCACGAACTGTTCAAACAACTCACTAGCTCCTTGTACTTTCTCCTGAAACTTGTACCTAGCGAATATCGTATTTGTCTTGGGCATCACATATGCTTCAAAATGGTCAAAATAACTTTTCAGTACCTTTGCTTTATCCGCGGTGAGAGACCATGTGTTAAAAATGTCTCTCCCTTTTTCTTCGATCCACAGGAGTAGGTAGCTGCATCTTTCTTCCTCCCCTTTGCTTTTCAGTGGACCCAAAAACATCAACTCCACGTGTTGCTTGAACTTGCTCCATTCTCTAGGTAAGTTCAAAGATTCCCAATTCATTCGAGGTAAGGGAGCTCCAATGATGTCCATTTCAAATCCCTGTTCTGACACCATGTCTTGTTTTGCACACTTTGTACAAAAATAATAAATTGCAGGACAACGGAGTATTACAGTTTAACTCTTTTAATGAAGCATCAGGTCTGTAAGCTTTCTCAATCAATACAGCACCGTGTGGACAAGATGGAGTCCGGACCCCCAGGGTCTTCTAAACAATAGCAGTCCTTACAGATGCCTGCAGGCCAATGACAACTCAGCATGTGATCACATGTGAATATAATAGGTATTCCTTACAGATGCCTGCGGGCCAATGATAAATCAATATGCAAATGTTACAGTGTCCTAGGCCCAAACATTTTCAGCTGCTTAATTCCTCCATTGTAAGGTCAGAGGTGGGGATGTTTGCTGATGATTGCATAATGTTCAGTTCCATTCGCAACTCCTCAGATAATGAAGCACTCCATGCCCGCATGCAGCAAGACCTGGACAACATTCAGGCTTGGGCTGATAAGTGGCAAGTAACATTCACAGAAACACAGAAGATAGGAGCAGGAGTAGGCCATTCGGCGCCTCGAGCCTGCTCCACCATTCATAGAGTCATAGAGTCATAGAGAGTCATGAATGTGATCATGGTTGATCATCCAAATTCAGTACCCGGTCCCTGCTTTCTCCCCATACCTCTTGATCCCTTTAGCCTTAAGAAATATATCCAACTCCTTCTTGAATATATTTAATGAATTGGCCTCGACTGCCTTCTGTGGTAGAGAATTCCACAGGTTCACCACTCTCTGGGTGAAGAAATTCCTCCTCATTTCTGTCCTAAATGGCATATCCTTTATCCTTAGACTGTGACCCCTGGTTCTGGACTCCTCGACCATCGGGAACATCCTTCCTGCATCTAGTCTGTCCAGTCCTGTCAGAATTTTATAAGTTTCAATGAGATCCCCTCTCAGTCTTCTAAATTCCAGCGAGTACAAGCCCAATCGACCCCATCTCTCCTCATACGTCATTCCTGCCATCCCAGGTATCAGTCTGGTGAATCTTCGCTGAACTCCTTCCATGGCAAGAACATCCTTCCTCAGATAAGGCGACCAAAACTGCACACAATACTCAAGATGTGGTCTCACCAAGGCCCTGTATAACTGCAGCAAGACATCCTTGTTCCTGTACTCAAATTTGCGCCACACAAGTGAAAGGCAATGACTATCTCCAACAAGCAAGAGCCTAACCACCGCCCCGTGACATTCAATAGCATTACCATCGCCGAATCCTCCACCATCAACATCCTGGGGGCCACCATTGATCAGAAACTTAACTGGACCAGCCACATAAATACTGTGGCTACAAGAGCAGGTCAGAGGCTGGGTATTCTGCGGTGAGTATCTCACCTTCTGACTCTCCAAAGCCTTTCCACCATCTACAAGGCACAAGTCACGGGTGTGATGGAATGCTCTCCACTTGCCTGGATGAGTGCAGCTCCAATAGCACTCAAGAAGCTCGACACCATCCAAGAAAAAGCAGCCCGCTTGATTGGCACCTTAAACATTCACTCCCTCCATCACCGGTGCACTCTGGCTGCAGTGTGTACCATCTACAAGATGCACTGCAACAACTCACCAAGGCTTCTTCGAAAGCACCTCCCAAACCCGCGACCTCTACCACATAGAAGGACAAGGGCAGCAGGTGCATGGGAACACCATCATCTCCAAGTTCGCCTCCAAGTTACACA
Organism: Somniosus microcephalus; assembly: GCF_052327205.1. Lineage (NCBI taxonomy): Eukaryota > Metazoa > Chordata > Chondrichthyes > Squaliformes > Somniosidae > Somniosus > Somniosus microcephalus. Next base: position 362,057,217 of record NC_140988.1, read on the forward strand.
TAATCCTGATTTAGAAGTATATCGCCAATCCTTCATCATCGCTGGGTCAATATCCTGGAACTCCCTCACTAACAGCACTGTGGGAGCACCTTCACCATACGGACTGCAGCGGTTCAAGAAGGCAGCTCACTACCACCTTCTCAAGGGCAATTAGGGATAGGCAATAAATGCTGGACTTGCCAGCAACACCCATATCCCAGGAACGAATAAAGAAAAAGGCACTGCTTAACAGGTACCTATTTGATTAAGCATTTGCTCACTTGTCCTAATGGGGGAAAAATTCCTAAGAGGGCGCTAACGGGGCGCAAAGCAACTCACGCCCAAGTGCAGTGCCACTAACGCCTCCCGCGAAATTCAGCGGGAGTTTAGCGGCAGTGCTAACCATCATCGCCGTGTGCAGTGCCCCGGACACGATCTTTAGTAGCGCCCCCTGACTTACCGCCAGACACTATGTCTGACAGGGTTAGGGGGGCCTACCTGCAGCCGGGGCAGCGCTATTTACATAGAAACATAGAAGATAGGAGCAGGAGTAGGCCATTCCGCCCTTCGAGCCTGCTCCGCCATTCAATGAGATCATGGCTGATCATCCAAATTCAGCACCCTGTCCCTGCCTTCTCCCCATATCCCTTGATCCCTTTAGCCTTAAGAAATATATCCAACTCTTTCTTGAATACACTTAATGAACTGGCCTCCACCGCCCTCTGTGGCAGAGAATTCCACAGGTTCACCACTCTCTGGGTGAAGAAATTCCTCCTCATTTCAGTCCTAAATGGCTTACCCCTTATCCTTAGACTATGACCCCTGGTTCTGGACTCCCCGGCCATCAGAAACATCCTTCCTGCATCTAGTCTGTCCAGGCCTGACAGAATTTTATAGGTTTCGATGAGATCCCCTCTCAATCTTCTAAATTCCAGTGAGTATAAGCCCAATCGACACAATCTCTCCTCATACGTCATTCCTGCCATCCCAGGTATCAGCCTGGTGAATCTTCGCTGCACTCCTTCCATGGCAAGAACGTCCTTCCTCAGGTAAGGTGACCAAAACTGCGCACAATACTCAAGGTGTGGTCTCACCAAGGCCCTGTACAACTGCAGCAAGACATCCTTGTTCTTGTACTCGAACCCTCTTGCTACGAAGGCCAACATACCATTTGCCTTCTTAACCGCCTGCTGCACCTGCATGCTTACCTTCAGCGACTGGTGTACAAGAACACCCAGGTCTCTTTGCACTTCCCCTTCTCTCAATCTATTGCCATTCAAATAATAATCTGCCTTCCTGTTTTTGCCACCAAAGTGGATAACCTCACATTTATCCACATTATAGTGCATTTGCCATGTTTCTGCCCAATCACCCAACCTGTCCAAATCGTGCTGGAGTTTCACGACATCCTCCTCACAGCATACCCTCCCACCCAGCTTTGTGTTGTCTGCAAATTTGGAGATATTACATCCAATTCCCTCATCCAGATCATTAATATATATTGTGAACAGCTGGGGTCCTAGGACCGATCCTTGCGGTACCCCACTAGTCACTGCCTGCCACTCGGAAAACGACCCGTTTGTTCCAGCTCTTTGCTTTCTGTCCGCCAACCAGTTCTCTATCCAAGTCAATACCTTGCCCCCAATCCCATGTGCCTTAATTTTGCACACTAATCTCTTATGCGGGACCTTATCGAAAGCCTTCTGAAAGTCCAAATACACCACATCCACTGGTTCTCCCTTATCTATTTTACCAGTTACATCCTCAAAAAATTCCAGTAGATTAGTCAAGCATGATTTACCTTTTGTAAATCCATGTTGACTTTGTCCGATCCAGTCACTGCTTTCCAAGTGCTCTGCTATTACATCTTTTATAATGGAATTATATAACTTAAAGGCGAGGTGCCGGGCAGCTATTTTTGTTGCTGGCCGCCTGCCAGCAGCTGCCTCCGCTGGCGTCACCGGCATCCTTGCCCAACCCCCCGCCGAGTGCCAGCTGCGTTCCATCAGCCCGGCACTTGTCTTGAGTGCTGGGCTCTTTTGCTGGCACTCCCGATCCCCAGGGGCCCAGCTGGGCCCTGGTTCGCGCTGCGCAAGGCCCCTCCCCTTTAAGAAGGGGAGGAAAACCTGCAATACTGCGGCACATAGTGCCACGACATTCCCTTGCAGCGCCCCAAGAGGGAGGCGGGGCGCTTCCAGTAATACCCTGCTTCCCTCTTAGGGCGCTACCACTCAATTTCGGTCATGGGGCCACTAATTTTTCTAAAAGTAGTGCCCCAGCGAAGTTAGCGCCCCAAAGGGGGCATGACTCAATTTTTCACCCAATGTCTCCTTCTGTGGCTCGGTGTCAATTTTAGTCTGATAACGATTCTGTGAAGCACCTCGGGATGTTTTACTACAGTAAAGGCGCTATATAAATGCAAGTCGTTGTTTATTCAGTCCAAAGTCCAGGTAAGCTACACGAATGTAGCGGATTGGAAGGTAGCAAATGTAACCCCACTATTTAAGAAAGGAGGGGGGGAGAAAATGGGGAACTGCAGACCAGTTAGCCCGACATCAGTAGTAGGGAAATTGCTGGAATTTATTATTAAGGATGTGGTTACATGGCACTTAGAAAATAATAATATTGTTGGGCAGAGTCAACACGGATTTGTGAAAAGGAAATCATGTTTGACGAATCTGTTAGAGTTTTTTGAGGTTGTAACTAGCAGAATAGATAAGGGGTGTAAGGGGTGGTGTGTGTGGTCAGCTTTGCCTCTGACTCCCTGAGTGGTTCGAATCGCTCCCACTCCCTTGGTTCTAGACTTTGGACTTATTTGGGGGTTGTAATGAAATTGCAACAGACAACTGAGTTGGTGAAAGAACTTGGATTTTATTTGAGACAGGAAAATATACACAACACAATAATCTTATCACTCTAAAAGGGGGAACACTTCGGAATATACGAGGGAGAATGACAATAGACAAAATACCTTACCCCTCCCAATCCCACTACACTAACTAGGTTGGATTCCAGAGGACCAGGAAATACTCACCAAATGACTTTCTTGACAGTTGTAGAGGTTCGTGATTTCGGGGTTCTCTTTAGGTGTGGTGGTTGGGGCCTGCTGTACCCCGGATGTGGTGGAAGACTTCACCTGCGTTGGGTTTTCAGTCTTCGCGTGTCCGCTGATGCGGTCGGGTGCGTATTTGGATCTATCGGGTAAGTACCCAATTTCCTTTGGTTAGGTATAGGGTTTAGAGTCGTTTTCATCAAATCTTACCCAGGGGTAAGGCAGGATAGCTTGTAGAGTGGAAAGAAACTTGCGAGTCTTCGGTTTCTTCCAGGTTGGTTGCGGTGGCCCAATATTACCTAGTTATAGAAACATAGAAACATAGAAGATAGGAGCAGGAGTAGGCCATTCGGCCCTTCGAGCCTGCTCCGCCATTCAACGAGATCATGGCTGATCATCCAAACCCTAGCACCCGGTCCCTACACCGACAGCCATCCCACCCAAGCCCTATCCCCGTAACCCCACATATTTAATCCCCCCTAACACTAAGGGTCAATTTTTATCATGGCCAATCAACCTAACCCGCACATCTTTGGACTGTGGGAGGAAACCGGAGCACCCGGAGGAAACCCACGCAAACACGGGGAGAATGTGCAAACTCCACACAGACAGTCACCCGAGGCCGGATTTGAACCCGGGTCCCTGGCGCTGTGAGGCAACAGTGCTAACCACTATGCCACCGTGCTGCCCTTGTTGGTAATATTGTTGGTTGTTTGTTTCTTGGGGCCCTTGGTTGCTGCGGTTCCTTTCTGATCCCTGGGAGCCAACCTTCCCCTGTATTATCTAAACTGAAAACCCAAAAACAAAACACTCTCCTGTTCCCTTTTAGGTGTAGTGTTTACACAGATATACAAGGTACGAAAAATTTGATTACACTCACATCCACCCCTGCACCACTTGGAAAAATTACACACACATAGGGAAAATAATGACACACACACTCATCAAACTTTATTTTTAATAACGGTCAAGGTTTGTTTTATACCTGGTCGTAGACTTTATTTTTATGTTTGTCCCATGCTCCCTCGTGTTGAGAGCGGAGCATCCTGTCCCTTCCTTTGCACTTTGTGCACAACAAGTAGAAAACTATACCAAGTTGGCAAACCACTAAAATGTGTGAAGCCATTCGAATCCAAGAATTATTTTCAAAAATATCCCACCAGGGTGGAACTACGATATCCAAGATCTTGGCCCCTATCTCGACTGTCTTCTGCTCTAATGTATAGAACTGTTTCTGTCAGATGACCATTGCTTTTAATAGGGCAGTAAGGTGTTCTGTTAGAGGGGGAATCTCATAGCCAAAATGTGTTACGTAATTTTGCAGGTTGGTAATGTTTTCCCTGACAGTGAGGTGAGCAGTTGAGGGTTCAGGGATGGGTACAATCCGTTCCTGGGCCACTTGAACTCTGCCTCGGGTTTAAAGCAGAAACTGCTGTCACTCACCGGACACCAGATGTGCTGTCCATGCTGGTAGTGGGGCACACTTGTGGTGACACAATATGTCCCACCCCCTATGAATGCTACCTGTGGGGAAACATGGCCTTGTGCCATTACCTCCATGGTACAGTTCACAGGTTGTGCGCCAGCAGCTTTAAACCTGCACTGTGGTCTCGAATAGGCATTCAAGTGCTGGGGACACAGTATTATGTGTGCTCCCCGGCTCCAGCACGCGGAGAGGTTTGTACCTGTCATAGTGTGCTCCCACCTTATGACATAAGGTGGGACCTCTGCGAAACGGACGTGTGCACCCCCTTGAATGATCCCAATGTTCTCCACCCTGTATACCGGTGCGGGTCGGGCTCTCCCACCCATGACCGGCATCCTCACTACTATCCCCATGATAGTATGGTTGGAACGTCCACAATCTACTGGGACAGGGTAGGCTTCAGAGGCTAGGCGGAGCTGACACGGGCTCAGCGAATTACTAAATGGGTGGAGGGCTGCGAGGTGCTTGTTGCTAATCCAGGAGGGGACTAAACCTTGTTTTAAATCCTCCAGGTTGCTGCGGCCCTCACCCAGCAACCATGCCCCGTATAGCACGCGCACCTCATTCTGTGCAGCTCGATCCGAAGCATTCCTGTCCTCCCGTATGAGTGCATTGACTGTTTTAGCGTGTCTCTCTAGCTCAGCAATTATCTTTTAAATGGACCGTCATAGCCTGGTCCTCATGTAGCTCTGAGCCTACCACTGTGTTCTCCTCTGTTAGGATTTTTCTTAACTGGGTCTTTAAACCATTTATCTGAGTTTGTAACTCTATATCGTCTAGGCTGTTTACTACTGAGGATCCTGTACTATAAGCAGTGAAAATGTAATTCCAGGTTCCTCTCCTTTGTCTCCCCCCGCCCATATTATGCTCAGGATGTAAACTGTACAGTTTCGCTTTGTCTACACTGGCAAAGTCGAATTCATAAAATTTCTTAAACATTTCCTTCAACAGGGCTTGGTACGACTGTTCTGTCTCCTTAGGGCACCACTCAGGTAAGTGTACCTTGGTCAGGTTCAGGTTCACTGAGGCCACTGCATAGTGTACCCACTGGTACAGTAACTTATCGGTTGGCACTAGGACTAACCCATTCCCTGGTCCCTTGGTGGTGATAGGACACCTCTGGACTATAGCCCGTGATGTCGTGGGCAGGGGCTTCCGGGGGCGGGTTACGAGTTCGGTGGCATTGACTGGGATCGGGGAGTGTGGGATCGCGCACGCATGCAGGCTAGAATCCCACCCCATCCCCTCCCCGGCATCTTGCCATTGCCTGTGGAAAATGATGGATATGCCTACGGGGCAGATTTTCTCTGACCCCCACATACAAACATAAAACCCTTGATCCGGTTCCCACCACTTGTCCCAGCATACACTCACTACCCCTCAGGTCCCTGTAATCGTCCGATGGGTATTGTTCCCCAATCGCTCCCAATCAACTGCGGGGTTTCCTATATCCTTGCTCAGCTTTCTGATCCACCACCACCTGTCCAAAGGAATCTGCCCCTTGCATGTCAAACACACACGTTTCCCCTCGGTGACACTGACCCTTGTGGCAACGTTCTGTATCCTGGGGCACGGGATGGAGGCCTCCCCATACGTGAACCCGGTCTGGCTGGAGTACTGGATCGAGTTAGACCCCAACCACCTTGGCCACCTTCCCTCATGGAAGTAGATGGCGAGCTCCTCCACACCCCGTTCGCCACCCCCTGCAGTAACGATCGGTGCTCTCTCTCCTGAACACCCATAGATGTGGGAGTTCTCCACGTCTCCTCGGTCACCGATGCTCACCCCTACCAGGGCGAGCAGGAGCAGAAACTTTCTCATTCCGATTTCCTTTCTGTAGGGACACACAAACAAAATAGCCATGTCTTGAGAAGGTTCTCTGGCCTGACACAGTTACCAAAATTTTCCAAAACTTAAACTTATCATACACTAAAAATTAGACTATTAAAAATGTCAAAACTACCAAGCTGTAAAACACTCTTAAACTAAAAGCTATATACATCCGCCGCCCGTCTCCGGACGGCCAGGCTAATCCCTGTTAGGCCTCTGCCTTTTGTGGAATCTGGGCAGCTTGTACACCTGGGCGTAAGGTGACCTGTGCCATCGGACCCGGAGAGTCCTTCTTAAAAGAACTGGGGGTTTTTCCGTTTCCCAACTGACCGGGGGAGTGTGCCCTCCTGTGCTGCAGCACACTACCCCTTTCTGTGTGGCTGCCGAGTCCCTAACCTGTCCTGTGGGTTCCCTGCAGCCTGATGCCGCAGGCTGGGGACCCTTCTCTCTCTCTCTGCCCAATGCTACCTCTCCTGTGAGTCCCTCACCTTTGGAGGCGGCAGGCTGGGGATCTGTGTCCTTAGATTGGTCCCTGACCTTGGTTTTTCCCTTTCTGTTAATGGTTCTCCTGGGGCTGGACCGTTTAAACTGGTCCACTGATGACCATGGGAGTTTCTGCAGTGGTATGCGAGGAGACCTCCTTAGGGCTCCGGCTGCTGGGGGGCGTGTCCCAGATAATTGGTGGGAGGGCCCCTCCAGTAACACAAGCCACTGCTCCCTCCGGTGCGGTCTGTGAGTCCGCCACAGCTGCAGGCTGATGATCTCTATCTTTAGTGTGGTTAACCCTCGCTGGCCGTTCCCCTTTATCAGATTTAAACAGTTTATACTGGTTAATGTAACGAGCAGCCTGCCAGTGAACCTGTTTTAAAGTCTCGTCCACTGCCCCGAACGGGCCTTCTATGGACTCCCCATTCTCTCTCTTTACCAGGACGGCCTTAAGGATGGAATCCTGGGCTTGGACCTGCTTTAAGTCCGGGGCCAAAGCTATCCCCTGTGTGCCTCCCTTGTCCCAGATTGCGGCTACCGGACCTGCTCTACAGGGATCCCAGAACTCTCTTTCCCTGGCCCCCTGCTTGGCCACCTCGTCGGTCTTTTGGTTACCCTCCCACGTGGTATGGAGGGATCCTAAATCTATGGCCAAAGGTTTGGACATTTCCCCAGCCTGCTCGTTCCTTGTGAATCCCATTAGGCTAAATAGGACCTTGTTAGACCTGGGTGAATTGATTGGGTCTTCCGAATGGACCACCGTGCTGGAAGCTCCAGTGTCCACCAAATATCTCCCCTGCACCGTCTTCACCCGCATCTTAACACAGGGCCTGCTCCCCTCATCGTATTCAAGGGGACACAAGTGGACAGGCTGCGCTGATTCTAGTCATAGGTCTGGATTGTATGGGGCAGATGGGGTTAAAGCACCCGTGGCTGTGGCTACCTTCCCTGGGCAAAACCTGGAGCGCAGCCACTATCGAATCAACTGTGCGGGGAGAGATCGGTGCTTCAGTCTTTGGGGCAGGAGCTGGGCAGTTTTTCCCTACACTATCCTTCCAAGGATTTCTACAGTCCCTTCTCCAATGCCCACTTTTCCCGCACCCGAAGCAGTTACGCCTCGTATCGGAAGGGTTACCCCCTTCCTGGTGCCATTCCTTCTTACTTTGGCTTGGTTTTAATTCGTGAACCTTTCCTTTCGTTTGGGGTTCTTCTACCCCTCTACCGTTGCGGTAAGCCAGGGTCAGTTGTCTGACCACTGTCTCCTCGGTGACTTGGGGGCCCTTTGGGTCAAACCACAGCTCGGCCTTGGCTCTGATCCGTGGCAAGCTGTTTGCCACCAGACTCCGGAGCCAGTGGGCCAGCTCGTCCTGGTTCAAGTTAGCCCGGTCGAGATCCCCATTACAGGCACTCCTGTACACAGGCCACAACCTGTCTGCGAAAGCCTGTGGGGTCTCCCCTGCTAACTGTGTAGTCTTCTCCACCCGGGAGAAAGGACTACCATCGTTCATCCCCATCATCTCCAGAACTTGCTCCCGGATGGCAGCGTAGCCTCCCTGTCCTTTCTTGCTCTCAGCAGAGAGGGACTGGTACAGCTTGCCATCCAAGGTGAACAGAAGCATCTTGGCCATCTCTGAGTCATCGCACTCATTGATGCCTGCTGCTTGTTCCACTGCCATGAAGTAGACTGAGGGGTCTCCCTTGTGAGTGAGTTTGTTCAGGTGACTTACCATAGCCCTAAGCTGTTGAGTACCATAGGGAATCACGAGTTGGCTTTCAAGGGGCCCCTGGCCCCCACCACTGCCGGGTGGGCCAAACTTTTGCTGCCGAGCCGGGCACATCGGCCCCGGCTCCGACCTATCCTGCATTGGTTTGCCCCCTGCTGCCTGCTGCCAAACCGAGTCAAAACCCGGCGCCACAGGTGGTGGTGGTGTGCACTCCTCCCTGCCCTCCCTACAGATTGCTTGTCCCTCCTGCTGCCCAACCGGGTTGTTCCCCGGTGCCACAGGTGACGTCTGAACAGGTTCTCCTTCTACTTCCAGGTCCACCCAGGCCGCACCCGGGCTTACTAGGCATACCATGCCTTTTGCCCTGGACAGAGCAAGTTTAAAACTGTCGATCTGCTTTTGGCAGGGGCCGTGATCTTCCGCTTCAAAATCCCTAGTGCTTGCTACCTTATAAGCTGCCTGCACATCTCTGAACCTTTCCTCCTGTTCTTTTAACTGTCTGGTTAGGCGAGCGTTCTCCTCTCCTAACACTAACTCATTGTTTTTAGCCTCGGTGACTTGAAACCGAAAATACTCATGTCTGTTCCTGTATTTCTCCGCTTGCTGTAACTTCTCCTGACTTTGGGCCTGTAATTCCTGCAGTAATCCCTCCCCTGCTATAGCTCTTGCTTGAGACAGTTTGGCTGTCTCCTGCAGCTCTTCTGTTAACACTTTAATGTGCTGATCTAAAAGCTGGATCTGTCGCAGGGCGCAGACCAACCAGATGGCCTTTTCCACCGACTTCTTATGACCATTTGGCTGCAGCATCCATGGGACGCTCAGCGCGCAACGGACTGGTCACCCATTTCTTGGTGATAGTCACCTTCTCAAACACATAAGCGGAAATCCTCTCTTCCATCTTCATTCTTTCATCAAACACAGGGTCTATTGCATTACATCCCTTTTGACAAAGTCCTGCCGCGGTCGCCATTTTCTGTAAGGGGTGGTGTGTGTGGTCAGCTTTGCCTCTGACTCCCTGAGCAGTTCAAATCGCTCCCACTCCCTTGGTTCTAGACTTTGGACTTATTTGGGGGTTGTAATGAAATTGCAACAGGCAACTGAGTTGGTGAAAAGAACTTGGATTTTTATTTTGAGACAGGAAAATATACAATGCATTAATCTTATCACTCTAAAAGGGGGAACACTTCAGAATATATGAGGAAGAATGACAATAGACAAAATACTTCACCCCTCCCAATCCCACTACACTAACTAGGTTGGATTCCAGAGGACCAGGGAAATGCTCACCAAACGACTTTCTTGACAGTTGTAGAGGTTCGCGATTTCAGGGTTCTCTTTAAGTGTGGCAGTTGGGGCCTGCCGTACCCCAGACGTGGTGGAAGACTTCACCTGCATTGGGTTTTCAGTCTTCGCGTGTCCGCTGATGCGGTCGGGTGCGTATTTGGATCTATCGGGTAAGTACCCAATTTCCTTTGGTTAGGTATAGGGTTTAGAGTCGTTTTCATCAAATCTTACCCAGGGGTAAGGCAGGATAGCTTGTAGAGTGGAAAGAAACTTGCGAGTCTTCGGTTTCGTCCAGGTTGGTTTCTTGTTGGTCGCGGTAGCCCAATATTACCTAGTTGTTGGTAATATTGTTGGTTGTTTGTTTCCTGGGGTCCTTGGTTGCCGCGGTTCCTTTCTCCTTCCATTCCATTCTTCTTTCCTCAAGTCTCCGATTCTCCGACTGTGTGTGATGATGAAGATGAATGATGATGTCGGATCACTTCTCCTGTGTTGTTGTTCCGAAAGACCATTGAACTGACAAAGCAGGCCTCAATTATACCATTTGAGGCCTTGCTTATCTGCCCGCCAAATCTTCTCTGGCCCATTGTTAATTTTGGCGGGCTCGTTAACTTTAATAGTTTTAAATTCTTTATCGAGTTTCGACTTGGTCCCATCTATCTTTAATTGATTTTTAACTAGTTTCGGGATTGCTTCGAAATCGGTTTAAGTGTGTGAAGTGGTTTTGGAGTGGTTAAACTGTTGTTCGATTCTTTTTCTCCTGCTGGGGTCAGGGTCCCTTTTGTTGATCAGTGGCATGTACTGTATTATTCATACTCTTGATGGCTCTGTAATTTTGGCGGGAACTGTCCTTCTGTAGGCCTATTGTCATTTATGTGGAATGACTGAGATGGTCCAGAACATTCCCAGACAATCTGGCCTATGCCAATACTCAAACTGTTTGTTTTACAGGGGCCCATCCCAACTCCTTTGTCGCAGCCTTCCACAGGCCTGGACATGTCCTTTTTAAAATAGCCAAAATCCTGGGGTTTTGACTTTAAGCCCCTTTCTGGCCCAATATTCTTTAAAACAGTAATCTTCTTGGTTTGGGGGAATCTGTAGAATTTTGTGAAGCTTACACGGGGAAGCAGTGGATGTGGTGCATTTGAATTTTCAGAAGGCATTCGATAAGGTGCCACACAAGATGTTATTAAACAAAATTAGGGCTCATGGGATTGGTTAACGGACAGAAAACAGAGAATAGTAATAAACAGGTCATTTTTGGGTTGGCAGTTTGTAACTAGTGGGGTACCACAAGGATCAATGCTTGGGCCTCAGCTATTCACAATCTATATCAATGATTTGGATGAGGGAACCAAATGTAATATATCCAAGTTTGCTGGATGGGAATGTAATTTGTGAGGAGGATGAAAGGGGGCTTCAAGGGGGTATAGACAGGTTAAGTGAGTAGGCAAGAACATGGCAAATGGAATATAATGTGGAGAAATGTGAAGTTATCCACTTTGGTAGGAAAAATAGAAAAGCAGAGTATTTTTTAAATGGTGAGAGATTGGGAAATGTTGGTGTTCGGAGGGATCTGGGTGTCCTTGTACATGAATCACTGAAAGTTAACATGCAGGTACAGCAAGCAATTCGGAAAGCAAATGGTATGTTGGCCTTTATTATAAGAGGATTTGAGTATAAGAGTAAAGGCGTCTTACTGCAATTATATAGGGCCCTGGTGAGACCACACCTGGAATATTGTGTACAGTTTTGGTCTCCATACCTAAGGAAGGATATACTTGCCATAGAGGGAGTGCAACGAAGGTTCACCAGACTGATTCCTGGGATGGGGGGATTGTCCTATGAGGAGAGATTGAGTAGACTAGGCCTATATTCTCTAGAGTTTAGAAGAATGAGAGGTGATCTCATTGAAACATACAAAATTCTTACAGATGCAGGGAGGATGTTTGCCCTGGCTGGGGAGTCTAGAACCAAGGGTCACAGTCTCAGAAAAAGGGGTCAGCCATTTAGGACTGAGATGAGGAGAAATTTCTTCACTCAGAGGGTGGTGAATCTTTGGAATTCTCTACGCCACAGGGCTGTGGAGACTCAGTCTTTGAGTATATTCAAGACAGAGATTGATAGATTTTTGGATATGAAGGGATTCAAGGGATATGGAGATAGTGCAGGAAAGTGGAGTTGAGGTAGAAGATCGGCCATAATCTTATTGAATGGCGGAGCAGGTGCGAGGGGCAGAATGGCCTACTCCTGCTCCTATTTCTTATGTTCTTATGTTCTTATCTAAGTACCGTGCCTATGACTAGATCTTAAAGCTATACACCCTATTCATTACAAATCATGAGGACAGAATTCATACTCACCATTCGGCACAATATAGCTGGGTTAGGCATTCAAGATGGAATGAGGCAGAGTGTCAAAACACAATGGAGTTCCCCATATTTATACCCATGAGTAAGCAACTTTTGACTGACTTCCATTCACACCATTGAATAACATGGGCCCACTCTTATCTATCCTCATGGTAGTTACTTTCTACAGGAAACTTTGGTTTATCCGGAGGTTGTATGTCCGGAAACCTCGATCTAACAGCAGAAATCAGCAGCCGTTTAGGTTAGGTTTTTTTTCTTCTCCTAGCATTCTTTTAACAGTCAGGCTCTGGAAAGCGTCTCTGTAGCTTAGCAACAGCTTCAGAGATGCTTCCAAAGTACGGGCCGAGTATTTACAAGCTGTTGCTAAGCAACAGTGTTTGTTGTCAGATACGGAGATGAAAACCTCCGTATCCTTCAACATTAGCGCTGGTCTATCCGGAAGTTTTGATAAATCGGCAGCAGCTCGGTCCCGTCGGTGCCGGATATCGCGAAGTTTCCTGTATGTTGTTCAGCTGCTCATCTCTACTTTCTCAGTGCAGGTCCATTATCCCTAAACTAGCTTACCTCCTGTTAATTCTGTCAGTTAGGGCTCGATTTTCCAAGCCCCGAGGAGGCGGGTTTGGAGGCGGGAGTGGTGGGAAAATTTCAGAATCAGGGGGCAGGAACCCATCCCGCCCCCAACCCGCCTCTGTGCCAATGTCCCAATGGCGGGTACCCAACCTATGCTGGGAGCCGCCTCCCCGAGACAGGAAGGGGATTAGTGCCAATTAACTGCCTGTTAACAAGTAGTTAACAGGCAGTTTTTTGCCGAATCCCTATTTTTAGCCCTGAAGTGTGGGCTGTCCGACGGCTCCGAACCACGCCAAGTTAGCGAGGCGGACCGTCGGTCTGCAGGGGTTGGATGGGTCGAGATGTCCGTTGTGCAGGTGAGTGATGGGTGCATATGTGCAGAGGTAAGTGTGTGAGGTAAGTGTTAAGTGTTTTAATAAGTTTTACTTACCTTTACTTGCTCCTGCAGGCTTCCTTCCTTCAGTTCTCGGGTGTCCCTCAGCTCACCGGCACAGAAAGCAGAATGGCCGCTGAACCGTCAAAAGCTGCAGCCTCTGCTTTCTGGTCTGGAGAGCTCTCTAACTGAGTCTGAGTACACTGTAGAAGGACTCAAGTTAGAAGACAGATTGTCAGTGTTTGACAGCTTCACGGAGCCATCAAACGCTGATTTTTCATCTGTCAAAGGCTCTTGACAGATGAAATGTCAATCGCTGACATCACCAGCAACCAGCTGTCCCTTAATTGGCCTGCTGAGCTCGCTGGGCAGGCTTAACAAGGTCAATCAAGGGAAAATAGAGTGGGTTGGCCACAAGTCAATGGAGGCGGGACTACAACCCAAAAAGTGGGAGACCCGCCTCCAAAACCTCCCCATTGACAAAATCGAGCCCTAGTCTGTGTTGCCATGAAAGCTGTCAGAGCTGTCAGCACAGGTTCCCACACTGTGGGCGCCACTCTCATAGTAATGGAGTTGACCACACGGTCCATGGTGGACAGAATGGTCTCCATGCTCTGCGCAAAGTCTTGAGACTGATGTAAGCCCCCAAAGTGCGGACCAAGTGATATACAAGGTCGACGTCACCGGCTTGTTGTAAGAAAGACAGACCAACTAATTGAAGTCACAACGGTTTATTCAGGCCTGGGGAGAACCTTTCAAATCGCTGTCTGAATCCAACTCCACCGATATCCTAGCAACGTTCACAATTATACAAAAATTAAGCCCCTGCCCTAGGGGTGGGGGTAAGCTTATCAGCATATACAGAGTTATAGCTAAATTGCAATTATAAAACCATGACATTTCCTCTTCCTACCACCCCCAAATCCTACATTTCAGTTATCAATTGGTCCCATCACGTCCTGTGACTGTGGGGTCTCATCTTAATTGCTTTACAACTATCCAATTGCCCGCAGCCAGGTGGTGTTGCTCGTTACATGTTTCCTTAAGATAACAGTCCTCGTTAAGGCATGCAAAGCACAGACTTTGGCCTTGTCTCGGGTTACCCCTGCAAAGCAAGCACATTCTAATTAGTCCCACCATACTTTGAAGAATGGAACCCTGTTGTAATTTATAACAAACGACTTCTTCAATGTGTTACCTTGTATATGTGCCGCCTTGCCTGGCCGACCAGACATCCTCCTTAACTTTCCCACGAGTTGCTCTGCAGTTTAATCTCTCAGCAGTTGAAGTCACCTAATCATGTTTTAAAACTTAGCTGGGTAAATGCAATATACATACCTCTATATTGTTTAACTCAGGGTAGGGATTATCCCATTATCTCCACCTTGTACATTGGTGCTGCAATTGAATCCTGGTTGTCTTACCCTGTTATGCCCAATTTTTAACATCTTACTTCAGTCCCCCCTTTTGACCTTTTGGACAATTGTTCCAATACAGGTCAACATGGATTTCCACTTCCTGGTGTCTGCCAGAGCGTGCACTCCCTGGCCTTCTACCAGTCTAGGTTATACATGTGTATATGTCCTATCAATCTGGAGGCCGACTTCCCCCCACGCGGTATGGTGGTCTTTCCTTTATGGTGGGCTTTCCTTTATGGTGGTCTTTCCTTTCTGCATTCCTTCCGGTGTAACCATTCCCGGGGCCCCTTAGGCCCTGCATTAATGGTTTAGGCTTTCCACTCAAGCTTATCCCTCATTCTCGCGTTGGGTGTGTGACGTGCCAATTCGAGACTGTCATCACTCACCGATCCTCATTCACCACCCTCCTTCTGCCACCCTCCTTCTGCCACCCCCGTCTTACGGTTGGCCGGCCCGGTCATTAATTACCATGCCCAATTAATCCCTTGTAATTTCAGGGCTCCCTACCACATCTTACACCATTTGCCTTGGAGAGGCAGGGGAGTTTTCCATACTTAACTTCTCTACCTGCCTCTCCTTAGGTTTGGCTTCTTTCACGGCACCAATTTCGGCTTTACTCATTCTGGTGCAGAGGCACTGGAGCAGCAAAAATACACAATATATCGTAACAACAATCATGAGGAATATCATTATGCCTTGTATTACTGAGGCGCCCAACGTCCCCGACCATCCTGATCCCCAATTATCAAAATAGGAAGAGGTGGGGGAGTTTCCTCTAATGTTGTACTAATGTCTTTTTGTTGTTTCTTTAAGTCTTCTTCTATTTTATGATAATACTTTAAAATTTCCTTCGTTTCCTGCCGTAATTTTCATAGATTCATAGATTCATAGAAGATAGGAGCAGGAGTAGGCCATTCGGCCCCTCGAGCCTGCTCCGCCATTCAATGAGATCATGGCTGATCATCCAAATTCAGTACCCTGTCCCTGCCTTCTCCCCATATCCGTTGATCCCTTTAGCCTCAAGAAATATATCCAAATCTTTCTTGAATATATTTAATGAACTGGCCTCCACCGCCCTCTGTGGCAGAGAATTCCACAGGTTCACCACTCTCTGGGTGAAGAAATTCCTCCTCATTTCAGTCCTAAATTGCTTACCCCTTATCCTTAGACTATGACCCCTGGTTCTGGACTCCCCGGCCATCAGAAACATCCTTCCTGCATCTAGTCTGTCCAGACCTGCCAGAATTTTATAGGTTTCGATGAGATCCCCTCTCAATCTTCTAAACTCCAGTGAGTATAAGGCCAATCGACGTAATCTCTCCTCGTATGTCATTCCTGCCATCCCAGGTATCAGCCTGGTGAATCTTCGCTGCACTCCCTCCATGGCAAGAACGTCCTTCCTCAGGTAAGGTGAACAAAACTGCACACAATACTCAAGGTGCGGTCTCACCAAGGCCCTGTACAACTGTAGCAAGACATCCTTGTTCCTGTACTCGAACCCTCTTGCTATGAAGGCCAACATACTGTGGTGTATGTGCCTTTAAGAGCAATTGTGGTGTATGTGCCTTTAAGAGCCCCAGGTGTGCGTAATGCCGGTAATTGCCACTTGGGCTATATAAGCCTGTGTATTGTGTATATCCTTTAGAACCCCCCCCCCAGACTTGCTTAGTAAATACCTATGAGCCAACTCCTGTCTTCAGTGTCTTTATCTACACACGGACACTACAGTGGCGACGAAGTGGAAACGGACTTACCTGCAATTCGGCAGCACCTCAAGGACATCGATTCCTCCAGCGTCCAGAAGACTCAAGGAAGTAATAGAAACTGTGGTTTCACCAGCTGGCCAAGCTGGTGGCAGGTACTGCGCTAATCCTTCCTGGGCGTCAGGCTGGAGCTCCAGCGGCGGGCTCTACAGCTGAGACAGGCAGCGAAATCGGAGGCAAGCAATAACGGACTGGGAGGGTGCACTCGGGAGACGGTCGGCGCGGCAAGCAGGTCAGCGTTTAGACCTCCGTCGGGAACGAGTCTCCAACAGTGAATAAACGGAAACCACAGTAAAACAGCCTTGTTATCGGTAGCAGCGGCGGGAAAGCGCGGGAAACGCCATATCGTTGCTACAGAGAAAAAAAAAAGCGCGGGAAGCGCCATATCTTTTTTTTTGAAATGCCTAAGCCTGGCAATATTGATGCTTTTGATAACGAAACAGAGCCTAACTTTGGCAATATTGATGTTTTTGATAACAAGATAGAGGATTGGACCACATATGTAGAAAGAGTGGAGGTGTTTTGCACCGCAAATGGAATAGAAGATGAAAAAAAAGCTTCAGTGCTTCTGGATCTAATGGGCGCAGAAACATACAAGCTGTTACGCAACTTAATCACTCCAGCCGAACCGATGGACAAGAATTTTGAGAAGATTGTTGATACCCTACACTGTCAATTCGAGGCAGGACTGGCAGATTCTCTGCAACACAAATTCATCTGCGATCCCCTAAGTGTAGAAACACAGAAAAAGATATCTTCTGGAAAAGATTTAACACTGGACAAGGCTTTCAGTGCAATAGGAGCGGCAAAGATACAGCAAAGGCAACAGGACTTCGGCACCCATGAAATGACACGGGGTTTCGAGAGATGTTATCGCTGCGGCAGATCCAACCATGACCAGAGGGATTGCTGGTTCAAAGAAAAAGCATGCAGGCGATGCGGAAAGATGGGACACATTCCACGTGTATGCCGATCTGAAAATAAAAAATCCACTAACGGGAAAAGAATCAATAAGGAAAAGCACAGAAAGGTACAAATGATGACGGACAGTAGCTCCAAAGACCAGAAGAGCGATAGCGACTCCGGGAACAAGAGACTAAGCTCTCTCAAATTACATAATGTAATTGCCAATGAAGATTACCAGACCATTTGGGTTACCCTCATAATAGCAGGGTCCCCAGTTAAAATGGAGCTAGATACAGGATCAGCTCTAACCGTAATAAATCGATGAGATTACGAGAGGCTATTTTCGCATATACCTCTAAAAGACACATCCATTATCTTAAAAACATATACGGGGCAGAAAGTATACCCCAAAGGAAAAATAAAGGTGCCTGTGGTATACAATGGCAAAGAAATACAAAAGTTGTATTTATACATTCTACAAGATGGTGGTCCACCGTTGTTGGGACGTGAATGGATAAGGAAGATACGTTTAGACTGGCACTCCATTCAGGCACTGACGGTGACCAGTAAGGAAAAAAACAATGATGACATCATACCTGAACGATTAAAAGACATCTTGGCCAACGCCAAAGAAGTGTTTCAAGAGAAACTAGGAACCTTGAAAGGCATCACCGCCTCAATAAAAGTGGAAGATGCAGCAATTCCAAAATTTTTTAAGGCAAGACCGGTGCCATACGCAATACGTCCAGCAGTCGAGGCAGAGCTGGAGAATTTGGAAAAGGCAGGCGTATTATCCAAAATAGATTGGAGCGAATGGGCAACACCCATCGTTCCAGTCATGAAAAAAGCATTGAAAAATAACTCTGAGGAACAGAGAAAAATTCGCATCTGTGGGGACTTTAAGGTGACTGTAAACCCGGTCCTTCACACGGTACAGTATCCTCTTCCGAGGATAGAAGATATTTTCGCCTCACTATCCGGAGGAAAACGTTTCACAAAAATTGACTTGGCACAGGCATATCTACAGATGGAGGTTGAGGAGACCTCTAAAAAGTATCTCACAATAAACACACACAAAGGCCTGTACCAGTACAATCGACTGGTTTTTGGAGTAGCATCAGCTCCAGCTATCTGGCAAAGAGCTATGGAGCAAGTCCTGCAAGGAATTCCGGGGACTCAGTGCTACCTAGACGACATCCTTATAACAGGAGAAAACGACAACGAGCACCTTGCCAATTTGGAGCAGGTGCTCACTAGGCTGAAAGAACGGGGCCTACGAGCAAATCGCCCCAAGTGCGAATTTTTCCAAAATCAGATATCATATTGTGGCCACATAATTAATAAGGAAGGGTTGCATAAGTCACCTGAAAAAATTGAAGCAGTTATAAAAGCCCCAGCACCTGAAAATGTTTCACAATTGAGGTCATTCCTGGGATTAATAAATTACTATCATAAATTTTTACCGAACTTATCAACTATTCTACACCCTCTTAATGATCTTCTGCACACAGGAGTGATTTGGAAATGGAACGAAGACTGTAAACGTGCCTTCCATAAATGTAAAGACTTAATCACATCCGAGAAAGTTTTGGCTCATTACAACCCATCACTACCAATCAGACTGGCGTGCGATGCATCCCCTTACGGCATAGGAGCGGTATTGTCCCATAGATTCCCTGATGGCTCGGAACGGCCGATAGCTTTTGCGTCACGCTCATTGAACTCAGCTGAGCGTAACTATTCCCAGATAGACAGGGAAGCACTCAGCCTGGTATGGGGAGTGAAGAAATTCAACCATTACCTACACGGACAAAAATTTACCTTGCTGACTGACCATCAACCCCTCATCTCCATATTCAACCCTAAGAAAGGTGTCCCCATTATGACGGCACAAAGACTACAGAGGTGGTCCCTTTTTCTAGGGGCTCACCAATACAACATTGAATACAAAGGGTCAAAACAGCATGGGAATGCTGACGGTTTATCGCGCCTGCCGTTGCCAACGATAGAAGAGGCACCTACAGTAGACCCAGTAGAGATATTCCACTCTACCATAGTGGAATGTCTACCGGTGACAAATTCTGCCATTGAAAGGGAGACAAGAAATGACCCTCCTCTCTCACGGGTCTACAATTTAACAATGAAGGGATGGCCAGCACATGGCGAACCACTGTTGCCAGCATTCTCACAAAGAAGAGAACAGCTGTCAGTGTGCCAAGGAACCTTGATGTGTGGATCCAGAGTGGTGATTCCACCCAAACTCCAGGATAAAGTGCTAAAGGAGCTTCACGAGGGGCATCTGGGTGGAGTGAAAATGAAGAACCTAGCTAGGGCGTTTGTATGGTGGCCAGGTATCGATGGAGACATCGAAGACATGACCAAGAGCTGCCTAGGATGCCAGAAGGTCCAAAATGCTCCGCCACAGGCCCCTCTACATCCATGGGAGTGGCCCTCATCTCCCTGGCAAAGGGTGCACATCGACTTTGCTGGTCCATTTATGGACTCAATGTTCTTAATCGCAGTTGATGCACACTCCAAGTGGCCGGAGGTAATAAAGATGTCCTCCACCACCACGGAAAAAACCATCACAGTATTAAGGACCATATTTGCCAGGAATGGGCTGCCGGAACAGATATATTCTGATAATGGACTGCAATTTGTGTCCGAAGAGTTCAGAAAGTTCTTAAAGAACAATGGGGTAAAGCACGACACGTCCGCCCCATACCATCCCGCCACCAATGGATTGGCTGAAAGATTTGTCCAGACCTTTAAGAAGGCCATAAAGGCCATGGGTAATGAAGACATAAAACTTCAGCACAAGGTGGATAACTTCTTATTTGCATATAGGAATGCAACACATATGGTTACAAACCAAACTCCCGCCATGATGTTCTACAATAGAAACCTAAGATGCCGGCTGGATTTGGTCAAGCCCAACATCCGAAGGGACGTGGAGAACCGGCAGTTTCAGGGCATGAATGAAAGGCCAACTAGGGCCTTCCAGATAGGCCAACCGGTTTTGGCCCGGGACTACCGTACCGAGAAATGGCAGCCTGGAACTATCTGCACACGACTAGGACCACTGATGTATACCGTGGACATCGGAGAAAGCATAATAAGGCGCCATGCTGACCAAATCATCAAGTCATCCGAAAAGGGACAACCTACACCACCACGCTATACATCTAACGATGAGGTAGAGATACCCATATCTACCTCCGATCCGGTGATACTAGAACCCGATGAACTCGACACTGGCCTTCAAGCCGAATCAGCCTTGCCAGAAGAACCTACTACACCACCAGAAACTACGACACCCCCGAGGCGTTATCCGGACCGAGTCAGGAAGCCTCCTGAGAGACTAACTTATAATTAATTAATACAGCAGTGTATATTATTTTTCATATAACATGTAATTAATAATTACTTAAAATATGATGTACTAGTTAGCTAGAAGGGGAGGAATTGTGGTGTATGTGCCTTTAAGAGCAATTGTGGTGTATGTGCCTTTAAGAGCCCCAGGTGTGCGTAATGCCGGTAATTGCCACTTGGGCTATATAAGCCTGTGTATTGTGTATATCCTTTAGAACCCCCACCCAGACTTGCTTAGTAAATACCTATGAACCAACTCCTGTCTTCAGTGTCTTTATCTACACACGGACACTACACATACCATTTGCCTTCTTAACCGCCTGCTGCACCTGCATGCTTACCTTCAGCGACTGGTGCACAATAACACCCAGGTCTCTTTGCACTTCCCCTTCTCTCAATCTATTGCAATTCAAATAATAATCTGCCTTCCTGTTTTTGCCACCAAAGTGGATAACCTCACATTTATCCACATTATAGTGCATTTGCCATGTTTCAGCCCAATCACCCAACCTGTCCAAATCGTACTGGAGTTTCACGACATCCTCCTCACAGCTTACCCTCCCACCCAGCTTTGTGTCATCTGCAAATTTGGAGATATTACATCCAATTCCCTCGTCCAGATCATTAAT
Source organism: Somniosus microcephalus (assembly GCF_052327205.1). Taxonomy (NCBI): domain Eukaryota; kingdom Metazoa; phylum Chordata; class Chondrichthyes; order Squaliformes; family Somniosidae; genus Somniosus; species Somniosus microcephalus. The sequence goes on from NC_140988.1 coordinate 362,078,458, forward strand.
ATATATAGTGAACAGCTGGGGTCCTAGGACCGATCCTTGCGGTACCCCACTAGTCACTGCCTGCCACTCGGAAAATGACCCGTTTATTCCAACTCTTTGCTTTCTGTCCGCCAACCAGTTCTCTATCCAAGTTAATACCTTGCCCCCAATCCCATGTGCCTTAATTTTGCACGCTAATCTCTTATGTGGGACCTTATCGAAAGCCTTCTGAAAGTCCAAATACACCACATCCACTGGTTCTCCCTTATCTATTTTACCAGTTACATCGTCAAAAAATTCCAGCAGATTAGTCAAGCATGATTTACCTTTTGTAAATCTTTGTTGACTTTGTCCGATCCTGTCACTGCTTTCCAAGTGCTCTGCTATTACATCTTTTATAATAGACTCTAGCATTTTCCCCACTACCGATGTCAGGCTTACCGGTCTATAATTCCCCGCTTTTTCTCTACCACCTTTTTTGAATAGTGGGGTAACATTAGCTACCCTCCAATCCATGGGTACCATTCCAGAATCTATCAAGTTCTGGAAGATGACCAGCAATGCATCTACTATCTCTAGGGCCACTTCCTTAAGTACCCTGGGACGTAGACCATCAGGCCCTGGGGATTTATCGGCCTTCAGTCCCATCAATTTTCCGAACACCATTTCCCTACAAATACTGATTTCTTTCAGTTCCTCCCTTTCATCAGACCCTATATTCCCTGGCATCTCTGGGAGGTTATTTGTGTCCTCCTTTGTGAAGACAGAACCAAAGTATGTATTTAGTTGGTCTGCCATTTCCTTGTTTCCCATTATAAATTCCCCTGATTCTGACTGTAAGGGACCTACGCTTGACTTCACCAATCTTTTTCTCTTCACATATCTATAAAAGCTTTTACAGTCAGTTTTTATGTTGCTCGCTAGCTTACTCTCATATTCTATTTTCCCTTTCTTAATTAATCCCTTTGTCCTCCTTTGTTGACTCCTAAACTGCTCCCAATCCTCAGGATTATTGCTTTTTCTAGCTAATTTATATGTCCTCTCCTTGGATCTTATGCTATCCCTAATTTCCCTTGTTAGCCACGGTTGAGTCACCTTTTTTGTTTTATTTTTATGCCAAACTGGGATGAACAAATTCTGTAGTTCATCCATGTGATCTTTGTTTGCCATTGCCTATCCACCGTCAACCCTTTGAGTGACATTCCCCAATCAATCCTACCCAACTCGCTCCTCAGACCATCGTAGTTTCCTTTATTTAAATTGAGGATCCTTGTCTCTGAGTCAACTACTTCATTCTCCATCTTAATGAAGATTTCGATCATATTATGATCGCTCCGACCCAAGGGGCCTCGTACAACAAGATTGCTAATTAATCCTTTCTCATTACATAATACCCAGTCTAAGATGGCCTGATCTCTGGTTGGTTCCTCGACATATTGGTTCAGGAAACTATCCCGTAAACACTCCAGGAATTCCTCCTCCACAGTATTGTTACTAATTTGGTTGGCCCAATCTATATGTAGATTAAAGTCACCCATGATGACTGCTGTGCCCTTATTGCACGCTTCTTTAATTTCCCTTTTAATGCCATCCCCAACCTCCGCCTTACTGTTTGGAGGTCTATATACCACTCCCACTAATGTTTTTTTCCCCTAAGTATTTCTCAATTCTACCCATACAGATTCCACATCATCCTTCATTACAATTGTATTAATCCCTTCTTTAACCAGTAATGCTACCCCACCTCCCTTTCTTTTTTGCCTATCTTTCCTAAATATCGAATACCCCTGAATGTTGAGTTCCCAGTCTTGGCCATCCTTGAGCCACGTTTCCGTAATCCCAACCAAATCATATTCGTTTACCTCTATTTGCGCAGCCAATTCATCCACCTTATTACAAATGCTCCTCGCATTAAGACACAAAGGCCTAGAAATTGAGTTTTGGCGCAGCCAGGGCTTTAGCGCCGGAAGTTAGTGCCGGAGCTAAGTCGCGCTGGTCGGGCCCAAAATTCAATAGTTCTGCGCCCAAACGGCTGCCGGCGCTGCTGAGAGGTGTTTGCGCCTGAAAACTGGCGCTACGTGCTGAATATCGGCGCTATTCCGGCGCTGCGGCGCCCGCTGCGGTGCGGCAGGTTCGGGAAGTGCAGGCCTCCTCCTTCCCTTAAGGAGGAGCTGCCTGCACACGGCCGCGGCCCGCGAAAATCGTTCTAAAAATGAGCCCGGCACCTCGGACAAGTGCCGGGCTTGCTTCTGTTCCGGGGGGGGGGGGGGGGGAAGTCCGGGGAGGGAGCTGCGGCCAGGCGGCCGGCGGGAAAGCGGCCGGCCGCCGCGGGGCCTTTAATGCGCCGGCGCAAAGTCAGGTAAGACTCTGTTGCCAGAGTCTTAGTTGCGGCTGCCACGGGCGAGGCGGCCGCAACTGAATTTCGGCGCTGGGGCCCGTCGCCATGGCAACCGGGACGCTGCGCACACCGATGACGTCATCAGTGCCGGCGCAGCGCTACCGGTCTAGCGCGGCGGAAGGGCCCCAGGCAATTTCGGCGCCGGCGCCAATTGCAGCGCTAGGCCCTCTAGCGCCGCAAAAGCGGCGCTAAGGCAACTCAATTTCTAGGCCATAGCCTTCAGGCTTGTTTTTTTAACGCTCTTAGACCTATTAGAATTATTATTTACTGTGGCCACGTTTGATTTAAACCGTTGATTTCTCTGACTGCCACTTTTGTTTTTCTCCTTCCTATCTTTTGTTTTTCTCCTTCCTATCTTTTGCTTTTATCCCTGTTTTCCTTTCCTCTGTCTCCCTGCTCAGGTTCCCAAACCCCTGCCATTTTAGTTTAAACCCCCCCGAACAGTGCTAGCAAACCTCCCCGCAAGGATATTTGTCCCGTTCTGGTTCAGGTGCAACCCGTCCGACTTGTACAAGTCCCACCTTCCCCAGAAGCAGGCCCAGTGATCCAGGAAACCAAAGCCCTCCCTCCTGCACCAACTCTTTAGCCACGCATTCATCTGCTCTATCCTCCTATTCCTATACTCACAAGCACGTGGCACTGGGAGTAATCCAGAGATTACAACCTTTGAGGTCCTATTCTTTAATCTGCTACCAAGCTCCCTAAATTCTTGCTGCAGGACCTCATCCCTCTTCCTACCTATGTCGTTGGTCCCAATGTGAACCACGACCTCTGCCTGTTCACCCTCCCCCTTCAGAATGCCCTGCAGCCGTTCAGTGACATCCTTGACCCTGGCACTAGGGAGGCAACAAACCAACCTGGAGTCACGTCTACGGCCACAGAAACACCTATCTGTTCCCCTTACGATAGAATCCCCGACCACTATTGCTCTCCCACTCTTTTTCCTCCCTTCCTGAGCAGCAGAAGCACCCCATGTGCCAGGAAGTTGGCTGCTGCTGCCTTCCTCTGGTAAGTCATCCCTCTCAACAGTATCCAAATTGGTATACCTGTTTGAAAGGGGGATGGCCACAGGGGTCCCCTGCACTACCTGCCTGCCTCTACTGCTCTGCCTGATGGTCACCCATTTCCCTTCTGCCTGTGCAGCCCTACCCTGCGGCGTGACCAACTCATCAAACATGTAATCTACGACCCTCTCAGCATCGTGAATGCTCCAAAGCCCATCCATCCGCAGCTCCAGCGCCTCCATGCGGTCTGCTAGTAGCTGCAGCTGGATGCATTTCTGGCACACGTGGTCGTCAGGGACACTGGCAGCGTCCCTGAATTCCCACATAGAGCAAGAGGAGCATAACACGGGGCTGGGCTCTCCTGGCATGACTTACCCCTTTAATTAATTTAAATTAATTCAATACCACCAGTTAAAGATATACTATTCAAAAAAGGTGGCAGAGAAAAAGCGGGGAATTATAGACCGGTAAGCCTGACATCGGTAGTGGGGAAAATGCTAGAGTCCATTATAAAAGATGTAATAGCAGAGCACTTGGAAAGCAGTGACAGGATCGGACAAAGTCAACATGGATTTACAAAAGGTAAATCATGCTTGACTAATCTACTGGAATTTTTTGACGATGTAACTGGTAAAATAGATAAGGGAGAACCAGTGGATGTGGTGTATTTGGACTTTCAGAAGGCTTTCGATAAGGTCCCGCATAAGAGGTTAGTGTGCAAAATTAAGGCACATGGGATTGGGGGCAAGGTATTGACTTGGATAGAGAACTGGTTGGCGGACAGAAAGCAAAGAGTTGGAATAAATGGGTCGTTTTCTGAGTGGCAGGCAGTGACTAGTGGGGTACCGCAAGGATCGGTCCTAGGACCCCAGCTGTTCACAATATATATTAATGATCTGGACGAGGGAATTGGATGTAATATCTCCAAATTTGCAGATGACACAAAGCTGGGTGGGAGGGTATGCTGTGAGGAGGATGTCGTGAAACTCCAGTACGATTTGGACAGGTTGGGTGATTGGGCAGAAACATGGCAAATGCACTATAATGTGGATAAATGTGAGGTTATCCACTTTGGTGGCAAAAACAGGAAGGCAGATTATTATTTGAATGGCAATAGGTTGGGTGAAGGGGAAGTGCAAAGGGACCTGGGTGTTCTTGTGCACCAGTCGCTGAAGGTAAGCATGCAGGTGCAGCAGGCGGTTAAGAAGGCAAATGGTATGTTGGCCTTCGTAGCAAGAGGGTTCGAGAACAAGAACAAGGATGTCTTGCTGCAGTTGTACAGGGCCTTGGTGAGACCGCACCTTGTGTATTGTGTGCAGTTTTGGTCACCTTACCTGAGGAAGGACGTTCTTGCCATGGAGGGAGTGCAGCGAAGATTCACCAGGCTGATACCTGGGATGGCAGGAATGACGTACGAGGAGAGATTGTGTCAATTGGGCTTATACTCACTGGAGTTTAGAAGATTGAGAGGGGATCTCATCGAAACCTATAAAATTCTGTCAGTTCTGGACAGACTAGATGCAGAAAGGATGTTTCTGATGGCCTGGGAGTCCAGAACCAGGGGTCATAGTCTAAGGATAAGGGGTAAGCCATTTAGGACTGAAATGAGGAGGAATTTCTTCACCCAGAGAGTGGTGAACCTGTGGAATTCTCTGCTACAGAGGGCGGTGGAGGCCAGTTCATTAAATATATTCAAGAAAGAGTTGGATATATTTCTTAAGGCTAAAGGGATCAAGGGATATGGGGAGAAGGCAGGGACAGGGTACTGAATTTGGATGATCAGCCATGATCTCATTGAATGGCGGAGTAGGCTCGAAGGGCCGAATGGCCTACTCCTGCTCCTATCTTCTATGTTTCTATGTTTCTATGTTACTCTAGGGCACTTGTATGGTTTACCAACAGTCCCCGCTACACCAAAAAGACCTTAGCAACTATAAACCACAGAGTTAAAGTTTAACTACTAGAGAAATACTCACCAACCAATCACTTACCTGCTCCCTGGTGACGTCACACTCTGATTACTTTTTACCTCTCTCCCCGCTGCTGAGTTGGACAGCCTCGCTCCTCGCTGCCGTCGGTTTTAAGCCTCACCTCCGGTCGCTGTTCTCTCCCAGGTCCAGGTCCAGCCGCTGTGGTCGGACCTCGCTGATGCCGCCGCTTTTAAGCCTCACCTCCGGTCGCTGTTCTCCCCCAGGTCCAGGTCCAGCCGCTGTGGTCGGGCCTCGCTGCTGCCGCCGCTTTTAAGCCTCACCTCCGGTCGCTGTTCTCCCCCAGGTCCAGGTCCAGCCGCTGTGGTCGGGCATCGCTTCTGCCGCCGCTTTTAAGCCTCACCTCCGGTCGCTGTTCTCCCCCAGGTCCAGGTCCAGCCGCTGTGGTCGGGCCTCGCTGCTGCCGCTGCTTTTAAGCCTCACCTCCGGTCGCTGTTCTCCCCCAGGTCCAGCCGCTGTGGTCGGGCCTCGCTGCTGCCGCCACTTTTAAGCCTCGCCTCCGGTCGCTGTTCTCCCCCAGGTCCAGGTCCAGCCGCTGTGGTCGGGCCTCACTGCTGCCGCCGTTTTTAAGCCTCACCTCCGGTCGCTGTTCTCCCCCAGGTCCAGGTCCAGCCGCTGTGGTTGGACCTCGCTGCTGCCGCCGCTTTTAAGCCTCACCTCCGGTCGCTGTTCTCCCCCAGGTCCAAGCTTCCTCTTCCTCTAACTTAGGAATTGCCTTGGGCTCTGGTATAACATAAGTATCGACCTTTTTATTAAGTCCCATATTATCAAGTGACCAGGTTTTCCTATCTGTGTAGGTATCTTTAGACCAAAACAAAGGTTTGGTTGGGGACTGGGACAAGTCCTATCTTGATATTCATATTTCTGTTCGATTGTGGTGACACAACATGTCCCGTTGTTCCTTGGTGCTACCCTTGTCCGGTGTACCCCCCTTGGGTGTACCTCGAGGGTGCAATTGGTGATTTTTGTAAATCCGCACTCGGATGTGTCTCCCTCAGTGGGGGGGTGTGTGCACACCCATGTCCTTCCCTTGTGGTGGCACCCATCCATTACCACCCCCGTTAAGGTTCCATTCTTCTGTTTATTATCTTCATCCCTTTCCCAAAGTGCCTGGGTAGGGACATCATGATATTTAACCCAACTCTCTCTTTGTACCTCTCCTATATTAATCACGTTGTATAGGGGCTGTCCCTCTTCTGGGAGTTGTGGGATGGCCAGTACAAAGCCAATCATCTTAGTCCATGGGGTCAGACAACTGCCTGCCCGGCATACTTGTCCCATTTTACGCCCCTTGCATAGGCTTTTATTTGTGTCTATCCGAGGTTCCAGATCCTCATTAGTAATCCAATCAGGGATCTGTCCATTATTTATTTGCCTCATGTTATGCTGAGCATTCGACAATAGCCATGAGCCATACATGGCACATATTAGTTCCTTATGGGTTTGGCGAGAAGCATTGTCAAGTCGATGAATAATTGTATTGATTGTTTCTGCATGGGGGGCTACTACCTCTTCCACCCCCGACAATTGCATTATTGTTTGTTTCCCTGCCGGTGCCAATTGCTGGCTATTTCCGGTAGCTTGTTTTAGTAACTTCTCTATTTTTGCTTGTAGTTCTTCTGCTCCTTCGTTTACTCCTTCTATTTCCAAGCTATTAACGGTTGCTAACCCGGCCGCATACCCTGCTCCGGCCATTTCCAATACTCCCCATTTCTTACATCTTTGTAAGATAGATTTTTCCTGTGGACCCTCTAATTGTTTTACCCACAGGGAGTTCCATATTTGTTTTGTATGATTGTTACACATTGCGGGCATCTCAAAAGTACTTATATTAATGGCAAGCTTAATAACTCTACGTGCCACACTAAAATACACCTCATCCTGTGTTTTCCTTATTACTAATCCCCCTCGACAATGGCAATACTTATGTTCATCCCTAGGATCAAGGCGAGGACGCTCCACCTCATTCCGGACGTCCAGTATTCCTGTAATTACAAAAGGGGGGCTGATCGTCACCAGCCAGTTAGAATTATTCTATTCTTATCCGTTCTATCAGTTCAAACTGCTGTACATCTTGTTCATTTCTTGGTCTGTGGCTCTGTCTCCAGACATACCTGAAGATGCAAACTATGGCATATAACATTATCATCATACACAGCCCTATTATTGTTGATATATGTAGTAACTCCCCTTCCCATTCTTTATACCTTCTAGCATACTCCTCACTCTGCTCAAAAGGGCACCATCTCTGGCTTACTCATTGTCTTTGTTATATATTTTTAACTGAGTCCTGTGCTTCCACCTTCCTTCACCCGTTCCGGACTCATCTATACAAGCGCATGTGTCACTGTTCATTAATACTTCATAAAGACCTGACCATCTGGGTGCTAGCCCTGGTTTGGCTGGTATTATTTCTGCCATCACCTTGCTACCTATTGCTGGGACCTCCTTCTGGTCGTCCCGTGTATCCTGTTCTAGATCCCGTATAATCTGTTGGTCTTTGGCCTCATGTCTCTAACTATCTGTCTAGATTTATCTTTGGGTAACAGGACAACCTCCCAAGCAGTCTTCCTGCCATTTGAGACGGTGCTGCAATTCGTTTATAAGATAACTTCCATTTATCAAATCATAATTTTCCTTCCATCACTGTGGGGAAATATTAACTTAACATTAAGAAACTTAAATTTAATAATGTCCAATATCTTTAAATTCTATTCAGCAATACTGAAGTTGTTGCTTGGTGAACTCAAACAGCTGTCAGTGGAAAGGGTTAACTCCTTTGCAGGCTTTTGAAGGTGGAGCAAAACATTATTGCGTCACTTCACGCAACTTAAAAAAACATACCTGACCGAAAGACAGTTGTGGTTTCACACTTTAACTAAACATGAACACTTGGGCTTCATTGGTCAGATTCCCTTTCTCAGCTGCTCGCTTAGCTGCCTCGTCTGCCCATGCATTGCCCTGTTGGTGTTGGTCAGTAATCCTCTTGTGTGCTTTAATTTATTATTGCGCACTCTTTAGATAGGAGAGAGGTTCCTACTAATTCCTTGATTATATTCTCGTGTCTTATGGGTCCTCCTCCTGGTGTCGTATATCCTCGCCTACTCCAGGCTACCATGTAATCAGACACCACCCCAAAGGCATACCGACTATCTGTATATGTTTACACTTTTTCCTTTGGCTAATCTCAGGGCTTCAGTGAGAGCCACCAAGTCTGCTACCTGAACTGATAGGCTTTCTTCTAGCCGACTTTTCCTTTTAACCTGTCCGTTGCCATTGTAATGATCCTTACTGTGATAGTTATAGATGTGGAATGGCCTATTCTGGTCTGGTAATCCCAGGGCAGGAGCACTTATGAGGGCTTGTTTCACTTTACAAAAGCTGTTTCATGGTCCACCAGCTCCTGGGATGGTCTCCCCCTTTGATCAAATCCTGTATAGGCTGGGCCATTTCTGCATATTCTGGGATAAAGTTCCGGCAATAATTAAATAGCCCTAGTACCTGCCTGACCCCCTCCCCTCTCTGGCGCGGTCCCTTTCTGCTGCCATCTCTGAGGGCTTCCCCCTTTCATTTCACAAACCTTGCCCTTTGGCTTATTCATTACCCCGATATTCCTTTTATCTGTATGGTGCACCTCAAAGCGCAGGGTCATTTTCCTCACAACTTTAGCCTTTGTATTTACCCCATCTTCTGGATCAAAATCTGACCATAGCTGCTTGTAAATACTGGACTGATAAATCAAAGCACGCAGCCAGTGATTGCGTGCAGCTCCGCTAGCTGTCGTCTTGGTCCTAGTGCCCCTCCCATGTGGGCCACAGTCTGTCGGCATATGCTGCCGGAGTCTCATTTGCACCCTGCTCTACGTCTGCTATAGCTTTTAAAAGGATCCCCTCCTACCCCCAATTTATTCATATTACTGGACATTTTCCTTAAATTCTCCGTATTACACAGAATCACAAACTCCCGATTGAGCAGCCCTAAGTCTTTAATCTGCTTCCTTCAATGGCCACACATCACACTGATTCTGATTATTTATCACCTGGCTCTCAAGGTACTGTTCTTTATTAACCCACCTTTCTGTCTTTGGGCATTTGTCTCTCCCCTTGTGTTACTATGTATCCTAGGTAGATTACTTCATCCTTCCCTACCTGTACCTTTCTAAGGTTTAACTCTAGTCCCGCATTCTATAGGGCTCCCAGTACCATAGTCAATTAAATATTGTAGAGGGACCTGCCACTATCGGATATTCTTGCGGAGTGGAGTTATCTTATTCAATTCGGACTACATCAATTTACTCGAACCAGAATTTCACTGTGGCCACAATGAAAGTCTGGTTTTAATAGGTTAATTTACCTCATTACCCCAAGGTTAAATCTTAGACTGAAACTTAATCTTTTGTTAAACAAACTTTTTGTTGCTCTTCTCAGTTTTTACACTCCAGCTTAACTTAAATTGTAGTAGGTTTTTTTTCATTCTGAGGGCACAATCTCATTCGCACATTCTTAAAACTTCCAAAATCCTAGACAGGACAAAAGGGTTAAATGCTTTTTTTTAACACAGAGAAGTGGGTGGAGCTAAAACACACAGCAGACATTTCTTTTTTTTAAAGGACAGACTTTCAGACAAAGGAATATTGTAACCTCTTAAACATTCCTAGTCAGGAAAACATTCACACTTTAACACACAATTTTATACAGCCTGAAATTCCTGCATACTTTTAAGGTTCCTTTCACTCAGCAAATCTTGTGTTTTACTTGTCTCGGTACAGATGCTAATAACTTCCATGTTGGTAAAGCTTTAAGTTTATCTTTTTCTTCCTTTTTAAGTCGGTGATTCAGCAGTTTTCCCTAGCTTTCCAAATCCATGTTTGTTTCTTTTTTTTTTCCTTTGCTGGGTTTTCAAATTGGTTCGCCTGCAAATTAGATCTTTTTCCTTCTTTATCTCTCCCTTCTGTTTCGATTCCTTACATTGTTTCTGGTAACAAGCTCAGATTACCATTCCCTCTTTATCTTTGGTTTCTCCTCCCCGCCCCCATTAAGCCTTTTGGCTCTCTGCACTGTCTTTTTTATTTTTTTATCTACCAGGAATTGGGTTATAGAATCCAGGTCCCCCCACAGTGGGGAATCCTCCTTTCCATCTCCTTTTTTTCCCCATGATTCTAAATTCACTCGTCTCACTTTATATATCTCTTCTCAGATTTCCTTCTTTACTTCTTGTCAATCACTCTGTTTCGTTCCACACACACAACAACCCTTTAGTCACGAGGTTTTGAGTTTTAACCTCTTTGTGACTGTTGAGTTTTATTTCATTCACTCGCTATTGTGCACCCATTCATTCATTTGTTGAGGTTTCGCCGCCTCCCGGCTTAAAGGATTTCCCACCTCCCGGGTTAGAGAATGCCCTGCCCCTATCTGAGGTTTCACCGCTTACCGGCTTAAAGGATTTCCCACCTCCCGGGTTAGGGGATGCCCTGCCCTTGTCTGAGGTTTCACCACTTTCAATTAAAGGTGTCTTTCTTTTTATAGTTCTTTTGTACGTCGATTCTTACTTGACGTCTCACCAGTGATTAACCTCTAATTTTACAGGTGGTAATTAAAACATACTCAACCGTCTTAGGTTATCGTTGTCCGAGAGTCTTGTTCAGATCGCGTATCCCATCCTCGTCGCCAATTGATGTAAGCCCCCAAAGTGCGGACCAAGTGATATACAAGGTCGACGTCACCGGCTTGTAAGAAAGACAGACCAACTAATTGAAGTCACAATGATTTATTCAGGCCTGGGGAGAACCTTTCAGATCGCTGTCTGAATCCAACTCCACCGATATCCTAGCAATGTTCACAATTATACAAAAATTAAGCCTCTGCCCTAGGGGCGGGGGTAAGCTTATCAGCATATACAGAGTTATAGCTAAATTGCAATTATAAAACCATGACATTTCCTCTTCCTACCACCCCCAAATCCCACATTTCAGTTATCAATTGGTCCCATCACATCCTGTGACTGTGGGGTCTCATCTTAATTGCTTTACAACTATCCAATTGCCTGTAGCCAGGTGGTGTTGCCCGTTACATGTTTCCTTAAGATAACAGTCCTCGTTAAGGCATGCAAAGCACAGACTTTGGCCTCATCTCGGGTTACCCCTGCAAAGCAAGCACATTCTAATTAGTCCCACCATACTTTGAAGAATGGAACCCTGTTGTAATTTATAACAAAGGACTTCTTCAATGTGTTATCTTGTATATGTGCCACCTCGCCTGGCCGACCAGACATCCTCCTTAATCTTCCCACAAGTTGCTCTGCAGTTTAATCTCTCAGCAGTTGAAGTCACCTAATCATGTTTTAAAACTTAGCTGGGTAAATGCAATATACAGACCTCTATATTGTTTAACTCAGGGTAGGGATTAACCCATTATCTCCACCTTGTACATTGGTGCTGCAATTGAATCCTGGTTGTCTTGCCCTGTTATGCCCAATTTTTAACATCTTACTTCAAGACAAGATAAAGCTGGACTCCTCATGCTCTGTGACATTGTGCACTAGTTCTCTGGCAAGCTGCCCAGTGCTCCTAGCATTTCCCGGGCCCTCGAAGTCTGCAACTGAGTCTTTTGCAGCAGAACCAGTATGCGACCTTGCCCCCCCCCCCCACACCACCCCCCCCCCCGGTGAGTTGGCACCTGTGGCATCCTTCCCCCCTGCCCTGGCTCCTGTGCACTTGCGCCTGGTTAGTCGCCATGTGTAGACATGAGTAGTGCCAGCCATGGCTCAGTGGGTAGCACTCTTGCCTCTGAGCCAGAAGGTTGCGGGTTCAAAGAACCACTTCAGGGATTTGAGAACAGAATCTAGGCTGACACTGCAGTGCAGTATCGAGGGAGTGCTGCACTGTCGGGGGTGCCGTCTTTCGGAGGAGGCCTGAAACCAAAACCTCCCCTGCCATCTCAGATGCACATAAAAGATCATATGGCACTATTTTGAAGAAGAATAGGGGAGTCATCCCTGGTGTCCTAACCTATATCTATTCCTCAACCAACTTCTAAAAGCAAATTATCTGGTCATTATCACATTTTGTGGGACCTTGTTTTGTGCAAACTGGCTACCGCGTTTCCTACATTACAACATTAACTACACTTCAAAAAGTACTTCATTGGTTGAGGTCATGGAAGGTGCTATATAAATGTGAGTCTTTCTTTTTTTTCCCGGGTGTCCTGGCCAACAGCTCCCTCTCAAACAACAGTGCCAGAAAGAAAAACACAGATTAGCTGCTCAATCATCTGGTTATTTGTTATTGGTTGTTGGTGGAGCAGGTCTGCCTACTGAGCTTTCCTTCTTAACAACAGCCACTGCACCCACAGTTTGCAAGTGACACAAAACTTGGAAATGTAGTAAACAGTGAGGAGGATAGTAACAGGCATCAGGTGGACATAGACAGACTGGTGAAATGAGCAGATACATGGTAGATGGAATTTAATGCAGAGAAGTGTGAAGTGATTCATTTTGGTAGGAAGAATGAGGAGAGGCAAGATAAACTAAAGGGTACAATCTTAAAAGGGGGTGAAGGAACAGAGAGACCTCCTTGGGGGGGACGCGGGTGGTGGTTACACAAATCTTTGAAGGAGGCAGGACAAGTTGAGAAGGGTGTTAAAAAGCAGATGGGATGCTTGCAACATTCCCTTTAATTTTTTTTTGGGGGGGGAGGTGCGCGGCCCATTCAAAATACTGTGCATTCGCGGTTGAGCCAGCTGCGCGGGTGTCGCAGAGTGCCGCGCAGCTTAAAGCGAACATTGGATCCTTGACTTTATAAATAGAGGCTGTAAGTGTGCAAAAGCAAGGAAGATATGCTAAACCTTTATAAATCACTGGCTAGGCCTCAGCTGGAGTATTGTGTCCAACTCTGGGCACCACACTTTAGGAAAGGTGTCAAAGCCTTGGAGAGGGAGCAGAGGAGATTTACGAGAATGGTACCAGGGTTGAGGGACTTCAGTTAAGTGGAGAGACTGGAGAAGCTGAGATTTTTCTCCTTGGAGCAGCGAAGGTTAAGTGGAGGTTTAATAGAGGTGTTGTGAATTAGGAAGGGTTATGAAATAAGCAGAAACTGTTTCCATTGGCAGGAGGTTTGGTAACCAGAGGACACAGGTTTAAAATATTGACTAAATGCCCAGAGGGGAATTTAGAATATTGTTTTTTTATGCAGCGAGTTATTATGATCTGGAATGCACTGCCTGAAAGGGTGGAGGAAGCAGAGTCAATAGTAACTTTCAAAAGGGAACTGGATAAATGCCTGAAAAGAAAAAAATCTGCAGGGCTATGTGGAAAATGCAGGGGAGTGGGATTAATTGGAAAGCTCTTTCAAAGAGCCGGCACAGGCAAAATGGGCTGAATGGCCTCCTTCTGTGCTGTATGATTCAATGATTCTGACATGAATCAGTCATTCATGAAAGAAAGACTTATGATATAATACTGAGCGGCCTACGGGTGGCGCTGCCCAGGGAGAGTATAAATACTCGGGCACGGGCCCAGCTTGCGCAGGACGTTCTTAACAGGAACTAGTGAAGGACACAACTAGAACTCCATGTTGTAAAACAATTGATTAAAGCTTTGTTTAACGCTTAGACCAAGTGCCTAGAAGTTTTCTTACGTCAGATTCTATGATTTTTGGCGGTTCAACATTCTCAGGGACCCCTGCACTGCCTCCTCTCTCCTTTTTCTACTTTGCTGGCTGACAACCTCCCTGCCTCACTAACTCATTCTCCCTACAAGATGACTGCAGACTGGAATGTGCATTCCTACAGCTCACGTATATGATGGAATGTCGCCAGATGCTTCTCAAGCTCAGGAACTTTCAGCTCAAGCTCCAGCAGTGGGAGATGCTTCCTTCATGTGCGATCGCCCCGGACACACAAAGCATGTAGGACCTCCCATGTCACGCAGTTACCGCGCAGCACAGTCTTCAACTGTCCCTCCACTACATCGTCATTCAACCCTTCAAGTAAAACCTTCGGCCAACTGCAGCTCGCTAACTAGCTCTAAGGCCGAGCTCTATAGGCATCAGTGTTGGCTCAGTATAGAACCTTTACCTCTGAGTCAGATGGTCGTGGGTTCAAGTACCACTTCCGAGACTTGAACACGTAATCTAGGCTGAAACATCAGTGCAGTACTGAGGGACTGCTCCACTGTCGGAGGTGCCGTCTTTTGGATGAGACGTTAAACCGAGACCCCGTCTGCCCCCTCAGGTAGACGTAAAAGATCCCACGGCGTTAGAAAAGCAGAGGGGTTTCCCTAGTGTGCTCACCAGTTACAACAACTTGCATTTATATCGCGTCTTTAACGTAGGAAAATGTCCCAAGGCGCTTCACAAGAGCGTAATCAGATAACAAATTGACACCAAACCAAAGAAGGAGATATTGGAGGGGTGACTAGAGGCTTGGTCAAAGAAATAGCTTTTAAGCAACATCTTAAAGGGAGGGAGGGAGATGGAGAGGTTTAGGGTCTGGAGTCTGGACTGGGGTTTAAACCCTGCACCATCTGGCCCAAAGGCAGGAATGCTACCAAAGGCTCACTCCTTGATGATAGCTAATGACAACAGATACTAAACCTGCTGGCAATTTCTACGATTACCTGAGTTTGAACCTGAGCGGTTTTCAGGTTGCATTGTGGAGAGCTTTTTATGTTAACTGGTGGGTTCTGTGCTTTTCATGTGCCAGCTGGTGTTATGGCATTTCATTTGTTTATTTTGCCATGGCCCCTCGCAATCCCAATGGGCTTTTAGTAGGTATTTTTCTTTATCGAGCGCAATCCCAATGGGCTTTTAGTAGGTATTTTTCTTTATCGAGCGCAATCCCAATGGGCTTTTAGTAGGTATTTTTCTTTATCGAGCGCCTCGTGTGTATCTTAGTTTCCTCCCCTCCTCTCCTCAAGGCACTGACTCCTAATGCGGTACATTTCCTCCAGTACCTGGTCCAAGTAACTGTTGGGTGTGTCAGCCGTGGCTCAGTGGGTAGCGCTCTCGCCTACTGGGTCAGAAGGTTCTGGGTTCATAGTCCCACTTCAGGGACTTGAACACAAAAGTCCAGGCTGACACTCCCAGTACAGTAAAACAGTGACTACACTTAAAGTACTTCACTAGCTCTAAAGCGCTTTGGGATGTCCTGAGGTTGTGCAAGGCTCTACAGAAACGCAAGTCTTTGGTGAGACCACACCTGGAGTACTGTGCACAGTTTTGCTCTCCTTATCCGAGGAAGGTTATACCTGCCTTAGAGGCGGAGCAACGAAGGTTCACTAGATTGCTCCCTGGGAGCAGAGGGTTGTCCTATGAGGAGAGATTGAGTAGATTGGGCCTATACTCTCTGGAGTTTAGAAGAATGAGAGGTGATCTCATTGAAACATATAAGATTCTGAAGGGGATTGACAGGGGAGATACTGAGAGTTTTTTTTACCCTGGCTGGAGTGTCTAGAACTAAGGGTCACAGTCTCAGGATAAGGGGTCGGCCATTTAGGACTGAGATGAGGAGGAATTTCTTCACTCAGTGGGTTGTGAATCTTTGGAATTCTCTGCCCCAGAGGGCTGTGGATGCTGAGTCTTTGAGTAATATCAAGGCTGAGATCGATAGATTTTTGGACTCTAGTGGAATCAAGGGATATGGAGATCGAGCAGGAAAGTGGAGTTGAGGTCAAAGATCAGCCATGATCTTACTGAATGGCAGAGCAGGCTCGAGGGTCCATATAGCCTATTCCAGCTCTTAATTCTTATGTTCATAGAACCATAGAATGGTTACAGCACAGAAGGAGGCCATTCAGCCCGTCGAGCCCGTGCCGGCTCTCTGCAAGAGCACTTCAGCTAGTCCCACTCCCCCGCCCTTTCCCCCTAGCCCTGCAAAAAGTTTTCCTTCAGCTACTTAGCCAATTCATTTTTGAAAGCCACGATAGAAAGCTCTTATGCTCTTAAATCTTTCTACCTGTTCAAACTATTCAACATTAAAGCTAAGCCCAATTTTGTCCTCACTTGGGACTAGGAATTCAGCCGCGCAGCTGCCATTTTTCAGCCACTAAACAGCCTCCTAAGCCTCCAATATGGC
Source organism: Somniosus microcephalus (assembly GCF_052327205.1). Classification (NCBI taxonomy): domain Eukaryota; kingdom Metazoa; phylum Chordata; class Chondrichthyes; order Squaliformes; family Somniosidae; genus Somniosus; species Somniosus microcephalus. The sequence continues at coordinate 362,094,896 of NC_140988.1, forward strand.
GGGCAGGAAGTACACGCTTAATACGATCTGGAAGTGCACCAGCTGCCATATGAGTAACCACACCAAAGTATGCAAATAAGGATCTAAAACCTGTTTAAACAGGGATTATGTGTTCATAGAAAAAGAAAATACTGCAGATGCTTGAAATCTGAAATAAAAACAGAAAATGCTGGAGATACTCAGCAGGTCAGGCAGCATCTGTGAAGAGAGGGAAAGAGAGTTAACGTTTCAGGTCGACCTTTCATCAGAACTGGAAAAAAAGCAGGAAATGGAACAGATTTTTAAGCAAGTGTAGGAGCTGGGAAAGGGGGGAGGGGATGAAAGAACGAAAGGGAAGGTCTGTGATAGGATAGAAGGTGGGAGAGGTTAAGAGACATTAAGAGATATTCAAGGCAAAAGGAGATGGTAATGGGACAGGTTAAGAAACAAAAGATGGCTCTAGATGAAGTGTGAATTGCGCTGGCAGAATGAAAGACAGCTGCCCTGTGGGAGAGAAGAAAAGAAAACACAAACAAAAAAAATTGTGGAAAAAATATATATATGATAGGGGCTGAGGTTATGATCTGAAATTGCTGAACTCAATGTTGAATCCAGAAGGCTGTAAAGTGCCTAATCGAAAGATGAGGTGCTGTTCCTCGAGCTTACGCTGAGCTTCAGTGGAACAATGCAAGAGGCCGAGGACGGTGAGGTCTGAGTGGGAGTGGAGCAGAGAATTAAAGTGACAGGCGACCGGAAGCTCGGTGTAGTGTATGTATCCGTCTACCTTTAAGAAAACCATTGTATGTAACCGTTCACCTTTAAGAGAACTATTTTAGGTGTGGCACTACTTTGTTGGCTTCTGTATACTGTAATACCGACGGTGACCACACCGGTATATAAGTGCTGTGTCAGGATTATTTGGCAGATTCGCCCTGACCTTCGAATAGTAAAGTCCTGTTTTAAGTTGCTCTTGGAGTCTGTGTATTAATTAACTAAACAACCCACAGACTTTACAGTGGCGACGAGTCCGATCGTACCCTGCGGCAACAATACTTCCGAAGCAGTTAACGAGCGTCGAGAAGAGGCAACCGCCCTCGTCGTTCTGCTGGGAGAAAACTCGAGGCTGCAGAACTAGAAAGGAGGAAGAATTTAGAGACAAAGACTTCCATCAGCAACAGGCACTGACTGTCCCTTCTGCCACGGTGAGGAGTGAGCCGATCAGCACGAGAAGCAAGGCGGCCACGATGACTGTGAGTAAGGGAAAGTAAAAAGAATAACCGGAGGATAAGGGCGGTGCACTCGACCACGGTCGAGAGGGAAAGGAGCCGGACAGAAGTTGGGTCCAGAGGCGCTGAGCCTGGGGCAGCGTGGAGCAAGGAAGCCGCGGTACAGACAGGCTGGGGGACGCAACGGCGTCGTGAGACAGCTAGACCGCGACCGGCGAAAAAGGCCGGGCAGCGACCGAAGCCACGAAGCACTGCGACCGGGAACGTAGGCGCGGGAAGAGATAAACTCAGCCGCAGCCGGGGAGGGAAGCACCGGACTGCGAGAGGGCTGGGAGGCACGATTGGGAGCCGAGCGAGCAGGAGAGGCAGAGCCGACCAAGGGAGACTGAGCAAGAGCCAGTCCAGCGGCTGAAACTGTCCTCCGTCAACGGGGTGTACCCAGCGCCGGTAGAGCCGAGCGAGCGGGGAAGAGACAGAGCCCGAGCAAGGGAGACTGAGCGAGAGCCAGTCCAGTGGCTGAAACTGTTCTCCGTCAACGGGGTGTACCCAGCGCCGGTAGAGCCGAGCGAGCGGGGGAGAGACAGAGCCCGAGCAAGGGGAACTGAGCGAGAGCCAGCCCAGCGGCTGAAACTGTTCGCCGTCAACGGGGTGTACCCAGCGCCGGTTGCCCTGCCGAGAAAAGGGAAAGCACTGAAGCCGACGTGCAGGCTGTGAACCTGAAAGCCAGCGGCCGTCGCCCGTGGGGAAAGTGTACCCCTCCCGCCAGGGAAGAAACGCGGGAAGCCGCCATTAGGCGGGGAAGAAGACAGAAGCGGGAAACCGCCATTGAAGTGGGCGGGGAGAGAAGATAAGCGCGGGAAACCGCCATTTTCGCGGGAACCGCCATCTTGGAAAAAAAAAAAAAATTTAAAGAAATAATTCGTGGTGTTTATCAGGAAGAGAGGAAGATGCCTAAGCGCGGTAACATCAACGATTTTAATTCCGAGGTAGAAGACTGGGCCACGTATGTGGAACGCATTGAGATCTATTGTGAGGCCAATAAAATAGAAGAAGATGACAAAGCTATATAATGGGAAATAAGGAAATGGCAGATCAACTAAATGCATACTTTGGGTCAGTCTTTACGAAGGAAGACACAAAAAACCTCCCTGGGATATCGGGAAAAATAGGGACATTGGCAAAGGAGGAACTGACGCAAATCAATATCTCTAAGGATATGGTGTTAAGGAAGCTAAAGGGATTGAAGGTGGACAAATCCCCAGGGCCTGATAACATGCATCCTAGGGTACTGAAGGAGGTGGCCCTAGAGATAGCGGATGCACTAAGGATGATTTTTCAGAATTCATTAGACTCGGGAACAGTGCCGATGGATTGGAGGGTAGCTAACGTTACCCCACTATTCAAAAAGGGGGGTAGGGAAAAAGCAGGTAATTACAGACCTGTAAGCCTTACATCAGTTGTGGGCAAAATGCTGGAGTCCATCATTAAGGATGAAATAGCGGAGCACTTAGCAAATGGGGACAGGATAGGACAGAGTCAACATGGATTTACAAAGGGTAAATCGTGCTTGACTAATCTATTGGAATTTTTTGAGGGAGTAACTGGTAGAATAGATGGGGGAGAGCCAGTAGATGTGGTGTACCTGGACTTCCAAAAGGCCTTCGATAAGGTCCCACATAAAAGATTAGCATGGAAAATTGAGGCTCATGGGATAAAGGGGAAAGTTTTGGCGTGGATAGGGAACTGGCTGTCAGATAGAAAACAGAGAGTTGGAATAAACGGCTCATTTTCTGAATGGCAGGCAGTAACAAGTGGGGTACCACAGGGATCTGTCCTGGGCCCCCAGCTGTTCACAATTTACATTAATGACCTGGATCAGGGAGTCGGATGCAGCATTTCCAAATTTGCAGACGACACTAAACTAGGAGGTGGGGTGGGCTCAGAGGAAGAGACCAGGAAGCTCCAGAGCGATTTGGACAGACTGGGCGATTGGGCGGATAAATGGCAGATGCACTATAATGTGGACAAGTGCGAAGTTATCCACCTTGGGTGCAGGAACGGGAGGGCAAATTATTATTTAAATGGCAATAGATTGGGAGAGGGGGAAGTACAGAGAGACCTGGGTGTTCTTGTACACCAGTCACTGAAGGCGAGCATGCAGGTGCAACAGGCGGTCAAGAAGGCAAACGGTATGCTGGCCTTCATAGCAAAAGGGTTAGAATACAGGAACAGGGATACCTTGCTGCAGCTGTACAGGGCACTGGTGAGACCACACCTCGAGTACTGTGTACAGTTTTGGTCGCCTCATCTGAGGAAGGATGTTCTTGCCATGGAGGGGGTGCAGCGGCGATTCACCAGGCTGATACCAGGAATGGCGGGAATGACCTATGAGGAGAGACTATGTAGTTTAGGGATGTACACACTGGAGTTTAGAAGATTGAGAGGGGACCTCATAGAAGTGTATAAAATTCTGACAGGTCTAGACAGACTGGATGCAGAAGGAATGTTTCCCTTGGCGGGTGAGAACAGAACTAGAGGACATAATTTAAGGATAAGGGCTAAACCATTTAGGACAGAGATGAGGGGGAATTTCTTCACTCAGAGAGTGGTGAACCTGTGGAACTCATTGCCACAGAGGGCAGTGTACGCCAGCTCATTAAATATATTTAAGAGGGAATTAGATATATTTCTACGGGCAAAAGGGGTTAAGGGTTACGGAGAGAAGGCGGGGACGGGATACTGAATTAAAGGATCAGCCATGATCTCATTAAATGGCGGAGCAGGCACGAAGGGCCGAATGGCCTACTCCTGCTCCTATCTTCTATGTATCTTCTATGTAACCTTGCTAAACTCGATGGGCGCGAAGACATACGGGCTCTTGAAGCATCTACTATCACCGGCTAAACCGGCGGATCAGACTTTCGATGATATTGTGGCTGTTCTGAAGGATCACTTGAACCCCACACCATTGATGTTGGTGGAACGATTCAAATTCTATGCGAGAACGCAACGGAAAGACGAAAGCAACGCAGAATACTTGGTCGAACTGCGTAGACTAGCGAAATACTGCCAGTTTGGAGGGAATCTGACAGAGGCATTGCGAGACAAGTTCGTGTGCGGATTGGCAAAGGAAGGAACGCAAAAGCGACTACTCGAAGAGAACGACCTTACACTTGACAGGGCTGTCCTTATTGCAGCATCGCACGAAGCCGCAGCGAAGGGAACTGCGGAAATGCAGCTAAAGACAGCGGCACTCAGTGTGGATCAAATTACCTCGACAACAACAAAATGCTATCGTTGTGGGAAGACAACACACGACCAGAACCAATGCTGGTTTAAGAACCAGGAATGTAGGAAATGTGGCAAACTGGGTCACATAGCTAAGGTATGCCGGTCAGGGAAGAAGACCAACAACCAAAGGAAGCCATCACAGGAAAAGTACAACAAGGTACACAAGGTGGCTGAGAAGAGTTCAGACGAACAGAATTCGGACTCAGACCCAAACGGCCAGGAGCTGGGTAGTCTGAGAATTCACAATGTGAGTAAGGAAGCTGACCTACAAACTATCTGGGTCATGCTAAAAATAGCTGGAGTCCAAGTGAAAATGGAGTTGAACACTGGATCAGCTCTATCAGTCATAAATCGAAGGGATTACCACCAGCTATTCTCACATATACCCTTAAGAGATACCAAGTTCGTATTGCAGACATACACGGGGCATAAAGTATACCCCATGGGAAAGATAAGAGTCAAGGTGAGAGATAGGGGTAAAGAACACCCAAGAATGAACTTATACGTACTACCTGAGGGAGGACCACCACTTCTAGGACGGGAGTGGATCAAGAAAATAGACATGGAATGGCACTATCTAAAAGCCATAACGAGTGAGGACTTGGTGCAGACAATCAGCTCAGATTCTGAATCAGATGACGATAAGACCAACCCAAATGTGAAAGACAAGGCTAAAATGGACTTGCCGACTAAGGTTGGAAAAACGAAGGCATGCAGAAAGGCTTATGCTCCAGAGAAGAACAAAGTTTCAGAACAGATCTCCACCAAACAACGACAACATAGTTTGACAGAGAATTCTGAGTCTGTTCAGTTTAAGGACATATACATGACGGAAGAACACCGAGCTCGGACTCAACTTTATTTCAAATTACGACAACAATTAGAACAATTGAGTTACCGTCTCGTACAAGAGATGAAAACAATGAAAAAGTTCTATGACACCAAATGGGAGAATCTGGAAAGACAACAGAAGCAGCTAGCTCAAGCAGAGAGCGACCATAGAGCCATCGTGACCAATCACCGATCACACCTCCCTTATGATGTTCAGGAGTTAGAATATTTGCAGAAAGAAGCAAATGAAGAGGAATCTTCAGGAAGCCAGGATTTTATTCCAGTTCTTCTCTACGACTCCTTACAAGCAGAGTTTGAGAAGTTGAAGGAACAGTATGAACAGGCCCAGGCTACAATCCTGGAGGGGGTTAACTCGGCAACCTCCGAAAAGCTAGTTTCAGTGGAAGCATATGAGCAACTAAAGGTTGAACATGAGCAAGAAGTCCAAAGGCTGCAGGAAATTCTTGATGAGCTCAAGGCCAAGACAGACTCATCGGTAGAAGTTCCATCCATAGATGAGAAATTAGAGGTGAAAGACATGGCAGAACATGAAAGTCAAGATGTCCAAGAACTCATAAAAATATTGAAGGAAACCCAAGACAAATATGAGGCGGCAATGACCGAGGTTCAACAACTTGAAGAACAGATTCAACTGGGAATTCTTTCAGTGAAAGAAAAGGCAACTGTAAGAAACACAGAGACTGTAAGAATGGCCCCTGAACATGAGCTAGAGAGCATCAAGGCGCAACTTCTCCGAGCGCTTAAAGCCAAAGTACAAGAGGAAAAAAAGGTGAAAGCATTGGAGGAAAAGGTGGATGAAATGGAGAAGACTCTGATCCACAGGGTCCCCGTGGAAGAGTTAACGGTCAGCCAACTCCTTCATATGCTGAGAGGCAAGACTCTGCAATGGGAACCATTTGAATACGAGCTTCAATCTTCAAAGGGAAGGGGTTCGGAGCTCTCAAAAGTTTGGGAAATAGTTGAGGTTGCAACACAGATTTTACGGGGCTGCCGAAAGTACGCTGAATCACGTCAATGTGAACTACAGAATGTTGAAACAGCTGCTCCAGTAGAAGGATTGAATAGCCCGATCAATCAATCCCCGATGGAAGGGGAAGTATTGGAATCACAAATGAGGTCATTAGTGAAGGATTGGCAGGAAACCCAGGAAGGGCGGGATGAATATGAACGCATGAAGAAGTCTCTGCAGGAAAGATGTCTAGGGAGGGAACAACAGTCGGCTAACGTCCAGTTGGGTAAGGAAGAAGTAGCAGGCCCTCTCGCTAGACTAGTTCAGGACGACACCGAATATTACCATGACCTGTTGAGTGACACGGAATATTACGAGGACTTGGTCTGCCCAGCTTGTGATGAAAACTCCCAAAGTGCAGAAATCAGGATGAAGCACTTAAAGTCTAAGGAACATAGGGAGATGGTGGCGCTACAGCTGGCAGCTGATAAGGGAGCCCCGAGAGTCTCCAAGAAGCAGAAAAGAAAAAGACGAAGCAGAAAGTGATAACCATCTAAATCATTATCACTTCTACCAGATCATGTACGTGGGCCCTACGAAGGGAGCCAAATCAGTTGGCAAGTAGGAAAAATTACCAAGGCAGTCCAGCTGTTTGTAAAAGTCAGCACTGCTGGTTCAGCAGGACGGAAGTTCAAGCTGTTAAGTCAAGGGAAAGACTATTGGATGAGTCACGCTAGCAATGTGAACCGGCTACACCACAGAGATGTTGTTCGGACCGAGTCAAGACCAGAGACTGAATCTGTGAACTGTTCCCGCAGAGACTGAATCTGTAAACTGTTTCCCGCATAGATTATACCTGTGAATTGTTTTACATGAAGTTGAATATATGTTATGTTTAATGGGGGACTAAGTATGTTGTAAGCTAAAAAGGGAGGATTGTAGTGTATGTATCCATCTACCTTTAAGAAAACCATTGTATGTAACCGTTCACCTTTAAGAGAACTATTTTAGGTGTGGCACTACTTTGTTGGCTTCTGTATACTGTAATACCGACGGTAACCACACCGGTATATAAGTGCTGTGTCAGGATTATTTGGCAGATTCGCCCTGACCTTCGAATCGTAAAGTCCTGTTTTAAGTTACTCTTGGAGTCTGTGTATTAATTAACTAAACAACCCACAGACTTTACACTCGGGGTCCCCCTTATGGACTGAACGGAGGTGTTCCACAAAGCGGTCACCCAATCTGCGTTTGGTCTCCCCAATGTAGAGGAGACCGCATCGTGAGCAGCGAATACAATATACAAAATTGAAAAAAGTACAAGTAAATTGCTGTTTCACCTGGAAGGGGTGTTTGGAGCCCTGGACAGTAGGAAGGGGGGAGGTATAAGGGCATGTGTTGCATCTGTTGCAACATATTATGTGTTTGTTGAGATACCGCGGCAAACGTGGGAGTCGAGACCAGAGCTAGTAAAACACAACTGCTTTTATTCTACCTCATGGCAAAGAGGAACTGGAAAAGCCCGCGCATCCACTTAAATACTTCCCAGACAGGAAGTGCTCCCGGCAGCCTGTCCCTGCGGGAAACAAGTTGCTGGAGGAAAGGGCCCCCGGCTGGGGGCGTCTGCTTAAACTGTCCGTGCCGCCGTGAGCGGATTATGTCCAGTGGTGGCGTGTCGCCACATGTTCATATATGTTGGTGTTTGCATGCATACCAGATAAACCAGCTTGTGTCAATTGTTGGCACATTTGTAGGTTCTACGCCCCAATAAGAAATGGCAGAGCCATGAAACAAATACTTCATATCTGTCTTCATGGTAGAAGACACAAAAAACATTCCGGAAATAATGGGGAACCAAGGGTCTAGAGAGAATGAGGAACTTAAAGAAAATCAGTGTAAGCAAAGGCATAGTACTGGAGAAATGAATGGGACTAAGTGGTGACAAACCCCCTGGACTTGATGACCTGCATCCTAGGGTTTTAAAAGAGGTAGCTGCAGAGATAGTGGATGCACTGGTATCAATTGTTACATCCGTGTATTTTTGATGTTGTGTGTCCTTTAATAACTAGACATGAGACTGCAGGAACAATCAACAGGTATTTACTGGATGAGGGTTACTCTAAAACTAAATGTACAGATCCCTACTCAGGGTTTATATACAGGTGTGGTCACTGCCGGTACTACAGTATACAGGAGCTGTAAAAAGTAGTTCTCCCCTTAAAGGTACATACACTACAATTCCTCCCCTTTTAGATTGACAGTACCATAACATTCATTTAACAATTAACACTTTTAACATGCAACATTAACTGAAAATAGTCCATTTATAAATTCAGTCTTTGGAGCGGCTTCCTGATCCTTTCTGGATAGCGCCTTTCCTGAATGTCTTGTTCTTGGTGCGGAGGCCCCTTGTCGTCAGTTGGTTCATCAGCTTCCGATGCTACTGTTTCTGGGGTAGATGCTACCTGTATGTCGGGTTCATCACCAGGTGCGCGAGTCATGGGGTTGACTCGTTCCTGTGACTCTAGGATCTGGTCGACATGGCGTCTCACAATGTTCTCCCCAACATCCACTGTGTACATTAGTGGCCCCTGCCGTGTGCATATTGTTCTTGGTTGCCATTTCTCTGTTCGGTAGTTGTTAGATCCGTGGTTCAGTGGATAAATAATTACACGGATGCTGTACATAAACAAATAACAGGTCTTTACTGGAGGAGGGTCATCTCTAGACTAGGGTACAGAGGCATGTACACAGCTTATATACTGGTGTGGTCACTGCCGGTACTACAGTATACAGGAGCTGTAAAAAGTAGTTCTGACTTAAAGCACATACACTACAATTCCTCCCTTTTTAGATTAATAATACCCCCTTAATATTCAAATAACCATTACATTTTTACATGTACATTCAATAACAAAAGTCCATTTATAGATTCAGTCTTTGGGGCGGCTTCCTGACCCTTTCGGGATAGCGCCTTTCCGGAGGTTCTTGTTCTTGGTGCAGAGGCGATTCTGACCCCTTTTCATCGGGTAGTTCATCGGGTTCCACTGCTACTAAGTCTGAAGTAGATGCTACCGGTATGTCGGGTTCATCCCCAGGTACTCGAGACATGGGGTTGACGCCTTCCTGTGACGCTAAGATCTGATCGACGTGGCGTCTCACAATGTTCTCCCCAACATCCACTGTGTACATTAATGGCCCCTGCCTTGTACATATCGTTCCGGGTTGCCACTTCTCTGTTCGATAGTCACGGGCCAAGACTGGTTGCCTTACATTGAAGCTCCTTGTCGGCTTCTCGTTGATGTGTTGGAATTGTTTGTCCTCAACATTTCTTCGCACATTTGGTCTGAGCAAGTCCAGACGAGATCTCAACCTTCGGTTAAAGAACATCATGGCCGGGGTCTGGTTGGTAACTGCATGTGTCGCGTTTCGGTAGGCTAATAAGAAATTGTCCATCTTATGCTGTAGTGGAATTTCCTCATCACACATGGCCTTTATCGCCTTCTTAAAGGTTTGTATGAACCTCTCAGCCAATCCATTGGTGGCTGGATGATACGGGGCGGATGTGTAATGCCTTACCCCATTCCTTTTCATGAATTTTTGGAACTCGTCGGACACAAACTGTGGTCCATTATCAGAGCAGATCTGCTCTGGCAAACCGTTTCTGGCAAATATGGTCCGTAGGACTGCAATCGTTTTCTCTGTAGTGGTTGAAGACATCTTTATCACCTCAGGCCACTTTGAATGAGCATCCACTGCTATTAAGAACATTGAATCCATGAATGGACCAGCGAAATCAATGTGCACCCATTGCCATGGAGAGGAGGGCCACTCCCATGGCTGTAGAGGGGCATGTGGTGGTGCATTTTGGACCTTCTGGCATCCTAAGCAGCTCTTAGTTAGGTCTTCGATTTGTTGATCGATTTCCGGCCACCACACATAAGCCCTAGCAAGGCTTTTCATTTTCACTCCCCCCAGATGACCTTCATGTAGCTCCTTTAGCACTCTCTCCCTTAACTTGGGTGGAATCACCACTCTGGATCCACACATCACTGTCCCCTGGCATACTGACAGCTGTTCTCTTCTGGATGAGAATGCTGGCAACAGTGAGTCGCCATGTGTTGGCCATCCCCTCACCGCCAATGCATATAGCCGTGACAGCGTCGGATCATTGCGGGTCTCCTTCTCTATATCCGCGTTTGTTAATGGCAATCGTTCAATTATCGACAAATAAAATAACTCGATAGGGTCCACTGCTGGTGCTTCCTCCACCGTAGGAAGTGGCAGGCGCGATAGCCCATCAGCGTTCCCATGCTGTTTCATGCCTTTATATTCTATTTCATATTGATTCGCCCCTAGAAACAGGGACCATCTTTGTAACCGCTGTGCAGTCATTACTGGCACGCCCTTCTTAGGATTAAAGATGGAGACAAGTGGTTGGTGGTCAGTCAGCAAGGTGAACTTCTGCCCATGCAGATAATGGTTGAATTTTTTTACTCCCCATACCAGGCTGAGGGCCTCCCTGTCAATCTGGGCGTAGTTGCGCTCGGCTGAGGTTAATGGCCGAGATGCAAAGGCTACTGGCCTCTCCAGCCCATCTGGGAATTTGTGCGACAGCACCGCTCCAATGCCGTAGGGTGATGCATCACATGCCAAATGAATTGGCAGTGCTGGCTTGAAATGGGCCAACACCTCTTTTGATGTGATCAATTCTTTATACTTCTGGAAAGCTCGTCTACGTTCGTTATCCCACTTCCATGGTACCCCTGTTTGCAGTAGGGTGCTCAGCGGGTGTAATACCGTAGACAAATTTGGTAAGAACTTGTGGTAATAGTTTACCAGCCCGAGGAACGACCTCAGTTGTGACACATTTTCCGGTGCTGGAGCCTTGACTACTGCCTCAATCTTGTCAGGGGACTTATGTAACCCCTCTTCATCGATGACGTGGCCGCAATACGAGATCTGTTTCTGGAAAAACTCGCACTTGTGGCGATTAGCTCGTAGCCCATATTCCTTTAATCTGGCGAGCACTTCTCCAAGTTAGCGAGGTGATCACCGTCATTTTCGCCCGTGACCAAGATGTCATCCAAATAACACTGGGTCCCTGGAATCCCTTGCAGGACCTGATCCATCGCCCTTTGCCAGACAGCCGGAGCCGAGGCTACTCCAAACACCAGCCGGTTGTATTGATAGAGACCTTTATGGGTGTTGATCATAAGGTAATGTTTCGGAGCTTCTTCTACCTCCATTTGCAAGTACGCCTGGGCTAGATCAATTTTGGTGAAGCGTTTACCACCAGATAGCAAGGCGAAAATATCCTCAATTCGTGGAAGCGGATATTGCACCGTGTGAAGGATTGGGTTCACTGTCACCTTAAAATCCCCACAGATGCGGACCTTCTTTGGTTCCCCAGGCGCATTACTCAACGACCTCTTCATTACAGGAACGATGGGTGTAGCCCACTCGCTCCAGTCCATTTTGGACAGTACTCCTGAATGTTCCAACCCTTCCAGCTCTGCTTCAACTGCTGGTCTGATCGCATAAGGCACTGGTCTGGCCTTCAGAAACTTTGGGCTTGCATTATCCTCTATTTTAATTGTTGCTGTTATTCCTTTTAGTGTTCCTAGTCCCTCCTGGAACACTTCTTTTGCATCAGTTAGCATTTTTGACAGTCGTCCATGTGTGACGTCGTCGTCCTTTTTGGCCCCCACCTTCAGTGCCTGTATGGAATGCCAATCTAAATGTATCTTCCAGATCCATTCACGTCCTAGCAGTGGTGGTCCTCCATTTGGCAATACATATATATCCATTTTAGGTATTTCCTGACCTTTATATGTCACTTTCACCCTTATTTTTCCTTTGGGGTAGACTTTTTGCCCCGTATACGTCTTCAAGACAATCTCTGTAGCTTTCAAGGGTATGTGTGAAAATAGCCGCTTGTAGTCTCTTTGATTTATGACTGTTAGAGCTGACCCTGTGTCCAATTCCATTTCCACTTGGACTCCGTCTATCTTGAGTGTAACCCAGATAGTCTGGTGATCCTCCATTTCGGTTACATTATGTAGTTTCAGACAACCCAGCTCCTTGCTTCCGGAGTCTGTGTCACTTTTCTGTTCGTCTGAACCACTGTCCATCACCTGGTGTACCTTTTTGTACTTCTCCTGTGCAGATTTCTTACTGTTGGTTTTCTTCCCAGACCTGCAGACTCTTGCTATGTGTCCTGCTTTCCCACACTGCCTGCACACTTGGTCCTTGAACCAACAATCTTTCTGGTCATGTGTTGTTCTGCCGCAGCGATAGCACTTCCCTGTTCCATAGGTCATTTCGTTGGTGCCATATTCTTGCGGTCTCCGTTGTATCTCTGCAGTGCCCCTTGCGGCTGCTTCGTGTGATACTGCCATATTGAAAGCTTTCTCCAGCGTAAGGTCCTTTTCTGATAGAAGCCGTTTCTGGGTTCCTTCACTTTGTAGGCCACACACAAACTTGTCCCTTAACGTGTCTGCTAGTCCCGCTCCAAACTGGCAGTATTTCGATAGCTTGCGCAGTTCCGTTAGGTACTCAGCATTGCTTTCGTCTTTGTGTTGGTTCCTTTTATGGAACTTAAATCGTTCTGCTATCAGCAGTGGTGTGGGGTTTAAGTGGTCCTGTAGGATTTCTGCTATGCTTTCAAAATTCTTGTTTACCGGCTTCTCTGGGGTTATTAGATTTCACAGTAACCCATAAGTTTTTGCACCCATGGAATTTAACAGAACCAGTGCTTTATTAGCATCTGGTACTTCATTCGCCCTGCAGTACACCTCAATACGTTCCACATATGTCGCCCGATCTTCGACTTCATTGTCGAATGTCGAGATACTGCCACTCTTCGGCATCCTTGGTTGTGCGTTAACTATCACCAATGGCACCTCCTGCACTTCCCCTTCTTCTCCGCTGGCACAAAATGGCGTCTCCCGCGCTATCCTTCCTTCCCGCGCTCGCCCGTCTTCTCCGCTGCGGCTTCGCAAAATGGCGTCTCCCGCGCTCTTCCTTCTTCTCCGCGGCTCAATGGCGTCTCCCGTGCTCTCCCTGCTTCTCCGCGGCTCAATGGCGTCTCCCCTTGCTTCGCCCCGTGGACCCTGATCAGCCCGTGATCCCTGGCTGTGCTCTGCGCGTTCTTCTCTTGATATTTGTCGACGCCGCTCAGTCTAGAACCCGGCTGTTTCTTACCCTCTCTCTCTCCGGTTTGCAGTATTTTCCTCGACGCCGCTCGGTGATCAACCCCCCGGCTGCGCCCTGCTCTCTTCACCCTCTTTCTTACCCCGTCGATGCTGCCCGGCTCTCTCTCTCTGCCGTCGGTCGGCTCCAGCCGCCGCTGCTCGGGAAGTGTCTTCTCTGGACCTGTCGTCGGTCTCTTACTGCTCGTTGTGGCTGGGGAACCAAGCCCGGCTCTCCACAGCCTCCCCAGTGAAGTTGGATCTCTGCCTGACTGCTGGGCGGTTGCTCGCGGTCGACGCCCATTTTCCTGGACTCGACTATTTTTTTTATTTTTTTTTATGTTGCGGGTAGATTCGCATCAACACTCATCGCCACTGTTAGATCCGTGGTTCAGTGGATAAATAATTACACGGATGCTGTACGTAAACAAACAACAGATCTTTACTGGAGGAGGGTCATCTCTAGACTGGGGTACAGAGGCATGCGCACAGCTTATATACCGGTGTGGTCACTGCCAGTACTACAGTATACAGGAGCTGTAAAAAGTAGTTCTGACTTAAATCACATACACTACAGTAGTCGCGGGCCAAGACTGGTTGCCCTACATTGAAGCTCCTTGTCGGCTTCTCATTGATGTGCTGGAATTGCTTATTCTCAACATCTCTTCGTACATTTGGTCTGAGCAAATCCAGACGAGATCTCAACCTTCGGTTAAAGAACATCATGGCCGGGGTCTGGTTGGTGACTGCATGTGTCGCATTTCTGTAGGCTAACAGGAAATTGTCCACCTTATGCTAGAGTGGAATGTCGTCATCGCACATGGCCCTTACTGCTTTTTTAAAGGTTTGTACGAACCTCTCAGCCAATCCATTTGTGGCTGGATGATACGGGGCGGATGTGTAATGCCTTACCCCGTTCCTTTTCATGAATCTTCGAAAGTCTTCGGACACAAACTGTGGTCCGTTATCAGAGCAAATCTGCTCTGGCAAGCCGTTCCTGGCAAATATGGTCCGTAGGACTGCAATAGTTTTCTCCGTGGTGGTGGACGACATTTTGATCACCTCAGGCCATTTCGAGTGTGCATCCATGGCTATTAGAAACATTGAGTCCATGAATGGACCAGCAAAATCAATATGCACCTGTTGCCATGGAGATGAGGGCCACTCCCATGGGTGTAGAGGGGCATGTGGTGGTGCATTTTGGACCTTCCGGCATCCTGAGCAGCTCTTTGTCAGGCCCTCGATTTGCTGATCGATCCCCGGCCACCACACATAAGCCCTAGCAAGGCTTTTCATTTTCACCCCTCCCAGATGGCCTTCGTGAAGCTCATTTAGCACTCTCTCCCTTAACTTGGGTGGAATTACCACTCAGGATCCACACATCAAGGTCCCCTGGCATACTGACAGCTGTTCTCTTCTGGATGAGAATGCTGGCAACAGTGAGTCGCCATGTGTTGGCCATCCCTTCACCGTCAAGTCATATACCCGAGACAGTGTCGGGTCATTTTGGGTCTCCTTTTCTATATCAGCGTTAGTTACAGGCAATCGTTCAATTATAGTCGAATGAAATATTTAGACAGGATCCACTGCTGGTGCTTCCTCCGCAGTAGGCAGTGGCAGGCGTGATAGCCCATCAGCGTTTCCATGCTGTTTCGTGCCCTTATACTCGATTTCATATTGGTTCGCCCCTAGAAAAAGTGACCATCTTTGTAGCCATTGCGCAGTCATCACCGGCACGCCCTTCTTTGGATTAAAGATGGAGACAAGTGGTTGGTGGTCCGTCAGCAAGTTGAACTTCTGCCCGTGCAGATAGTGGTTGAACTTTTTCATTCCCCACACTAGGCTGAAGGCCTCCCTGTCAATCTGGGCGTAGTTACGCTCGGCTGAGGTTAGTGACCGAGACGCAAAGGCTACCGGCCTCTCCGAGCCGTCCGGGAACTTGTGCGACAGCACCGCTCCAATGCCATAGCGTGATGCATCACACGCCAACTGAATGGGTAGTGCTGGGTTGAAATGAGCCAACACCTCTTTTGATGTGATCAATTCTTTGCACTTCTGGAAAGCTCGTTTACATTCGTCATTCCACTTCCATGGTACCCCCGTTTGCAGTAGGGTGTTCAGTGGGTGTAGTACTGTAGACAAATTCGGCAAGAACTTATGGTAGTAGTTCACCAGCCCGAGGAACGACCTCAGTTGTGACACATTTTCCGGTGCTGGAGCCTTGACTACTGCCTCAATCTTTTCAGGGGACTTATGTAACCCCTCTTCATCAATAACGTGGCCACAATACGAGATCTGTTTCTGGAAAAACTCGCATTTGTCGCGATTTGCTCGGAGCCCAAATTCCTTCAATCTAGTGAGCACCTGCTCCAGGTTGGCAAGGTGAGCACTGTAATTTTCGCCCGTGACCAGGATGTCGTCCAAACAACACTGGGTCCCTGGAATCCCTTGCAGGACTTGATCCATTGCCCTTTGCCAAATAGCCGGAGCTGATGCTACCCCGAACACCAGCCGGTTGTATTGGTAGAGACCTTTATGAGTGTTGATCGTAAGGTACTATATCGAGGCTTCTTCTACCTCCATTTGCAGGTACGCCTGGGCCAGATCAATCTTAGTGAAGCGTTTCCCTCCAGATAGCGAGGCGAAAATATCTTCAATCCGCGGAAGCGGATATTGTACCGTGTGAAGGACTGGGTTCACTGTCATCTTAAAGTCCCCACAGATGCAAACTTTCTTTGGTTCCCCAGGCGTATTACTCAACGACCTCTTCATTACCGGAACGATGGGTGTGGCCCACTCACTCCAGTCCACTTTGGACAGTACTCCTGAACGTTCCAAACCTTCCAGCTCTGCTTCGACGGCTGGGCGGATCGCATAAGGCACCGGTCTGGCCTTAAAAAACTTTGGGCTTGCATTTTCCTCTATTTTGATCGTCGCTGTTATGCCTTTTAGTGTTCCAAGTCCCTCCTGGAACACTTCTTGTGCATCAGTTAGCATTTTTGACAGTCGCCCAGGTGTGGCGTCATCATCCTTTTTGGCATCTACAGTCAGTGCTTGTATGGAATGCCAATCTAGCTGTATCTTCCGGATCCATTCACGTCCTAGTAGTGGTGGTCCTCCATCTGGCAATACATATAGGTCCATTTTTGGTGTTTCCTTACCGTTATATATAACGTTCACCCTTATTTTTCCTTTGGGGTAGACTTTTTGCCCCCTGTACGTCTTGAAGACAATCTCTGTATCTCTCAAGGGTATATGTGAGAATAGCCGCTTGTAGTCCCTTCGGTTTATGACTGTTAGGGCTGATCCTGTGTCCAATTCCATTTTCACTTGGACTCCAGCTATCTTGAGCGTGACCCAGATAGTTTGATGATCCTCCATTTGGATCACCTTATGTAGTTTCAGACAACCCAGCTCCTTGCTTCCGGAGTCTGTATCACTTTTCTGTTCGTCTGAACTACTCTCCGTCACCTTATGTACCTTCTTGTACTTCTCCTGTGGAGATTTCTTGCTGCTGGTTTTCTTTCCCGACCTGCAGACTCTTGCTATGTGTCCTACTTTTCCACACTGTCTGCACACTTTGTCCTTAAACCAGCAATCATTATGGTCGTGTGTTGTTCTGCCGCAGCGATAACACTTCACTGTTCCGTATGACATTTCATTTGTGCCATATTCTTGCGGTTTCCGTTGTATCTCTGCATTGTCGAATGCTGTGTTACTGCCACTCTTCGGCATCCCTGGGTGTGGTTAGACTTGCTCAAAATGGTGTTTTCCCGTGCTTCCCTTCTTCTCCGCTGCGGCTCAAAATGGCGTTTTCCTGCGCTCTCCCTTCTTCTCCGCTGCAGCTCAAAATGGCATTTCCCGCGCTCTCCCTTCTTCTCCGCTGTGGCTGCTCGGCCCTTGAACACCGGCTGCGCTCTGCGCGTTTCCCTTTCTTCCCCGCTGACGCTGCTCGTCCCTTGAACACCGGCTGCGCTCTGCGCGTTTTCTTTCATGCCTCTCTCTCTTCTCCCGTCGACGCCGTTCGGTCCTGAACACTGGCTGCGCCCTGTGCACTCTACCCTCTCTCTTCTCCCGTCGACGCTGTTCGGCCTTTTCTGTGCCGTCAGTTGGCTCTAGCCGCCGCTGTCCGGGAAGGGTCTGTGCCGTACCTGTTGCCAGCCCGTTTCGCTGGACCACCGTGACTGGAGAACCAAGCCCAGCTCTCAACAGCCTCCCCTGCGATGCTCAATCTCTGCTGGATGACTGGGCGGTTGCTCGTGGTCGACGCCCGTGCTTCTGGCCTCAACTTTCTTCCACTGTTCTCCAGGAGCGAATCCCTGGGAGGTAATGCAGAGTTGCAGGTAGTTTCGAATCTGCCTCGTCGCCACTGTTAGATCCGTGTATTTTTGATGTTGTGTGTCCTTTAATAACTAGACACGAGACTGCAGGAACAATCAACAGGTATTTACTGGATGAGGGTTACGCTAAAACTAAACGTACAGATCCCTACTCAGGGTTTATATACAGGTGTGGTCACTGCCGGTACTACAGTATACAGGAGCTGTAAAAAGTAGTTCTCCCCTTAAAGGTACATACACTACATCAATCTTCCAGAATTCCCTAGCTTCTAGAACAGTCCCCAAGGATTGGGAGGTAGCAAACATAATCCCGCTATTTAAGAAAGGAGGAAGAGAAAAAACAGGAATCTATAGGCCAGTTAGCCTGATATCAGTAGTAGGCAAAATGCTAGAATCTATTATTAGGGACGTGGTAACGGGGCACTTAGAAAATAATAATATGATTAGGCAGAGTCAACATGGTTTTATGAAAGGGAAATTGTGTGAGAATGAATATCACTGTGCTGCAGCACATCGCGCTGCAGCACTGCAGGCCTTCCTCCCCTTAAGAGGAGGACATCAACGGGGGCAGGTGCTGGCAGGCGGCCAGCAACAAAAATGGCCACCCGGCACCTCCCCTTTTAATTTGCGCCGCCCCGGCCGCAGGTAGGACCCCCCGACCCTGTCGGACATAGCATCCGGCGGTAAGTCAGGGGGCGCTACCGAAGATCGCAGCCAGGGCGCGAGCGGGGCACTGCGCATGGTGATGATGTCATCGCCGGAGGCGCAGCACCACGGGGGTTAATGATTACCGCCGACGCTAACCTCCTGCTGAATTTCGCGGGACGCGTTGGCGGCGCTAACAGGAGGCGCAAATCAACCGAATTTTTCCCCCCTGGTCTCATTACCTAAGGAAAGACATACTTGTCTTAGAAGGTTTGCAGTGAAGGTTCACTAGACTGGTTGCTGGGATGAGGGGATTGCCCTATGAGGAGAGATTGAGTAGACTGGACCTATATTCCTTAGAGTTTAGAAGAATGAGAGGTGATCTCATTGAAATATATAAAATTCTTAAGGGGCTTGTGTAAGGGGTCGTCTTAACGAGCTTGTGGTGTGCGAGATCGGTTTTTGATTTCACACTGCTCGTGAGCGGTTCCGAAGCGCTCCCCCCTCACCGGTTCTAGACACTGGGCTTATTGCCAGACCACCTTGATGTGTTGGCCCAACTTGTGACTCGGAAGACAAATGGATCAGGTGAGACAAGGTAAGTTTTAAATCAAAGGTATCTTTATTTTTAAGGAGAATAAAACATAGAGAATGAAGAAACAATGCAGACAAAAATCATGAACACGCCTCTCAATGGGAACTAAAATTTAACACACAAGAGTTAGTTTGACTATCATAATACATCAATTCTAGATCAGCGATATAATAAAACGGGGGTGGAGAAAGCGCACGGCACAACGAAGGATGAATAACACTCCCGAATTACAAAGCCCTTAATATTAAAAACCCTCCCGTCTCTACAGTATACCTCAACTAGATCAGCTAGGTGGAGTTGGGCCTCTATGCTCACCAGGGTTTTTAAAACTGTCCTTGACCTTGGTGCTCCTGTATCGTCCGGGATCTCCAATCTTCCTTATGGGACCGGCTCCTGAACCTGCTCTCCCGCTCGAACTTGTAGGCCCTCCGTGCTCCTCGAACCGTAATCGAACCTCTCCACTCGCTCTGCCTTTGACCTCGTGTCTGTGTGAAACTGTGTTTTTTTTAATGTCTCTTTTCCCCCAACGGTTACACTGTTTTCTTGCCCTTATCTTGGCACCAAATCAGGGGTTTTCTTTTGTTAAAGTAATGGGCAGGCTGCTTTGACAAAAGCGGGTACTTTATTTTAATGGGATCTGTCCTGTGTCCCTCTGAGTTTGGTACAGATAATAGGTTTTGTCTGTGCTCTGCGATTTCAGAGATGGGTTTGCGTTTTGCTAGCAATTAACACACCTTGAGGTGTAAATACTTTTGTTTTGACTTCGTTACTACTGTAACCATTTTACCATATCAATTGCAGTCGGTTCTGGAATCTTCTAATCGGTGGTGACTCAGGTTTCTGTAAGATACTGCAGTGGTATGTCCTTCTGAAATGAGTCATGTGATCTGCCAACTCCATCTTGTGTTCATAAAATGTGGCCATTTCAGGGGTTTTACAATGTAGACTGTATTTTCCTGGATTTTTGCGAATCCTACACTTGACAGGGTTAATGCTGAGAAAATGTTTCCCCTGGCTGGGGAATCTAGAACACGGGGTCACAGTCTCAGAATAAGAGGTCGGCCATTTAGGACTGAGATGGAGGAGAAATTTCTTCACTCAGAGGGTGGTGAATCTTTGGAATTCTCTACCCCAGAGGGCTGTGGATGCTCAGTCGTTGAGTATAATCAAGACTGAGGTCAATAAATTTTTGAGAACTAAGAGAATTAAGGGATATATGGGGTTAGTGCGACAAGGTGGAGTTGAGGTAGATCAACCATGATCTTGTTGAATGGCGGAGCAGGTTCGAGGGGCCGAATGCCCTACTCCACTTCTTATTTCTTATGTCCTTATGTTCACGTCAGCACATAATCCAGTCTGACACGTTTTTTGTGTTATTGTTCATTGGAACTGAAACATAAGCAAGCTCCTTAGTAGGGGGAGGAGCAGCAACCAGAGAGAGAGAGGTAGTTGGTTTGAAAGAGTGTAATCTGCTTAATAATAAAATAGGTTCAAACAAGGAAAAAGTAAGAAAATGCTTAGAGGAAAAAAATGACATTTAAATTAAATAAAGTAGTTGAATATTAAAAGTCTGTGCATTTTATAAGCTTGAACTCCTCTCCCCTGTTTCTAAAGTGTGTTTTTTTTTAATTCATTCATTTACGAGATGTGGGCGTCACTGGTAAGGGCGGCATTTATTGCTCATCCCTAGTTGCCCTTGAGAAGCTGGTGGTGAACCATCTTCTTGAACCGCTGCAGTCCGTGTGGTGAAGGTACTCCCACAGTGCTGTTAGGGAGGGAGTTCCAGGATTTTGACCCAGCGATGATGAAGGAACGGCGATATACTTCTAAGTCAGGATGGTGTGTGACTTGGAGGGGAACTTGGATGCGGTGGTGTTCCCATGCGTCTGCTGCCCTTGTCCTTCTAGGTGGAAGAGGTCGCGGGTTTGGGAGGTGCTGCCGAAGAAGCCTTGGTGAGTTGCTGCAGTGCATCTTGTAGATGGTGCACACTGCAGCCACGGTACGCCGGTGGTGGAGGGAGTGAATGTTTAAGGTGGTGGATGGGGTGACCATCATGCGGACTGCTTTGTCCTGGAAGGTATTGAACTTCTTGCGTGTTGTTGGAGCTGCACTCATCCAGGCAAATGGAGAGTATTCCATCACACTCCTAACTTGTGCCTTGTAGATGGTGGAAAGGCTTTGGGGAGTCAGGAGGTGAGACACTCACCACAGAATACCCAGCCTCTGACCTGCTGTTGTTGCCACAGTATTTACGTGGCTGGTCCAGTTAAGTTTCTGGTCAATGGTGACCCCCAGGGTTTTAATGGTGGGGGATTTGTTAGTTAATAATCTTAAGTACCTCTATAAGATCAGGGCTGCAATTTTAATCCCAGCATGATGGCTGAAGAGGGACGGGGTTAAAAATGGATAGACAGGGCACACGTCCCCAACCCGCTGCGCCCTTTGCCATTTTTGCGGCGGCAGATGTCGGGGTGTCCGAGTGTGCCACCTTGGTGAGGTGGGCACTTCATTAACATATTTAAATCAGGCACCCAGATTGCAATTGGGAGGCCGATTTAAAATTGGCTGCTGCTGGGCAGGTTTCCCAGGGCTCGGGAAACCTGGCAGCCAAAGCGGGGTGGAAGCTGCCGGCTCCACAGGTAAAAGTTCCTTTCACAGCACTCCTTGTGGGCCAGGAGGAGCTGGAGTTCCTCCCCGGCCTCTCAAGGAAGCCTTCGGCCTCCCCCTCTGCCATTCCCGGCCTCTCTCTTTCCCCCCGCCACACATCCCCAAGCCCCGATGGCCTCTCTCTCTCTTTCTCTCCACGCCACGATCGCGTTCGCCGTCCACCCCACCCCAAGCCCCGATATATCCCTCCCCTCTCCTGATTGCCAGGGACCTCCTGCCACTGGTGTTCCTTCCCGGCTGTCGATCAGCCTGTCAATTTGTCCGGTTGCCAGGCGACAGACAGAAGAAAACAGTGATAACGAGGTCCTGCCGTTACGTTCAGCAGGACCTCCGCGTCCCTCGGCTCTGCCAGGTTCTTTGTCAGTTATCGGCCTCCCTCGCACCCCTCCCCGACTCCCCATAAATATCAGGGCCCATCTTTCAGGTGCCTCCTTACCCGGCTAAAAAACCCACGTTTTTCGAGCCTTTTCTCAGAGCTCGCAAACCCAGACATTAGGGTGAGCCTCATGTCTTTCTCCTCAGTTTGCGTCGAGCGGTTGACTGTCTCCCTTGTTTCCTGGTGATCAGAACAGGATACAGCATTCAAGGTGCGCTGTAAAGTTTGATCACGATCTCCTCTTTTATTCTACAGTTTTGGAAATGTAGTTCAACATGTGTTGTTGATTGTTCCTCTGAGTTAATTGGACATCTTTAGTGTTGAGTATACTAAGACTCCTAGGTCTCTTGCAGCTTCATCCTGAGGTATTTGTCCATTTTTCTCTTCCTGTGTGTTGGATTTCACATTTGTCTGCGCTAAATTGCATCTCCCATTGTTCTGCCCACTTACACTTCTTGTTCAATCATTCTGTAATTTCTGAGCTTCCGATTCCATTGCTCCTCCGAGTTTGGTGTCGCCTGCAAATTTCACCACTTTCTGAAACTGTAATGTATTTTCACATGGTTTGTCACATGAAATAACAACAGAAAATGCTGGAAAAACTCAGCAGGCCAGGCAACATCCGTGGAGAGAGAAACAAAGTCAACGTTTCGGGTCGAAACCTTTCTACAGAACTGAGAGAAAAGGCAGGAAATGAAACAAAAGACAGTTTGGGGGCTGGGAAATGGGGGAGGGGATGAAAGAAGAGACATTAAGAGATATTCAAGGTGAGACGAGATGGTAATAGGACAGGTAAAGAAACAGACAATGGCTCTAGATGAAGTGTGAAATGCGCTGGCAGAGTGAGAGACAGCTGCCATGTGGGAGAGAGAGGAAAAAAAGGAAAAGGCACAAACCAAAAGTGTGGATAAAAAATATAAAAATATAATAGGGGCCGAGGTTATGAAGGCTGTAAAGTGCCTGATCGGAAGATGAGGTGCTGTTCCTTGAGTTTACGCTGAGCTTCCATGGAACAATGCAAGAGGTCGCAGACAGTGAGGTCTGAGTGGGAATGGAACGGATGAATTGAAGTGACAGGCGACCGGAAGCTCGGGGTCGACCCTTACGGACTGAACGGAGGTGTTCCGCAAAGTGGTCAACCAATCTGCGTTTGGTCTCCCCAATGTAGAGGAGACCACATCGTGAGCAGCGAATACAGTATACTAGATTGCAAGAAGTACAAGTAAATCGCTGTTTCACCTGAAAGGGGTGTTTGGGGCCCTGGACAGCGGGAAGGGGGGAGGTGGTTTAGTATGCGCATGCTCAGTTCGCTCTGGCCTAGTAAACAAGCACCTTAACTAGCAACTCATCGTGTCTCTGTCCTTCATTTGTTTTACCCACATATATTACATTTTGGCGATGAGGGTGGGATCCCAAAGCCATTTTTAGGGAACATGGAAGGACACAGTGTTCAACCTTCGAGTGGAAGTTTAAGGTGAATTTGTGACACCAAAACTGAATTTTTGTGATGTTTTACTGTTAATGCTGATGCAAAATCATCTGTGCTTCACCTTCGCGTGTATGTATACACAGCGGCATTGATTCTCACATGTACACAGTTAGCGTGCTGAGTCACTGTTCGACGGCATTGGGACAATCATGGCCGCGCCTAAGGGATTCATCAGGAATGTATGACCGAGCTCGTAAACCATTCAGTTCTTACATTGAGCGGATGGAGATGTTTTTTAGGCCCAAATCTGCCATCCCTGCAAGGGCCACATCAAGAATGCAACGTTGGGCAGTGCTGTTGTCACAATATGACTGCACAATTGAATATCGCACTTCAAAGCAGAACGCAATCACAGATGCCTTGTCCAGGTTGCCACATGAGGACTCGTGTGTTGGGAGTGAAGGTGCTATTTTCACGCTAGGTGCAGTTGACAAAGACTTTCCTGTGATTGCAGATGAGACTTAGAAAGACTCAGTACTGAAAAGAGTGTATGAAAACACCTTGAATGGATGGACTGATCAGTGTCTGGACACAGAATTGAAACCATTCCATAACCGTCATACTGAATTGTTTCGTGAGCAAGGTTGTATCAAGTGGGGAAACAGAGAGGTGGTACCTACTTCTTTGAGAGATAGCATGCTGGCCGATCATCAGTATGAAATCAATTGCAAGAAGCTTTGTTTACTGGCCTGGATTGGACAGTGATCTTGAACCACTTGATCATGAACACACACATGAGTTTGACGCAATTCAGACTTCAATAACTGAAGTACCAAGTTCAAACAAGTCTGAGATAGAAACCGGATCATCTTTCAGTTCGGAACCAAAACAAAACAGCCCAAAAATTCGTTCAACGCCAAAACTGTTGTGTATATAACCTGTTCCACCTTAAGAGAGCTTAAGCCTGTTCCACCTTAAGAGATGTACTACTTTCTCAGGCTGCTGTAGACGTAATACCGGGGGTGAACACACCGGTATATAAGCACTGTGCAGTAATCTTGTATTCAGTGTAGTCCCTACCTCCAACCAGTAAAGACCTGTTTTATTGTTACTGATTAAGTCTGAGTATTAATTACTTGAACAACTCACAGACTTAACACTGGCGACGAGTCAGGTTCTTACCCTGCGGCAGTTATTCCACGGCAGTTGAAGAGAGGTTTCAAACCTCACCACTCACCACCCCACTGGAAGCGACAGGCATTAGGACCCTGAAGCCTCCATCAGCTTGTGAACCGGAGTAGAAGACAGGACTGGGGAAGAGAGAGGTACAGGGCGATAGCGATTGGCAGATAAGGGCCGGGCCGCTTTGAAGTGAGGGGCGCAGCCGGGCCATCGATCGCAACCACCGATAAGGGCCGCACTCGGGCTGAAAGGCGCAGCGTCGGCAGACACTGAAGGCGCGAGAGCCGCGGTGAAAAGCGCGGGCCATCGATCGCGGCGGAGATAAGGGCCGCACTCGGGGCTGAAGGGAGACGGCGTCGGGGGACGGGTGAAGACCGCCAAGCGCGGGAAAACCGCCATTTTGTGGGCGGAGGACGATGGCAAGAGCGGGAAGCCGCCATCTTGGATAGCAGTAAAAAAAAAAAATCTGAGAAATTGCAAATCTGATAAAGTACTACAATGCCTAAACACGGGAATATTAGCAACTTTGATAGTGACATCGAAGATTGGGCCATATATGTTGAAAGAGTAAAAAATTATTGTAAGGCCAATAAAATTCGTGACCAAGATAAAGCTCTAACATTATTAAATTTAATGGGTGCGAAGACATACGGGCAATTGAAACACCTGTTATCACCAGATGAACCGGCGGATAAGACGTTCGATGAGATTGTTACTGTCCTGAAAGATCATCTAAACCCCACACCGCTGATGCTAGCGGAACGATTTAAATTTTATGACAGAAGGCAGCTACAGCATGAAAGCAATGCTGAATATTTGCTGGAATTGCGTAAATTAGCGAAATATTGCCAGTTTGGAACGGGACTGACAGATGCACTACGAGACAAATTTGTGTGTGGTTTATTTAAACAGGATACACAAAAGCGACTGCTCGAGGAGAATGAGCTGACGCTTGAGAAGGCGGTCACTATGGCAGCAGCACACGAAGCCGCAGCGAGAGGCACGGCAGTAATGCAGCTACGGTCACCGGAGCTCAGTGCACACAAATTGGGTGTGAGTTCTGGCAAATGTTATCGTTGTGGAAAGACAACGCATGATCAGAACCAGTGTTGGTTTAAAAACCAAGAATGCAGAACATGTGGTAAGCTTGGACATATAGCTAGAGTATGCAGGTCAGGGAAGAAGACCAGCAACAAGAAGTCACCGCAAGGGAAATACGCAAAGGTACACAAGGTGGCCGAACAGGAGTCCAATTCAGACGCTAGCAGTAATGAACTGGCTGGCTTAAGCAGTATTGAACTGGCTAGCTTAAGGGTACTCAACGTTGGTAAGGGTGCAGACCTCCAGACAATTTGGGTTACTCTTCAGATAGAAGGAGTCCAAGTAAAAATGGAATTGGACACTGGATCGGCATTGTCGGTCATGAATAAGAAAGATTACAGAAGGTTATTCCAACATATTCCCCTACAGGATACGGAGATTATATTGACAACCTACACGGGGCAGAGAGTGTACCCCATCGGGACAATAAAGGTTGCAGTGGCCAACAAGGGCGAAGGAAGTCAAATAATGGACTTATATGTGCTACCGGAGGGAGGTCCACCACTACCAGGCCGGGAGTGGTTTAGAAACATAAATATGGACTGGCATTCGCTAAAAGCCATAAAGAGTGAGAACTCGGTGCAGATAATCAGCCCAGACTCTAGAACTGATGATGGTAAGACCAACCCATGTGCAAAAGACAAAGTTTCAGCACAGAATTCCACTGAGCAACAACAACATAGTTTAACAGAGAATTCTGAGTCTGTCAAGTCTACTGGTATGCACATTTTTGAGGGACACTGGGCTCGAACTCAACTCCATTTCAAACTACAACAGCAATTAGAACAAATGATTCGCCGTTTTGAACAAGAGATGAATGAAATAAAAAAGTTCTTTGTTACAGAGTGGGAGAATCTGGAAAGGCAACAGAAGCAACTGATGGAGAAAATGGAGCAGGAGCACACCAACCATCTGCGCGAGGAGGCCGAACGAATCAAAGCTGATTCAGGTTCTGAAGGTGCGTGCCATAATCTGGTGTCAGAAGAGTTAACGGTCAGCCAACTCTTTCATATGCTGAGGGACAAGACTCTGAAATGGGAAAAACTTGAACACGAGCTGCGATCTTCAAAGGAAAAGGGTTCGGAGCTCTCAAAAGTCATTGAGATGGCTGATGTGACGACACAGACTGAAACGACTGCAACAGAGCAGCCATTGGATGCCAAAAGTACGCTGACTCACGTCAATGTAGAACAACAGACCGCTGAAACAGCTGCTCCGGTAGAGGGATTGCATAGTCCGATCAATCAACCTCCAAAGGAAGTTGAAGTATTAAAATCACAAATGAGGTCACTAGTAAACGACTTGCTGAAAGCCCAGAAAAAGCTGGATGCAGAGGTACACATGAAGAAGTCTCTTCAGGAAAGATGTCTGGATTTGGAACAAGAGCTGGCTAACGTCCAGCTGGGTATGGAGGAAATAGACGACCCTCTCACTGGTCTAGCTCAGGACGACACCGAATATTACCATGACCTGGTGGACGACACCGAATATTACGATGTCCTGTCCTGCCCAGCTTGTAACTTCGACTCCCAAAGTGCAGAAATCATGGAGGAGCACCAAAAGTCTACGGAACATCGGGAGAAGCTGGCTCTACGACGGAAACAGGAGGAAGAGAAGGAGGAACTGCGCATGCAGCTGGCAGCTGTGGCAGCTGACAATGGAGCCCAGAGAGTCTCCAAGAAGCAGAAAAGGAAAAGTAAAAACAGAAGATGACCCATCTGAACCATTATCACCTCTACCAGATCACACACATGGTCCCTCCGAACGGAGCCAAATCAGTTCGGAAGTTCAAGCTGTTAAATCCATGAAAGGACTATTGAATGAGTAACGTGAACCGACTACACCACAGAGATTGAATCTGTGAACTGTTTTCCGCAGAGACTGAATCTGTGATATGTTACGTTAAACATGAAGTTATATATGTATATATGTTATTACATTATGTTAAATGGGGGGATGACTATAAAGCTAAGAAGGGAGGAGTGTTGTGTATGTAACCTGTTCCACCTTAAGAGAGCTTAAGCCTGTTCCACCTTAAGAGATGTACTACTTTCTCAGGCTGCTGTAGACGTAATACCGGGGGTGAACACACCGGTATATAAGCACTGTGCAGTAATCTTGTATTCAGTGTAGTCCCTACCTCCAACCAGTAAAGACCTGTTTTATTGTTACTGATTAAATCTGAGTATTAATTACTTGAACAACTCACAGACTTAACAAAAACCTTCGGTAAGGAGATCAGGAAGGCTCCGCAAACCTCTAATTAAACTGGATTTGTAGTTCATTTGTAGGGTTTGTTGTTCATTTAAAAGAAAAAAAGCCAGGAGTTTTTGTTATGTGGTACATGTAATGCTGGGAAAGGTAGGACCAGAGTTTTGTTGTATTTGAGAGGGGAATGTGTACATTTTTTCAAGGGGGAAAGCAGTGTAATGTATTATCACATGGTTTGTCACATGGTTTAGTATGAGCAGGCTCAGTTCACTCTAGCCTATAAAGCAAGCACCTTGACTAGCAACTCATCGTGTCTCTGTCCTTCATTTGTTCTACCCACATATATTACAGAAACTATGTAAATTAGAAGTAGTAATGGTCCCAGCACTGAGCCCTGAGCCTCCACACGCAGTACTGCCCGACTCACTCTGACATAACTCCTCTAATGATTACTCCTTGTGTCGGACACTTCAGCCAGCTTCTGATCCATTCCTAGGCTCAATCCCTACAGCTTCGAGTTTAATTAAAAGTCTTTCATGTGGAACTTTACAAAAGCCTTTTGGAAGTTGAGGTACACTGCTTCATAGGGCTAACCATAGTCAAACAGCAACATAATTGAAGTTCATAGGATTACATTTTGTTAGCACAATTAAAGGCCATTAAAGGGACAGTGTCAGCATGGCTGCAAAATTGGCTAAGTGTCAGAAAGCAGAGAGTCGTGGTGAACAGTTGTTTTTCAGACAGGTGGGAAGTATACAGTGGTGTTCCCCTGAATTCGGTATTAGGACCACTGCTCTTTTTGATGTACAGGAAACTCTCTTTTTACCGGCACCTAAATAACCGGAAACCTCTCTTAACCGTCAAAATTCAGGAGTAGGTTCAGGTAAGTTTTACTTCATATTAGTGGCCGTGTAACCGGGGTTCCTGGACCTGTTGCCATGCAACAGGGACGCCTGGATCCGTGGCTGTGTAACCGGGGTTCCTGCACCTGCTGCCATGCAACAGGGACGCCTGGATCTGTGGCCATGTAACCGGGGTTCGTGCACCTGTTGCCATGCAACAGGGACGCCTGGATCTGTGGCCGTGTACAGGGCTCTCGTACCTTGGTAAGTATACCTCTCTGTAATCCGGACTTTTTGATCAACTGGCACCACGCCGGTCCCGTCGGTGCCGGATAAAAAAGAGTTTCCTGTATATTAAGGACCTGGACTTGGGTATAACAGGGTGTAATTTCAATGATACAAAACTCGGAAATGTAGTAACAATGAAGTGGATAGTAACAGATATCAGACGTAGACAGATTGGTGAAATGGGCAGACACGTGGCAGATGAAATTTAACGCAGAGAAGTGTGAAGTGATGCATTTTGGTAGGAAGAATGAGGAGAGGCAATATGAGCGAAATGGTACAATTTTAAAGTGGGTGCAGGAACCGAGAGACCTGGGGATGTATGTACACGGCAATGTTCCCTGTAAGCCGTGCGGTCGCTCAGCGCTCCAGGGGTCCCTCGCAGCCAGCTTGCTGGCTTTACAATGCAGAAACCGCGCATGCACGGTATTTTGAGTGGGCCGCACGGCGCCAAAAAAAGATCACGGGAACATTGGTGCACAAGTCTTTGAATGTGGTAGGACAAGTTGAGAAGGCTGTTAAAAAAGCATACGGGATCCTTGGAAAGAAATTCAAATCTTTCTCAACTTGTCCTGCCACATTCAAAGACTTGTGCACCAATGTACCCTGTGATCTTTTTTGGCGCCATTAAGGCTGGTTTTGAAGAAAAAAATGGCGGCCGCCTCGCCTCCGCCCACTTCGAGCGCGGAACATGGCAGCCGCCATTTCTGGCAGGTCGGCAACGCAGCCATCGCCTGCGCTTGCTGCAAGTATTTTAATTCCCGGGAGCGCGAAGTCAATCGGCGTGCAACATTTCAGCCATTTTGGACGTCACTGCTCCTCCTACCAGCCTCGCCAAAGCACGCCCGTGTGTGCAGTCGTTGACAGCGCATAAAGCCGGGAGAAAGCGGCGGTGAGCTATAAAACCATACAGTAAACATTCTGTACAATTAACATTTACCGTGCTTCTTTTGAATAAGTTACATCCAAATAACTGACTTCAATTGTCATTTCTGTTTATTGCAAAAATTCTTAAATATGATCCAGATCGAGCTGGCTTTTTTAATCGTTGTTGCTTAATTTAATTTATTTTTTTGATCTTTTTATCAAGATCCAGTTTCCATCAAGAAAATGCTGATGAACCCGTTAAACAAAGAAATATTGGCCCGGAAATTCGTGTCGGGGGCTTCCCGCGGGTGCAAGCCCCCGACCTACACTTACCTATCGCGCTGACATTTGAGGCCTGGGCCTGCGTGGATTTCCGTTTTGCTGAGGATCACTCCCGGGCAGCGTCTGACGTCACGCCGCCCAGGAGTGCAGCCAGCGCGAAGCGTCCAGCGCGGGGTGTAAGTGAGACACGCCCTGTGAGGTCGCATTAGCATAGGACACGCCCCCAATCTTTCTCACAAGCTGCAAAGCCTTGTTACATGCAGAGCAGGATTTTTAGTAGGTTCTTTGTATTTTTATGAATCTTTTGGTAACTTTTATAAACTTTTAAATACTTTTACATGATTTTGAGGAATCTGAAGTAGTTTTAAACAGAATTTAAGCAATTTAAAGAGTTTTAAAAGCATTTTTTTCATTCAATTTATTTAATTAGCAACGTGAAATGGCTGGAATGAGCACAATTCACGTCATTAAAAGAACTCAAAATTTCACTGACGATGACCTCAGCAATCTCCTCAACGAGGTGGAGGCGCAGCGCCTGCTCATCATTGGTAATGAGAAGTCCAGGGCGCCGCAAAAAGGACAGATGATAGCTTGGTCTTTCAAGTGGCAGCATAGGGCTCCAGTCACAGGGAGGGAAAAGGTGCAGGAAACGTTAGGGTGTCACCTTTTGCGCGGAGTGGGCCTTTGGCGTAGCGGTAAGCACCCCCGCCGCTGGGCCAGAAGGAGTAGGGTTTCGATCACCGCTCCACACAGTCCCGGCAAGTGGAGTCGGAGCTCCGACTCTAAATTCTGGGTTGACATCCAGCGGAATACTCGCGTCCGTGGGTGTGGGTGGCCCCCCCCTCGTATGGGTTGTGGGAGCCCGTAAAACCCTCCCGCCATAGGACTAACCACCCTAATGGCTGGTATGAAGATGGTTACGGTCACAGAAGGAGCGTTAACGCGGCCAGAAATCCTTCCACCACTTCATACAGTTCCCCAAAGGGAACAGTGCGAAGAAACGTACGATGACGACCTTTTGCACAATGCACCTCCTTGGATCCTCAGTCACAGATGTGAGGGGGCAAATTGTTCAATTGTTAAATTTTTCATTTTATTGACATGTTAAATGTTGTCTTTGCTTTTTTCATTGAAATGTATATTTGTGACTGAAAGGATATGTAACCTTTTCGTTTAAACAGTACAGCATGTAGTCACTTTGAAAAAAATGTCAACTTTTATTGGAGCAAAAGTATTTTTATAACAACTGTTTGAAAATTAGAAAATAGCTAGTTTCCACCTTGAATGTCTTTATTGCACTAAGAAACCAGAAAAAGTCACGTTAAACTGTTTACAATTTTTTTTCTGAACTATTCATGTTTACAAATGTTTGAAAAGTAGAAAATAGCTAGTTAACATTTAAAAGTTATAAACTATCTACATCAAAACTGAACCTGAAAACTGTTTGATGATGCAATAAAAGTTCACTGCTTCACTTTAAATTGTGTCTGCTCCTTTCTTTGCCTTGCGGGGGGAGGGGTAGGTACAAGGCGACACTACCTCGTGAAGGTGTTGGCTACAAGCAGTTCCCGAGCAGCCTTACTTTCGGAAGCACTTGGCTCCTCCCCATGAGGCCTGGCCACATGCACATTGCCATCGCCTTCATCCTCCATTTCAGCAGGGAGCTCTTCTGCAGTGTTAAGGGTCAGTCCTTCCTGCAGGGCAAAGTTATGCAAAGCACAAGAGGCCATCACAATCCTTGCCACTTTCTGGTGAGAGTACTGCAAGGTCCCCCCTGACCTATCCAGGCACCGGAAGCGTGATTTCAGAACTCCTATTGTCCTCTCCACCACTTGACGTGTGGACACGTGTGCCTGGTTGTATCTCTCCTGAGCCTCATTATTGGTCTTGCGGTAGGGGGTCATCAGCCATGGTCTTAGCGGGTAGCCCTTGTCGCCCAATATCCATGCGGATCCTGGAGGCAATTTGCTGAAAGCATCATACAAGTTAGAGTTACGGAGGACGAAGGAGTCATGAACGGGCGGGAAAGTGGAGGTCGAAGATCAGCCATGATCTTATTGAATGGCGGAGCAGGCTCGAAGTGCTGTATGGCCTATTCCTGCTCCTAGTTCTCATGTTATTAAGATTTTCAATAAGAACAAAAAACCCCTCTATAAATCTTAATGGCCCAGAAATTCGTGTCCCCTACGCGTGAGTACGCATGCGTTGGGACACTAAAATCTCTCTCAACACCAACATTTAATAGTTCTTCACCATTTAAAAAATATTCTGTTTTTCTATTGACTTGACGAAGGGTTTCGACCTGAAACGTTGACTCTATTTCTCTCTCCACGGATGTTGCCTGGCCTGCTGAGTTTTTCCAGCATTTTCTGTTGTTATTTCGGATTTCCAGCATCTGCAGTATTTTGCTAAAGTACTTTTTCTCTATTGATATTAATTATTTTAAATTCATCCGAAAACACAGCGTCAGTTTCCACATGTACGCTGACGACACCCAGCTCTACCTCACCACCACTTCTTTCGACCCCTCCACGGCCCCTAAATTGTCAGACTGCTTGTCCGACATCCAGTTCTGGATGAGCATAAATTTTCTCCAATTAAATATTGGGAAGACCGAAGCCATTGTTTTCAGTCCCCGCCACAAACTCCGTTCCCTAGCCACTGGCTCCATCCCTCTCCCTAACAACTGTCTGAGGCTAAACCACACTGTTCACAACCTTGGTGTCATATTTGACCCTGAAATGAGCTTCTGATCACATATCCGCACCATAACAAAGACCGCCTATTTCCACCTCCGTAACATCGCCCGTCTCCGCCCTTGGCTCAGCTCATCCGCTGCTGAAACCCTCATCCATTCCTTTGTTACCTCTAGACTTGACTATTCCAACGCACTCCTGGCTGGCCTCCCACATTCCACCCTACGTAAACTTGAGGTCATCCAAAACTCAGCCATCCGTGTCCTAACTCGCACCAAGTCTAGTTCGCCCATCACGCCTGTGCTCGCTGACCTGCACTGGCTCCTGGTTAAGCAACGCCTTGATTTCAAAATTCTCATCCTTGTTTTCAAATCCCTCCATGGCCTTGCACCTCCCAATCTCTATAATCTCCTACAGCCCCACAACCCCCCGAGATATCTGCACTCCTCTAATTCTGCCCTCTTGAGCATCCCTGATTATAATCACTCAACCTTTGGTGGCCGTGCCTTCTGTTGCCTAGGCCCTAAGCTCTGAAATTCCCTCCCTAAAACTTTTCTAACTCTCTACCTCTCTTTCCTCCTTTAAGATGCTCATTAAAACCTACCTGATTGATCAAGCTTTTGGTCACCTGTCCTAATTTCTCCTTATGTGGCTCGGTGTCAAATTTTTTGATTTTTTGATTACTCCTGTGAAGCGCCATATTTTTTATGTTACTACGTTAAAGGCGCTATATAAATACAAGTTGTTGTTACTGTTTTATTAGCCCCTTGGTTACCCACTATTTTTGGTATGCTTTTCAACTTAACTTCTCAATTTGCCCCATATCTCATAAAGACAGAAAATAGCAATTTGTATTGTCTGGGGAATTGGGAGGAGACAGAGCCAGTTCTCCATTGTTTTGTATTGTGATAACGTAATTGGTGTGCCCCAGTAAAAGTCTTGAATTGCAAATTGTATGGAGGGATTAAAACATTCTTAGTTAAAACATGTTCAATTGTACAGGGCCTTGGTGAGGCCACACCTGGAGTACTGTGCACAGTTTTGGTCTCCTTATCTAAGGAAGGATATACTTACCTTGGAGGTGGTGCAACGAAGGTTCACTAGATTGATTCCTGGATGAGAGGGCTGTCCTATGATGCGAGCTTGTGTAGAATGGGCCTATACTCTCTGGAGTTTAGAAGAATGAGAGGTGATCTCATTGAAACATACAAGATTCTGAAGGGGATGGACAGGGTAGATGCTGAGAGGTTGTTTCCCCTGGCTGGTGTGTCTAGAACTAGGGGACCTAGTCTCAGGATAAGGGGTCGACCATTTAAGACCAAGATGAGGAAGAATTTCTTCACTCAGAGGGTTGTGAATCTTTGGACTTCTCTGCTCCAGAGGGCTGTGAATACTGGGTCTGTGGGGAAAAAATTTGGTTGCTTTGCATCTCTCGTTAGCACCCTAGGAGCCAGGCGCGGCACCACCAACGCCTCCCACGAAATTCAGTGGGGCGATAACCGTTAGCGCCCCACGGCGCTGCGCTGCCGGCGATGATGTCATCGCCGTGCGCAGCGCCCCGCTCGTGCCCCGGCCATGATCTTCGGTAGCGCCCCCTGACTTACCGCCGGACGCTATGTCCAACGGGGTCAGGAGGGCCTACCTGTGGCCGGGGCGGCGCTATTTAAAGGCGACGTGCCGGATGGCCATTTTTGTTGCCGGCCGCCTGCCAGCACCTGCCTCCGCTACCGATTCTGACCCCGTGAGCTGCCCCCACGGAGTGCCGGCTGCGCTCCATGAGCCCGGCACTTCTCTTGAGTGCCGGGCTCTTTTGCCGGCACTCCGCTCCCCGGTGGCCCAGCTGGGCCCCGGGTCGCGCTACGCAAGGCCCCTCCCAATTAAGAAGGGGAGGAAGGCATGCAATACCGCGGTGTGACATGTTGCAGCGTGTGGCGCTGCGGCATGTGGTGCCACGATATTCCCTCGCAGCGCCCCAAGAGGGAGGCAGGATGCTTCCAGTAGCGCCCCACTTCCCTCTTGGGGTGCTACCACTCAATTTCGGCCGCAGGAGCGCTAATTTTTGCAGGGCGCTAAACGTAGCCCCCCGGGCGAAGTTAGCACCCCAAAGGGAGCGCGACTCAATTATTTCCCCTTTGAGTATATTCAAGGCTGAGATAGATAGATTTTTGGACTCTAGGGGAATCAAGGGATATGGTGATCGGGCGGGAATGTGGCCTCCTCCTGCTCTTACTTCTTATGTTCTTATGTTCTGCTCCATTTGATATCTATGCCACAGTCTTTCACTTGGAAATGTACTGTTAATAAGATGACTGCCCGAGAACGGCGCACCGATCCTTTAGACCTGACCTTCGGCCTCCTGCTGATGTTACCGCTGGAAAGAGCGCGTTGCACGGGAGCTTCTGCACTGCACTCATTTAAATCAGCAGGCCACACCAAAACACCGGTGCCGCCGGCACTCATTTTACGGGCGGCCGTTAACCTTGGCCTGCGGTGGCACCGTCCGTTTTCGAGCTTAATCAAATTTCTAGGCCCCTGGCTTTATTAATAGAGGAACAGAGTGCAAAAAGCCTGGAAGTTATGATGAACCTTTATTAAACACTGGTTAGCCCTCAGCTGGAGAATTGTGTTCAATTCTGGGCACCACACTTTAGAAAGGATGTCAAGGCCTTGGAGAGGATGCAGAGCAGATTTACTAGAAATGGTACCAGGGATGAGGGACTTCAGTTATAGAAACATAGAAACATAGAAACATAGAAGATAGGAGCAGGAGTAGGCCATTCGGCCCCTCGAGCCTGTTCCGCCATTTAATGAGATCATGGCTGATCATCCAAATTCAGTACGATAGCAAAATACTGCGGATGCTGGAAATCCGAAATAACAAGAAAAAACGCTGGAAAAACTCAGCAGGCCAGGCAACACCCGTGGAGTGAGAAACAGAGCCAACGCCCCAGGCCGAAAACCCCCCGCCAGGACCGAGAAAAAAAAGCAGGAAACGAAACAGACCAAGAAGCAAGTAGGGGGCTGGGAAACAGGGGAGGGCCGAAAGAACTAAAGGGAAGGTCCGGGAGGGGCAAGGAGACACCAAAATCAAATACAATACCTTGATCCCCAAGATACAAAGAGTTGAAGACTTACAGAGCTAGCTCTAAAGCTGAGAATCGCTTTGCCCCTTTACAGCGAATCTATCATCGCATTTGAAAGTTCAATATTTATATCCTTTCTGCCATTCAATAAGATCATGGCTGATCATCGACCTCAATTCCACTTTCCCACCCAATCTCCATATCCCTTGATTCCCCTAGAGTCCAACAATCTATCGATCTCAGCCATGAATATACTCAAAGGCTCAGCATTCACAGCCCTCTGGGGCAGAGAATTCCAAAGGCTCACAACCCTCTAAGTGAAGAAATTCTTCCTCATCTCAGTTTTACATGGCCTACCCCTTATCCTGAGACTGTGCCCCCTAGAATTAGAGGAGTGCAGATATCTCGGGGGGTTGTGGGGCTTAAGGAGATTACAGAGATAGGGAGAGGCGAGGCCATGGAGGGATTTGAAAAGAAGGATGAGAATTTTAAAATTGAGGCAGTGACGGACCGAGAGCCAAAGTAGCTCAGCGAGTAGAGGGGTGATGGGTGAACGGTACTTGGTGTGAGTTAGGATACGAGGGGTGATGGGTGAGCGGTACTTGGTGCGAATTAGGATACGAGGGGTGATGGGTGAGTGGTACTTGGTGCGAGTTAGGATACGAGGGGTGATGGGTGAATGGTACTTGGTGCGAGTTAGGATATGAGGGGTGATGGGTGAGCGGTACTTGGTGCGAGTTAGGATACGAGGGGTGATGGGTGAATGGTACTTGGTGTGAGTTAGGATACGAGGGGTGATGGGTGAACGGTACTTGGTGCGAGTTAGGATATGAGGGGTGATGGGTGAACGGTACTTGGTGCGAGTTAGGGTACGAGGTGTAGGGGTTTTGCAAAATTACCCTATTTTTCCCTGAAGATTGAAAATACTGTTCCACATCGTGGACGAAGAATTGGGTGATGTGACTTGTCTACAATGTTTTAAAATGTGCCTAGAACTGCAAAAGACTGCTCTGAGATGGAAAGAACGTGGACAACATGGGAGTCGAGGAGCTCTGTGGAAAATATTCACACACCTTAAGACAGTACTTTTATTAATAAAATCGTTCCCTGGAGTTTGGGCAATCGCAAAAGGTTTTAAAATGGCCACAGATAGCATTGGCCAAGAAGAAGGGGGCTTGAAAAAAAGCAGCTCGAGTTGTCTGTGTGAAAAAGTGGGAGGGAACAGTAGCAGTAAGACCTGTCAATCAAACCAGGGAGTTTCCCTCTCAGCACTTGAAGTTGCTTATTTACTTAAGCGATAAGCCCACTTGAGAATAACCACAGGACAATTGATTGTAACTGCTTCTGTTTACACAGCCATTCAAAGCACTCACAGACAATGAGAAACTGAAACCATGGAACGGATTTTGAATGGGAACAGTTTAAGCATTGAATGGGTTTAAATCACCCATCAGTCTGGACAATAGGGCTGTTGCATTCCCTTTTGTTTTAGCCCAGGTGAGCTCCGGATGTGGGTGGGAACATTTCGGCCCCACAGTGCAGACACACTAACCCAGTCCAACCACTTTGAGTGAGCCAATCACAGCTTTTCTCTTGTGTGTTGGAACTTTTTGGGCGCGAATTTTCCAGACAGGCAAACAGCAGGCGGGGAGGGGGCTCACCAGGTATATATGATAGCTCCTGAGAAGCTATCACGCTCTTTACTTCCTGGGACCACAGGTGAGCCTCTCTCTCTCTCTCTCTCTCACTTCGCTGGACCACATGTGAGCAGAGTTTCTGAATCCTCAACAAAGCAACCCAGTAAGGAGTTAGGGGATGGTAATTAAGGGGATATTGCTAAGATTGTTTAATTAACATTGTAGCCATTTAATCCCTCATTTTTACCATCTGCATTCCCCCATTTAAGCAATTTTACTGTAATTACTGTGTTCGTG
The DNA here is from genome assembly GCF_052327205.1 of Somniosus microcephalus. Lineage (NCBI taxonomy): Eukaryota > Metazoa > Chordata > Chondrichthyes > Squaliformes > Somniosidae > Somniosus > Somniosus microcephalus. Next base: position 362,132,921 of record NC_140988.1, read on the forward strand.
TGGTATAGTTTATAATTTGATTGTAGTTTATTTCGTTAATAAAACTTGATTTTTTCTCTCATCCAAACCACGTGTCCATTTTAATATCATTAATTATAAGTCCTTCAGTCAGAACTGGAAGGTGGGATAGCGATTCAAAACCGCTGTTTGAAAATTGGTTTATTGCAAATTGGTTTACAGTGCAGCAGCAGGCTGCCTGACCAGGGGAATTACCGTAAACCAGGTAAAAGATTGGAATTGGTCAGAGTGCAGGCAAAGGCTGCAAGACCAGGGAAATTACCTTGAACCAGTTAAAAGATGCCCCCCTACAGAGGGGTGATGGGTGAAGGTACTTGGTGCGAGTTAGGATATGAGGGGTGATGGGTGAGCGGGACTTGGTGCAAGTTAGGATACGAGGGGTGATGGGTGAGCGGGACTTGGTGCGAGTTAGGATACGAGGGGTGATGGGTGAACGGTACTTGGTGCGAGTTAGGATACGAGGGGTGATGGGTGAGCGGGACTTGGTACAAGTTACGATACGAGGGGTGATGGGTGAGCGGGACTTGGTGCAAGTTACGATACGAGGGGTGATGGGTGAGTGGGACTTGGTGCGAGTTAGGATACGAGGGGTGATGGGTGAACGGTACTTGGTGCGAGTTAGGATACGAGGGGTGATGGGTGAGCGGGACTTGGTACAAGTTAGGATACGAGGGGTGATGGGTGAGCGGGACTTGGTGCAAGTTAGGATACGAGGGGTGATGGGTGAGCGGGACTTGGTGCGAGTTAGGGTACGAGGGGTGATGGGTGAGCGATACTTGGTGCAAGTTAGGATACGAGGGGTGATGGATGAATGGTACTTGGTGCGAGTTAGGATACGAGGGGTGATGGGTGAGCGGGACTTGGTACAAGTTACGATACGAGGGGTGATGGGTGAACAGTAATTGGTGCGAGTTAGGATACGAGGGGTGATGGGTGAACGGTACTTGGTGCGAGTTAGGATACGAGGGGTGATGGGTGAGCGGTACTTGGTGCGAGTTAGGATACGAGGGGTGATGGGTGAGCGGTACTTGGTGCGAGTTAGGATACGAGGGGTGATGGGTGAACAGGACTTGGTGCGAGTTAGGATACGAGGGGTGAAGGGTGAGCGAGACTTGGTGCGAGTTAGGATACGAGGGGTGATGGGTGAACGGGACTTGGTGCGAGTTAGGATACATGGGGTGATGGGTGAGCGGGACTTGGTGCGAGTTAGGATACGAGGGGTGATGAGTGAATGGGACTTGGTGCGAGTTAAGATACAAGGGGTGATGGGTCAACGGGACTTGGTGCGAGTTAGGATACGAGGGGTGATGGGTGAACGGGACTTGGTGCGAGTTAGGATACATGGGGTGATGGGTGAGCGGGACTTGGTGCGAGTTAGGATACGAGGGGTGATGAGTGAATGGGACTTGGTGCGAGTTAGGATACGAGGGGTGATGGGTGAGCGGTACTTGGTGCGAGTTAGGATACGAGGGGTGATGAGTGAACGGTACTTGGTGCGAGTTAGGATACGAGGGGTGATGGGTGAACGGGACTTGGTGCGAGTTAGGATATGAGGGGTGATGGGCGAACAGTACTTGGGGCGAGTTAGGATACGAGGGGTGATGGGTGAACGGGACTTGGTGCGAGTTAGGATACGAGGGGTGATGGGTGAGCGGGACTTGGTGCGAGTTAGGATACGAGGGGTGATGGGTGAACGGGACTTGGTGCGACTTAGGATACGAGGGGTGATGGGTGAACGGGACTTGGTGCGAGTTAGGATACGAGGGGTGATGGGTGAGCGGTACTTGGTGCGAGTTAGGATACGAGGGGTGATGGGTGAACGGGACTTGGCGCGAGTTAGGATACGAGGGGTGATGGGTGAACGGTACTTGGTGCGAGTTAGGATACGAGGGGTGATGGGTGAGCGGTACTTGGTGCGAGTTAGGATACGAGGGGTGATGGGTGAGCGGTACTTGGTGCGAGTTAGGATACGGGGGGTGATGGGTGAGCGGTAATTGGTGCGAGTTAGGGTACGAGGGGTGATGGGTGAACGGTACTTGGTGCGAGTTAGGATACGAGGAGTGATGGGTGAGCGGTACTTGGTGCGAGGTAGGATACGGGGGGTGATGGGTGAGCGGTACTTGGTGCGAGTTAGAATACGAGGGGTGATGGGTGAACGGTACTTGGTGCGAGTTAGGATACGAGGGGTGATGGGTGAACGGGACTTGGTGTGAGTTAGGATACGAGGGGTGATGGGTGAGCGGGACTTGGTGCGAGTTAGGATACGAGGGGTGATGGGTGAACGGGACTTGGTGTGAGTTAGGATACGAGGGGTGATGGGTGAACGGGACTTGGTGTGAGTTAGGATACGAGGGGTGATGGGTGAACGGGTTTTGGTGCGAGTTAGGATACGAGGGGTGATGGGTGAGCGGTCCTTGGTGCGAGTTACGATACGAGGGGTGATGGGTGAGCGGTACTTGGTGCGAGTTAAGATAGGAGGGGTGATGGGTGAGCAGTATTTGGTGCGAGTTAGGATACGAGGGGTGATGGGTGAACGGGACTTGGTGCGAGTTAGGATACGAGGGGTGATGAGTGAACGGGACTTGGTGCGAGTTAGGATACAAGGGGTGATGGGTGAAGGTACTTGGTGCGAGTTAGGATATGAGGGGTGATGGGTGAGCGGGACTTGGTGCAAGTTAGGATACGAGGGGTGATGGGTGAGCGGGACTTGGTGCGAGTTAGGATACGAGGGGTGATGGGTGAACGGTACTTGGTGCGAGTTAGGATACGAGGGGTGATGGGTGAGCGGGACTTGGTACAAGTTACGATACGAGGGGTGATGGGTGAGCGGGACTTGGTGCAAGTTACGATACGAGGGGTGATGGGTGAGCGGGACTTGGTGCGAGTTAGGATACGAGGGGTGATGGGTGAACGGTACTTGGTGCGAGTTAGGATACGAGGGGTGATGGGTGAGCGGGACTTGGTACAAGTTAGGATACGAGGGGTGATGGGTGAGCGGGACTTGGTGCAAGTTAGGATACGAGGGGTGATGGGTGAGCGGGACTTGGTGCGAGTTAGGGTACGAGGGGTGATGGGTGAGCGATACTTGGTGCAAGTTAGGATACGAGGGGTGATGGATGAACGGTACTTGGTGCGAGTTAGGATACGAGGGGTGATGGGTGAGCGGGACTTGGTACAAGTTACGATACGAGGGGTGATGGGTGAACAGTAATTGGTGCGAGTTAGGATACGAGGGGTGATGGGTGAACGGTACTTGGTGCGAGTTAGGATACGAGGGCTGATGGGTGAGCGGTACTTGGTGCGAGTTAGGATACGAGGGGTGATGGGTGAGCGGTACTTGGTGCGAGTTAGGATACGAGGGGTGATGGGTGAACAGGACTTGGTGCGAGTTAGGATACGAGGGGTGAAGGGTGAGCGGGACTTGGTGCGAGTTAGGATACGAGGGGTGATGGGTGAACGGGACTTGGTGCGAGTTAGGATACATGGGGTGATGGGTGAGCGGGACTTGGTGCGAGTTAGGATACGAGGGGTGATGAGTGAATGGGACTTGGTGCGAGTTAAGATACAAGGGGTGATGGGTCAACGGGACTTGGTGCGAGTTAGGATACGAGGGGTGATGGGTGAACGGGACTTGGTGCGAGTTAGGATACATGGGGTGATGGGTGAGCGGGACTTGGTGCGAGTTAGGATACGAGGGGTGATGGGTGAGCGGTACTTGGTGCGAGTTAGGATACGAGGGGTGATGAGTGAACGGGACTTGGTGCGAGTTAGGATATGAGGGGTGATGGGCGAACAGTACTTGGGGCGAGTTAGGATACGAGGGGTGATGGGTGAACGGGACTTGGTGCGAGTTAGGATACGAGGGGTGATGAGTGAACGGTACTTGGTGCGAGTTAGGATACGAGGGGTGATGGGTGAGCGGTACTTGGTGCGAGTTAGGATACGAGGGGTGATGAGTGAACGGTACTTGGTGCGAGTTAGGATACGAGGGGTGATGGGTGAACGGGACTTGGTGCGAGTTAGGATATGAGGGGTGATGGGCGAACAGTACTTGGGGCGAGTTAGGATACGAGGGGTGATGGGTGAACGGGACTTGGTGCGAGTTAGGATACGAGGGGTGATGGGTGAGCGGGACTTGGTGCGAGTTAGGATACGAGGGGTGATGGGTGAACGGGACTTGGTGCGACTTAGGATACGAGGGGTGATGGGTGAACGGGACTTGGTGCGAGTTAGGATACGAGGGGTGATGGGTGAGCGGTACTTGGTGCGAGTTAGGATACGAGGGGTGATGGGTGAACGGGACTTGGCGCGAGTTAGGATACGAGGGGTGATGGGTGAACGGTACTTGGTGCGAGTTAGGATACGAGGGGTGATGGGTGAGCGGTACTTGGTGCGAGTTAGGATACGAGGGGTGATGGGTGAGCGGGACTTGGTGCGAGTTAGGATACGGGGGGTGATGGGTGAGCGGTAATTGGTGCGAGTTAGGGTACGAGGGGTGATGGGTGAACGGTACTTGGTGCGAGTTAGGATACGAGGAGTGATGGGTGAGCGGTACTTGGTGCGAGGTAGGATACGGGGGGTGATGGGTGAGCGGTACTTGGTGCGAGTTAGAATACGAGGGGTGATGGGTGAACGGTACTTGGTGCGAGTTAGGATACGAGGGGTGATGGGTGAACGGGACTTGGTGTGAGTTAGGATACGAGGGGTGATGGGTGAACGGGACTTGGTGTGAGTTAGGATACGAGGGGTGATGGGTGAACGGGTTTTGGTGCGAGTTAGGATACGAGGGGTGATGGGTGAGTGGTCCTTGGTGCGAGTTACGATACGAGGGGTGATGGGTGAGCGGTACTTGGTGCGAGTTAAGATAGGAGGGGTGATGGGTGAGCAGTATTTGGTGCGAGTTAGGATACGAGGGGTGATGGGTGAACGGGACTTGGTGCGAGTTAGGATACGAGGGGTGATGAGTGAACGGGACTTGGTGCGAGTTAGGATACAAGGGGTGATGGGTGAACGGGACTTGGTGCGAGTTAGGATACGAGGGGTGATGGGTGAGTGGGACTTGGTGCGAGTTAGGATACGACGGGTGATGGGTGAACGGGACTTGGTGCGAGTTAGGATACGAGGGGTGATGGGTGAGCGGTACTTGGTGAGAGTTAGGATACGAGGGGTGATGGGTGAGCGGGACTTGGTGCGAGTTAGGATACGAGGGGTGATGGGTGAGCGGGACTTGGTGCGAGTTAGGATACGAGGGGTGATGGGTGAACGGGACTTGGTGCGAGTTAGGATACGAGGGGTGATGGGTGAGCGGTCCTTGGTGCGAGTTACGATACGAGGGGTGATGGGTGAGCGGTACTTGGTGCGAGTTAAGATAGGAGGGGTGATGGGTGAGCAGTATTTGGTGCAAGTTAGGATACGAGGGGTGATGGGTGAACGGGACTTGGTGCGAGTTAGGATACGAGGGGTGATGAGTGAACGGGACTTGGTGCGAGTTAGGATACAAGGGGTGATGGGTGAACGGGACTTGGTGCGAGTTAGGATACGAGGGGTGATGGGTGAGTGGGACTTGGTGCGAGTTAGGATACGACGGGTGATGGGTGAACGGGACTTGGTGCGAGTTAGGATACGAGGGGTGATGGGTGAGCGGTACTTGGTGAGAGTTAGGATACGAGGGGTGATGGGTGAGCGGGACTTGGTGCGAGTTAGGATACGAGGGGTGATGGGTGAGCGGGACTTGGTGCGAGTTAGGATACGAGGGGTGATGGGTGAACGGGACTTGGTGCGAGTTAGGATACGAGGGGTGATGGGTGAACGGGACTTGGTACGAGTTAGCATACGAGGGGTGATGGGTGAACGGTACTTGGTGCGAGTTAGGATACGAGGGTTGATGGGTGAGTGGGATTGGTGCGAGTTAGGATACGACGGTTGATGGGTGAACGGGACTTGGTGCGAGTTAGGATACGAGGGGTGATGGGTGAACGGTACTTCGTGCGAGTTAGGATACGAGGGGTGATGGGTGAACGGGACTTGGTGCGAGTTAGGATACGAGGGGTGATGGGTGAGCGGTACTTGGTGCGAGTTAGGATACGAGGGGTGATGGGTGAACGGGACTTGGTGCGAGTTAGGATACGAGGGGTGATGGGTGAACGGTACTTGGGGCGAGTTAGGATACGAGGGGTGATGGGTGAACGGGACTTGGTGCGAGTTAGGATACGAGGGGTGATGGGTGAGCGGTACTTGGTGCGAGTTAGGATACGAGGGGTGATGGGTGAACGGGACTTGGCGCGAGTTAGGATACGAGAGGTGATGGGTGAACGGTACTTGGTGCGAGTTAGGATATGAGGGGTGATGGGTGAGCGGTACTTGGTGCGAGTTAGGATACGAGGGGTGATGGGTGAGCAGTACTTGGTGCGAGTTAGGATACGGGGGGTGATGGGTGAGCGGTACTTGGTGCGAGTTAGGGTACGAGGGGTGATGGGTGAATGGTACTTGGTGCGAGTTAGGATACGAGGAGTGATGGGTGAGCGGTACTTGGTGCGAGGTAGGATACGGGGGGTGATGGGTGAGCGGTACTTGGTGCGAGTTAGAATACGAGGGGTGATGGGTGAACGGTACTTGGTGCGAGGTAGGATACGAGGGGTGATGGGTGAACGGGACTTGGTGTGAGTTAGGATACGAGGGGTGATGGGTGAGCGGGACTTGGTGCGAGTTAGGATACGAGGGGTGATGGGTGAACGGGACTTGGTGCGAGTTAGGATACGAGGGGTGATGGGTGAACGGGACTTGGTGCGAGTTAGGATACGAGGGGTGATGGGTGAACGGGTTTTGGTGCGAGTTAGGATACGAGGGGTGATGGGTGAGCGGTACTTGGTGCGAGTTAGGATACGAGGGGTGATGGGTGAGCGGTACTTGGTGCGAGTTAGGATAGGAGGGGTGATGGGTGAGCAGTACTTGGTGCGACTTAGGATACAAGGGGTGATGGGTGAACGGGACTTGGTGCGAGTTAGGATACGAGGGGTGATGGGTGAACGGGACTTGGTGTGAGTTAGGATACGAGGGGTGATGGGTGAACGGCACTTGGTATGAGTTAGCATACGAGGGGTGATGGGTGAACGGTACTTGGTGCGAGTTAGGATACGAGGGGTGATGGGTGAGTGGGACTTGGTGCGAGTTAGGATACGACAGGTGATGGGTGAACGGGACTTGGTGCGAGTTAGGATACGAGGGGTGATGGGTGAACGGTACTTGCTGCGAGTTAGGATACGAGGGGTGATGGGTGAACGGTACTTGGTGCGAGTTAGGATACGAGGGGTGATGGGTGAGCAGTACTTGGTGCGAGTTAGGATACGGCGGGTGATGGGTGAACGGGACTTGGTGCGAGTTAGGATACGAGGGGTGATGGGTGAGCGGTACTTGGTGCGAGTTAGGATACGAGGGGTGATGGGTGAACGGGACTTGGTGCGAGTTAGGATACGAGGGGTGATGGGTGAACGGGACTTGGTGCGAGTTAGGATACAAGGGGTGATGGGTCAACAGGACTTGGTGCGAGTTAGGATACAAGGGGTGATGGGTGAGCGGGACTTGGTGCGAGTTAGGATACGAGGGGTGATGGGTGAGCGGTACTTGGTGCGAGTTAGGATACGAGGGGTGATGGGTGAACGGGACTTGGTGCGAGTTAGGATATGAGGGGTGATGGGCGAACGGTACTTGGGGCGAGTTAGGATACGAGGGGTGATGGGTGAACGGGACTTGGTGCGAGTTAGGATGCGAGGGGTGATGGGTGAGCGGTACTTGGTGCGAGTTAGGATACGAGGGGTGATGGGTGAGCGGTACTTGGTGCGAGTTAGGATACGAGAGGTGATGGGTGAGCGGGACTTGGTGCGAGTTAGGATACGAGGGGTGATGGGTGAACGGGACTTGGTGCGAGTTAGGATACGAGGGGTGATGGGTGAACGGGACTTGGTGCGAGTTAGGATACGAGGGGTGATGGGTGAGCGGTACTTGGTGCGAGTTAGGATACGAGGGGTGATGGGTGAACGGGACTTGGCGCGAGTTAGGATACGAGGGGTGATGGGTGAACGGTACTTGGTGCGAGTTAGGATACGAGCGGTGATGGGTGAGCGGTACTTGGTGCGAGTTAGGATACGAGGGGTGATGGGTGAGCGGTACTTGGTGCGAGTTAGGATACGGGGGGTGATGGGTGAGCGGTACTTGGTGCGAGTTAGGGTACGAGGGGTGATGGGTGAACGGTACTTGGTGCGAGTTAGGATACGAGGAGTGATGGGTGAGCGGTACTTGGTGCGAGGTAGGATACGGGGGGTGATGGGTGAGCGGTACTTGGTGCGAGTTAGAATACGAGGGGTGATGGGTGAACGGTACTTGGTGCGAGTTAGGATACGAGGGGTGATGGGTGAACGGGACTTGGTGTGAGTTAGGATACGAGGGGTGATGGGTGAGCGGGACTTTGTGCGAGTTAGGATACGAGGGGTGATGGGTGAACGGGACTTGGTGCGAGTTAGGATACGAGGGGTGATGGGTGAACGGGACTTGGTGCGAGTTAGGATACGAGGGGTGATGGGTGAACGGGTTTTGGTGCGAGTTAGGATACGAGGGGTGATGGGTGAGCGGTTCTTGGTGCGAGTTAGGATACGAGGGGTGATGGGTGAGCGGTACTTGGTGCGAGTTAGGATAGGAGGGGTGATGGGTGAGCAGTACTTGGTGCGAGTTAGGATACGAGGGGTGATGGGTGAACGGGACTTGGTGCGAGTTAGGATATGAGGGGTGATGAGTGAACGGGACTTGGTGCGAGTTAGGATACAAGGGGTGATGGGTGAACGGGACTTGGTGCGAGTTAGGATACGAGGGGTGATGGGTGAGTGGGACTTGGTGCGAGTTAGGATACGACGGGTGATGGGTGAACGGTAATTGGTGCGAGTTAGGTTACGAGGGGTGATGGGTGAGCGGTACTTGGTGCGAGTTAGGATACGAGGGGTGATGGGTGAACAGGACTTGGTGCGAGTTAGGATACGAGGGTTGAAGGGTGAGCGGGACTTGGTGCGAGTTAGGATACGAGGGGTGATGGGTGAACGGGACTTGGTGCGAGTTAGGATACATGGGGTGATGGGTGAGCGGGACTTGGTGCGAGTTAGGATACGAGGGGTGATGAGTGAATGGGACTTGGTGCGAGTTAAGATACAAGGGGTGATGGGTCAACGGGACTTGGTGCGAGTTAGGATACGAGGGGTGATGGGTGAACGGGACTTGGTGCGAGTTAGGATACATGGGGTGATGGGTGAGCGGGACTTGGTGCGAGTTAGGATACGAGGGGTGATGAGTGAATGGGACTTGGTGCGAGTTAGGATACGAGGGGTGATGGGTGAGCGGTACTTGGTGCGAGTTAGGATACGAGGGGTGATGAGTGAACGGTACTTGGTGCGAGTTAGGATACGAGGGGTGATGGGTGAACGGGACTTGGTGCGAGTTAGGATATGAGGGGTGATGGGCGAACAGTACTTGGGGCGAGTTAGGATACGAGGGGTGATGGGTGAACGGGACTTGGTGCGAGTTAGGATACGAGGGGTGATGGGTGAGCGGGACTTGGTGCGAGTTAGGATACGAGGGGTGATGGGTGAACGGGACTTGGTGCGACTTAGGATACGAGGGGTGATGGGTGAACGGGACTTGTTGCGAGTTAGGATACGAGGGGTGATGGGTGAGCGGTACTTGGTGCGAGTTAGGATACGAGGGGTGATGGGTGAACGGGACTTGGCGCGAGTTAGGATACGAGGGGTGATGGGTGAACGGTACTTGGTGCGAGTTAGGATACGAGGGGTGATGGGTGAGCGGTACTTGGTGCGAGTTAGGATACGAGGGGTGATGGGTGAGCGGGACTTGGTGCGAGTTAGGATACGGGGGGTGATGGGTGAGCGGTAATTGGTGCGAGTTAGGGTACGAGGGGTGATGGGTGAACGGTACTTGGTGCGAGTTAGGATACGAGGAGTGATGGGTGAGCGGTACTTGGTGCGAGGTAGGATACGGGGGGTGATGGGTGAGCGGTACTTGGTGCGAGTTAGAATACGAGGGGTGATGGGTGAACGGTACTTGGTGCGAGTTAGGATACGAGGGGTGATGGGTGAACGGGACTTGGTGTGAGTTAGGATACGAGGGGTGATGGGTGAGCGGGACTTGGTGCGAGTTAGGATACGAGGGGTGATGGGTGAACGGGACTTGGTGTGAGTTAGGATACGAGGGGTGATGGGTGAACGGGACTTGGTGTGAGTTAGGATACGAGGGGTGATGGGTGAACGGGTTTTGTAGCGAGTTAGGATATGAGGGGTGATGGGTGAGCGGTCCTTGGTGCGAGTTACGATACGAGGGGTGATGGGTGAGCGGTACTTGGTGCGAGTTAAGATAGGAGGGGTGATGGGTGAGCAGTATTTGGTGCGAGTTAGGATACGAGGGGTGATGGGTGAACGGGACTTGGTGCGAGTTAGGATACGAGGGGTGATGAGTGAACGGGACTTGGTGCGAGTTAGGATACAAGGGGTGATGGGTGAACGGGACTTGGTGCGAGTTAGGATACGAGGGGTGATGGGTGAGTGGGACTTGGTGCGAGTTAGGATACGACGGGTGATGGGTGAACGGGACTTGGTGCGAGTTAGGATACGAGGGGTGATGGGTGAGCGGTACTTGGTGAGAGTTAGGATACGAGGGGTGATGGGTGAGCGGGACTTGGTGCGAGTTAGGATACGAGGGGTGATGGGTGAGCGGGACTTGGTGCGAGTTAGGATACGAGGGGTGATGGGTGAACGGGACTTGGTGCGAGTTAGGATACGAGGGGTGATGGGTGAACGGGACTTGGTACGAGTTAGCATACGAGGGGTGATGGGTGAACGGTACTTGGTGCGAGTTAGGATACGAGGGTTGATGGGTGAGTGGGATTGGTGCGAGTTAGGATACGACGGTTGATGGGTGAACGGGACTTGGTGCGAGTTAGGATACGAGGGGTGATGGGTGAACGGTACTTCGTGCGAGTTAGGATACGAGGGGTGATGGGTGAACGGGACTTGGTGCGAGTTAGGATACGAGGGGTGATGGGTGAGCGGTACTTGGTGCGAGTTAGGATACGAGGGGTGATGGGTGAACGGGACTTGGTGCGAGTTAGGATACGAGGGGTGATGGGTGAACGGTACTTGGGGCGAGTTAGGATACGAGGGGTGATGGGTGAACGGGACTTGGTGCGAGTTAGGATACGAGGGGTGATGGGTGAGCGGTACTTGGTGCGAGTTAGGATACGAGGGGTGATGGGTGAACGGGACTTGGCGCGAGTTAGGATACGAGAGGTGATGGGTGAACGGTACTTGGTGCGAGTTAGGATATGAGGGGTGATGGGTGAGCGGTACTTGGTGCGAGTTAGGATACGAGGGGTGATGGGTGAGCGGTACTTGGTGCGAGTTAGGATACGGGGGGTGATGGGTGAGCGGTACTTGGTGCGAGTTAGGGTACGAGGGGTGATGGGTGAATGGTACTTGGTGCGAGTTAGGATACGAGGAGTGATGGGTGAGCGGTACTTGGTGCGAGGTAGGATACGGGGGGTGATGGGTGAGCGGTACTTGGTGCGAGTTAGAATACGAGGGGTGATGGGTGAACGGTACTTGGTGCGAGGTAGGATACGAGGGGTGATGGGTGAACGGGACTTGGTGTGAGTTAGGATACGAGGGGTGATGGGTGAGCGGGACTTGGTGCGAGTTAGGATACGAGGGGTGATGGGTGAACGGGACTTGGTGCGAGTTAGGATACGAGGGGTGATGGGTGAACGGGACTTGGTGCGAGTTAGGATACGAGGGGTGATGGGTGAACGGGTTTTGGTGCGAGTTAGGATACGAGGGGTGATGGGTGAGCGGTACTTGGTGCGAGTTAGGATACGAGGGGTGATGGGTGAGCGGTACTTGGTGCGAGTTAGGATAGGAGGGGTGATGGGTGAGCGGTACTTGGTGCGAGTCAGGATACGAGGGGTGATGGGTGAACGGGACTTGGTGCGAGTTAGGATACGAGGGGTGATGAGTGAACAGGACTTGGTGCGAATTAGGATACAAGGGGTGATGGGTGAACGGGACTTGGTGCGAGTTAGGATACGAGGGGTGATGGGTGAACGGGACTTGGTGTGAGTTAGGATACGAGGGGTGATGGGTGAACGGCACTTGGTATGAGTTAGCATACGAGGGGTGATGGGTGAACGGTACTTGGTGCGAGTTAGGATACGAGGGGTGATGGGTGAGTGGGACTTGGTGCGAGTTAGGATACGACAGGTGATGGGTGAACGGGACTTGGTGCGAGTTAGGATACGAGGGGTGATGGGTGAACGGTACTTGCTGCGAGTTAGGATACGAGGGGTGATGGGTGAACGGTACTTGGTGCGAGTTAGGATACGAGGGGTGATGGGTGAGCAGTACTTGGTGCGAGTTAGGATACGGCGGGTGATGGGTGAACGGGACTTGGTGCGAGTTAGGATACGAGGGGTGATGGGTGAGCGGTACTTGGTGCGAGTTAGGATACGAGGGGTGATGGGTGAACGGGACTTGGTGCGAGTTAGGATACGAGGGGTGATGGGTGAACGGGACTTGGTGCGAGTTAGGATACAAGGGGTGATGGGTCAACGGGACTTGGTGCGAGTTAGGATACAAGGGGTGATGGGTGAGCGGGACTTGGTGCGAGTTAGGATACGAGGGGTGATGGGTGAGCGGTACTTGGTGCGAGTTAGGATACGAGGGGTGATGGGTGAACGGGACTTGGTGCGAGTTAGGATATGAGGGGTGATGGGCGAACGGTACTTGGGGCGAGTTAGGATACGAGGGGTGATGGGTGAACGGGACTTGGTGCGAGTTAGGATGCGAGGGGTGATGGGTGAGCGGTACTTGGTGCGAGTTAGGATACGAGGGGTGATGGGTGAGCGGTACTTGGTGCGAGTTAGGATACGAGAGGTGATGGGTGAGCGGGACTTGGTGCGAGTTAGGATACGAGGGGTGATGGGTGAACGGGACTTGGTGCGAGTTAGGATACGAGGGGTGATGGGTGAACGGGACTTGGTGCGAGTTAGGATACGAGGGGTGATGGGTGAGCGGTACTTGGTGCGAGTTAGGATACGAGGGGTGATGGGTGAACGGGACTTGGCGCGAGTTAGGATACGAGGGGTGATGGGTGAACGGTACTTGGTGCGAGTTAGGATACGAGCGGTGATGGGTGAGCGGTACTTGGTGCGAGTTAGGATACGAGGGGTGATGGGTGAGCGGTACTTGGTGCGAGTTAGGATACGGGGGGTGATGGGTGAGCGGTACTTGGTGCAAGTTAGGGTACGAGGGGTGATGGGTGAACGGTACTTGGTGCGAGTTAGGATACGAGGAGTGATGGGTGAGCGGTACTTGGTGCGAGGTAGGATACGGGGGGTGATGGGTGAGCGGTACTTGGTGCGAGTTAGAATACGAGGGGTGATGGGTGAACGGTACTTGGTGCGAGTTAGGATACGAGGGGTGATGGGTGAACGGGACTTGGTGTGAGTTAGGATACGAGGGGTGATGGGTGAGCGGGACTTTGTGCGAGTTAGGATACGAGGGGTGATGGGTGAACGGGACTTGGTGCGAGTTAGGATACGAGGGGTGATGGGTGAACGGGACTTGGTGCGAGTTAGGATATGAGGGGTGATGGGTGAACGGGTTTTGGTGCGAGTTAGGATACGAGGGGTGATGGGTGAGCGGTACTTGGTGCGAGTTAGGATACGAGGGGTGATGGGTGAGCGGTACTTGGTGCGAGTTAGGATAGGAGGGGTGATGGGTGAGCAGTACTTGGTGCGAGTTAGGATACGAGGGGTGATGGGTGAACGGGACTTGGTGCGAGTTAGGATATGAGGGGTGATGAGTGAACGGGACTTGGTGCGAGTTAGGATACAAGGGGTGATGGGTGAACGGGACTTGGTGCGAGTTAGGATACGAGGGGTGATGGGTGAGTGGGACTTGGTGCGAGTTAGGATACGACGGGTGATGGGTGAACGGTAATTGGTGCGAGTTAGGATACGAGGGGTGATGGGTGAGCGGTACTTGGTGTGAGTTAGGATACGAAGGGTGATGGGTGAGCGGGACTTGGTGCGAGTTAGGTTACGAGGGGTGATGGGTGAGCGGGACTTGGTGCGAGGTAGGATACGAGGGGTGATGGGTGAACGGGACTTGGTGCGAGTTAGGATACGAGGGGTGATGGGTGAACGGGACTTGGTACGAGTTAGGATACGAGGGGTGATGGGTGAGTGGGACTTGGTGCGAGTTAGGATACGACGGGTGATGGGTGAACGGGACTTGGTGCGAGTTAGGATACGAGGGGTGATGGGTGAATGGTACTTAGTGCGAGTTAGGATACGAGGGGTGATGGGTGAACGGGACTTGGTGCGAGTTAGGATACGAGGGGTGATGGGTGAACGGCACTTGGTGCGAGTTATGATACAAGGGGTGATGGGTGAGCGGGACTTGGTGCGAGTTAGGATACGAGGGGTGATGGGTGAACGGGACTTGGTGCGAGTTAGGATACGAGGGGTGATGGGTGAACGGGACTTGGTGCGAGTTAGGATACGAGGGGTGATGGGTGAGCGGGACTTGTTGCGAGTTAGGATACGAGGGGTGATGGGTGAACGGTACTTGGTGCGAGTTAGGAGACAAGGGGTGATGGGTGAACGGGACTTGGTGCGAGTTAGGATACAAGGGGTGATGGGTGAACGGGACTTGGTGCGGGTTAGGAGACAAGGGGTGATGGGTGAGCGGTACTTGGTGCGAGTTAGGATACGAGGGGTGATGGGTGAACGGGACTTGGTGCAAGTTAGGATACGAGCGGTGATGGGTGAACGGGACTTGGTGCGAGTTAGGAGACAAGGGGTGATGGGTGAGCAGTACTTGGTGCGAGTTAGGAGACAAGGGGTGATGGGTGAGCGGTACTTGGTGCGAGTTAGGATACGAGGGGTGATGGGTGAACGGGACTTGGTGCGGGTTAGGATACGAGGGGTGATGGGTGAACGGGACTTGGTGCAAGTTAGGATACGAGCGGTGAT
Organism: Somniosus microcephalus; assembly: GCF_052327205.1. Classification (NCBI taxonomy): domain Eukaryota; kingdom Metazoa; phylum Chordata; class Chondrichthyes; order Squaliformes; family Somniosidae; genus Somniosus; species Somniosus microcephalus. The sequence continues at coordinate 362,148,021 of NC_140988.1, forward strand.
GGGTGAACGGGACTTGGTGCGAGTTAGGATACGAGGGGTGATGGGTGAACGGTACTTGGTGCGAGTAAGGATACGAGGGGTGATGGGTGAATGGGACTTGGTGCGAGTTAGGATACGAGGGGTGATGGGTGAACGGGACTTGGTGCGAGTTAGGATACGAGGGGTGATGGGTGAATGGTACTTGGTGCGAGTTAGGATACGAGGGGTGATGGGTGAACGGGACTTGGTGCGAGTTAGGATACGAGGGGTGATGGGTGAACGGGACTTGGTGCGAGTTAGCATACGAGGGGTGATGGGTGAACGGGACTTGGTGCGAGTTAGGATACGAGGGGTGATGGCTGAACGGTACTTCGTGCGAGTTAGGATACGAGGGGTGATGGGTGAACGGGACTTGGTGCGAGTTAGGATACGAGGGGTGATGGGTGAGCGGGACTTGGTGCGAGTTAGGATACGAGGGGTGATGGGTGAAAGGTACTTGATGCGAGTTAGGATACGAGGGGTGATGGGTGAGCGGTCCTTGGTGCAAGTTATTATACAAGGGGTGATGGGTGAGCGGGACTTGGTGCGGGTTAGGATACGAGGGGTGATGGGTGAACGGGACTTGGTGTGAGTTAGGATACGAGGGGTGATGGGTGAGCGGGACTTGGTGCGAGTTAGGATACGAGGGGTGATGGGTGAACGGTACTTGGTGCGATTTAGGAGACAAGGGGTGATGGGTGAACGGGACTTGGTGCGAATTAGGATACGAGGGGTGATGGGTGAACGGGACTTGGTGCAAGTTAGGATACGAGGGGTGATGGGTGAACGGGACTTGGTGCGAGTTAGGATACGAGGGGTGATGGGTGAACGGTACTTGGTGCGAGTTAGGATACGAGGGGTGATGGGTGAACGGGACTTGGTGCGAGTTAGGGTACGAGGGGTGATGTGTGAACGGGACTTGGTGTGAGTTAGGATACGAGGGGTGATGATTGAACGGTACTTGGTGCGAGTTAGGATACGAGGGGTGATGGGTGAACGGGTCTTGGTGCGAGTTAGGATACGAGGGGTGATGGGTGAACGGGACTTGGTGCGAGTTAGCATACGAGGGGTGATGGGTGAACGGGACTTGGTGCAAGTTAGGATACGAGGGGTGATGGCTGAACGATACTTGGTGCGAGTTAGGATACGAGGGGTGATGGGTGAACGGGACTTGGTGCGAGTTAGGATACGAGGGGTGATGGGTGAGCGGTACTTGGTGCGAGTTAGGATACGAGGGGTGATGGGTGAGCGGTCCTTGGTGCAAGTTATTATACAAGGGGTGATGGGTGAGCGGGACTTGGTGCGAGTTAGGATACAAGGAGTGATGGGTGAGCGGTACTTGGTGCGAGTTAGGATACGAGGGGTGATGGGTGAACGGGACTTGGTGTGAGTTAGGATACAAGGGTTGATGGGTGAGCGGTACTTGGTGCGAGTTAGGATACGAGGGGTGATGGGTGAACAGGACTTGGTGCGAGTTAGGATACGATGGGTGACGGGTGAACGGGACTTGGTGCGAGTTAGGATACGAGGGGTGATGGGTGAACGGGACTTGGTGCGAGTTAGGATACGAGGGGTGATGGGTGAACGGGATTTGGTGCGAGTTAGGATACGAGGGGTGATGGGTGAGCGGTACTTGGTGCGAGTTAGGATACGAGGGGTGATGGGTGAGCAGTACTTGGTGCGAGTTAGGATAGGAGGGGTGATGGGTGAGCGGTACTTGGTGCGAGTTAGGATACGAGGGGTGATGGGTGAGCGGGACCTGGTGCGAGTTAGGACACGAGGGGTGATGGGTGAGCGGTATTTGGTGCGAGTTCGGATATGAGGGGTGATGGGTGAGCGGGACTTGGTGCGAGGTAGGAAACGAGGAGTGATGGGTGAGCGGTACTTGCTGTGAGTTAGGATACGAGGGGTGATGGGTGAACAGTAATTGGTGCGAGTTAGGATACGAGGGGTGATGGGTTAATGGGACTTAGTGCGAGTTAGGATACGAGGGGTGGTGGGTGCACGGTAGTTGGTGCGAGTTAGGATACGAGGGGTGATTGGTGAGCGGGACTTGGTGCGAGTTAGGATACGGGGGTGATGGGTGAACGGGACATGGTGCGAGTTAGGAAACGGGGGGTGATGGGTGAGCGGTGCTTGGTGCGAGTTAGGATACGAGGGGTGATGGGTGAGCGGTACTTGGTGCGAGTTAGGATACAAGGTCTGATGGGTGAACGGTACTTGGTGCGAGTTAGGATACGAGGGGTGATGGCTGAACGGTACTTGGTGCGAGTTAGGATACGAGGGGTGATGGCTGAACGGTACTTGGTGCGAGTTAGGATACGAGGGGTGATGGGTGAACGGGACTTGGTGCGAGTTAGGATACGAGGGGTGATGGGTGGGCGGGACTTGGTGCGAGTTAGGATACATGGGGTGATGGGTGAACGGTACTTGGTGCGAGTTAGGATACGAGGTGTGATGGGTGAGCGGTCCTTGGTGCAAGTTATTATACAAGGGGTGATGGGTGAGCGGTACTTGGTGCGAGTTAGGATACGAGGAGTGATGGGTGAACGGTACTTGGTGTGAGTTAGCATACGAGGGGTGATGGGTGAACGGGACTTGGTGCGAGTTAGGATACGAGGGGTGATGGGTGAACGGGACTTGGTGCAGGTTAGGATACGAGGGGTGATGGGTGAACGGGACTTGGTGCGAGTTAGGATACGAGGGGTAATGGGTGAACGGGACTTGGTGCAGGTTAGGATACGAGGGGTGATGGGTGAACGGGACTTGGTGCAAGTTAGGATACGAGGGGTGATGGGTGAACGGGACTTGGTGCGAGTTAGGATACGAGGGGTGATGGGTGAACGGTACTTGGTGCGAGTTAGGATACGAGGGGTGATGGGTGAACGGGACTTGGTGCGAGTTAGGCTACGAGGGGTGATGTGTGAACGGGACTTGGTGCGAGTTAGGATACGAGGGGTGATGGGTGAACGGTACTTGGTGCGAGTTAGGATACGAGGGGTGATGGGTGAACGGGACTTGGTGCGAGTTAGGATACGAGGGGTGATGGGTGAACGGGACTTGGTGCGAGTTAGCATACGAGGGGTGATGGGTGAACGGGACTTGGTGCGAGTTAGGAGACGAGGGGTGATGGCTGAACGGTACTTGGTGCGAGTTAGGATACGAGGGGTGATGGGTGAACGGGACTTGGTGCGAGTTAGGATACGAGGGGTGATGGGTGAGCGGTACTTGGTGCGAGTTAGGATACGAGGGGTGATGGGTGAACGGTACTTGGTGCGAGCTAGGATACGAGGGGTGATGGGTGAGCGGTCCTTGGTGCAAGTTATTATACAAGGGGTGATGGGTGAGCGGGACTTGGTGCGAGTTAGGATACGAGGAGTGATGGGTGAGCGGTACTTGGTTCGAGTTAGGATACGGGGGGTGATGGGTGAGTGGGACTTGGTGCGAGTTAGGATACGAGGGGTGATGGGTGAACGGGACTTTGTGTGAGTTAGGATACAAGGGTTGATGGGTGAGCGGTACTTGGTGCGAGTTAGGATACGAGGGGTGATGGGTGAACGGGACTTGGTGCGAGTTAGGATACGATGGTGATGGGTGAGCGGGACATGGTGCGAGTTAGGATACGAGGGGTGATGGGTGAACGGGACTTGATGCGAGTTAGGATACGAGGGGTGATAGGTGAATGGGACTTGGTGCGAGTTAGGATGCGAGGGGTGATGGGTGAACGGTACTTGGTGCGAGTTAGGATACGAGGGGTGATGGGTGAACGGTAATTGGTGCGAGTTAGGATACGAGGGGTGATGAGTTAATGGGACTTAGTGCGAGTTAGGATACGAGGGGTGATGGGTGAACGGTCCTTGGTGCGAGTTAGGATACGAGGCGTGATGGGTGAGCGGGACTTGGTGTGAGTTAGGATACGAGGGGTGATGGGTGAACGGGACTTGGTGCGAGTTAGGAAACGGGGGGTGATGGGTGAGCGGTACTTGGTGCGAGTTAGGATACGAGGGGTGATGGGTGAGCGGTACTTGGTGCGAGTTAGAATACGAGGTCTGATGGGTGAACGGTACTTGGTGCGAGTTAGGATACGAGGGGTGATGGGTGAACAGGACTTGTTGCGAGTTAGGATACGAGGGGTGATGGGTGAATGGGACTTGGTGCGATTTAGGATACGAGAGGTGATGGGTGAACGGGACTTGGTGCGAGTTAGGATACGAGGGGTGATGGGTGAACAGTACTTGGTGCGAGTTAGGATACGGTGGGTGATGGGTGAGCGTGACTTGGTGCGAGTTAGGATACGAGGGGTGATGGGTGAGCGGTCCTTGGTGCAAGTTATTATACAAGGGGTGATGGGTGAGCGGGACTTGGTGCGAGTTAGGATACGAGGAGTGATGGGTGAGCGGTACTTGGTTCGAGTTAGGATACGGGGGGTGATGGGTGAGTGGGACTTGGTGCGAGTTAGGATACGAGGGGTGATGGGTGAACGGGACTTTGTGTGAGTTAGGATACAAGGGTTGATGGGTGAGCGGTACTTGGTGCGAGTTAGGATACGAGGGGTGATGGGTGAACGGGACTTGGTGCGAGTTAGGATACGATGGTGATGGGTGAGCGGGACATGGTGCGAGTTAGGATACGAGGGGTGATGGGTGAACGGGACTTGATGCGAGTTAGGATACGAGGGGTGATAGGTGAATGGGACTTGGTGCGAGTTAGGATGCGAGGGGTGATGGGTGAACGGTACTTGGTGCGAGTTAGGATACGAGGGGTGATGGGTGAACGGTAATTGGTGCGAGTTAGGATACGAGGGGTGATGAGTTAATGGGACTTAGTGCGAGTTAGGATACGAGGGGTGATGGGTGAACGGTCCTTGGTGCGAGTTAGGATACGAGGGGTGATGGGTGAGCGGGACTTGGTGCGAGTTAGGATACGGGGGGTGATGGGTGAACGGGACTTGGTGCGAGTTAGGATACGAGGGGTGATGGGTGAGCGGGACTTGGTGCGAGTCAGGGTACGAGGGGTGATGGGTGAGCGGGACTTGGTGCGAGTTAGGATACGAGGGGTGATGGGTGAACGGGACTTGGTACGAGTTAGCATACGAGGGGTGATGGGTGAGCGGTACTTGGTGCGAGTTAGGATACGAGGGGTGATGGGTGAGCGGGACTTGGTGCGAGTTAGGATACGAGGGGTGATGGGTGAGCGGTACTTGGTGCGAGTTAGGATACGAGGGGTGATGGGTGAACGGGATTGGTGCGAGTTAGGATACGAGGGGTGATGGGTGAACGGGACTTGGTGCGAGTTAGGATACGAGGGGTGATGGGTGAACGGGGCTTGGTGCGAGTTAGGATACGAGGGGTGATGGGTGAACTGTACTTGGTGCGAGTTAGGATACGGTGGGTGATGGGTGAGCGGGACTTGGTGCGAGTTAGGATACGAGGGGTGATGGGTGAACGGGACTTGGTGCGAGTTAGGATGCGAGGGGTGATCGTTGAACGGGACTTGGTGCGACTTAGGATACGAGGGGTGATGGGTGAGCGGGACTTGGTGCGAGTTAGGATACGAGGGGTGATGGGTGAACGGTACTTGGTGCGTTAGGATACGAGGGGTGATGGGTGAGCGGGACCTGGTGTGAGTTAGGATACGAGGGGTGATGGGTGAGCGGAACTTGGTGCGACTTTGGATACAAGGGGTGATGGGTGAGCGGTACTTGGTGCGACTTAGGATACGAGGGGTGATGGGTGAGCGGAGCTTGGTGCGAGTTCGGATACAAGCGGCGATGGGTGAGCGGCACTTGGTGCGAGTTAGGATACGAGGGGTGATGGGTGAGCGGTACTTGGTGCGAGTTAGAATACGAGGGGTGATGGGCGAACGGTACTTGGTGCGAGTTAGGATACGAGGGGTGATGGGTGAGCGGGACTTGGTGCGAGTTAGGATACGAGGGGTGATGGGTGAACGGGACTTGGTGCGAGTTAGGATACGAGGGGTGATGGGTGAACGTTACTTGGTGCGAGTTAGGATACGAGGGGTGATGGGTGAGCGGTACTTTGTGCGAGTTAGGATATGAGGGGTGATGGGCGAACGGTACTTGGTGCGAGTTAGGATACGAGGTGTGATGGGTGAGCGGGACTTGATGCGAGTTAGGATACGAGGGGTGATGGGTGAACGGGATTTGGTGCGAGTTTGGATATGAGGGGTGATGGATGAACTGTACTTGGTGCGAGTTAAGATACGAGGGGTGATGGGTGAACGGTACTTGGTGCGAGTTAGGATACGAGGGGTGATGGGTGAGCGGTACTTTGTGCGAGTTAGGATATGAGGGGTGATGGGCGAACGGTACTTGGTGCGAGTTAGGATACGAGGTGTGATGGGTGAGCGGGACTTGATGCGAGTTAGGATACGAGGGGTGATGGGTGAACGGGATTTGGTGCGAGTTTGGATACGAGGGGTGATGGATGAACTGTACTTGGTGCGAGTTAAGATACGAGGGGTGATGGGTGAACGGTACTTGGTGCGAGTTAGGATATGAGGGGTGATGGGTGAACGGGACTTGGTGTGAGTTATGATACGAGGGGTGATGGGTGAACGGTACTTGGTGCGAGTTAGCAGACGAGGGGTGATGGGTGAGCGGGACTTGGTGCGAGTTAGGATACGGGGGGTGATGGGTGAGCGGTACTTGGTGCGAGTTAGGATACGAGGGGTGATGGGTGAGCGGGACTTGGTGCGAGTTAGGATACGAGGGGTGATGGGTGAGCGGGACTTGGTGCGAGTTAGGATACGGGGGGTGATGGGTGAACGGGACTTGGTGCGAGTTAGGATACGAGGGGTGATGGGTGAGCGGGACTTGGTGCGAGTCAGGGTACGAGGGGTGATGGGTGAGCGGGACTTGGTGCGAGTTAGGATACGAGGGGTGATGGGTGAACGGGACTTGGTACGAGTTAGCATACGAGGGGTGATGGGTGAGCGGTACTTGGTGCGAGTTAGGATACGAGGGGTGATGGGTGAGCGGGACTTGGTGCGAGTTAGGATACGAGGGGTGATGGGTGAGCGGTACTTGGTGCGAGTTAGGATACGAGGGGTGATGGGTGAACGGGATTGGTGCGAGTTAGGATACGAGGGGTGATGGGTGAACGGTACTTGGTGCGAGTTAGGATACGAGGGGTGATGGGTGAGCGGGACTTGTTGCGAGTTAGGATACAAGGGGTGATGGGTGAGCGTGACTTGGTGCGAGTTAGGATACGAGGGGTGATGGGTGAGCGGGACTTGGTGCGAGTTAGGATACGAGGGGTGATGCGTGAGCGGGACTTGGTGCGAGTTAGGATACGAGGGGTGATGGGTGAGCAGGACTTGGTGCGAGTTAGGATACGAGGGGTGATGGGTGAGCGGGACTTGGTGCGAGTTAGGATACGAGGGGTGATGGGTGAACGGGACTTGGTGTGAGTTAGGATACGAGGGGTGATGGGTGAGCGGGACTTGGTGCGAGTTAGGATACGGGGGGTGATGGGTGAGCGGTACTTGGTGCGAGTTAGGATACGAGGGGTGATGGGTGAGCGGGACTTGGTGCGAGTTAGGATACGAGGGGTGATGGGTGAATGGGACTTGGTGCGAGTTAGGATACGAGGGGTGATGGGTGAGCGGGACTTGGTGCGAGTTAGGATACGAGGGGTGATGGGTGAACGTTACTTGGTGCGAGTTAGGATACGAGGGGTGATGGGTGAGCGGTACTTTGTGCGAGTTAGGATATGAGGGGTGATGGGCGAACGGTACTTGGTGCGAGTTAGGATACGAGGTGTGATGGGTGAGCGGGACTTGATGCGAGTTAGGATACGAGGGGTGATGGGTGAACGGGATTTGGTGCGAGTTTGGATACGAGGGGTGATGGATGAACTGTACTTGGTGCGAGTTAAGATACGAGGGGTGATGGGTGAACGGTACTTGGTGCGAGTTAGGATACGAGGGGTGATGGGTGAGCGGTACATTGTGCGAGTTAGGATATGAGGGGTGATGGGCGAACGGTACTTGGTGCGAGTTAGGATACGAGTTGTGATGGGTGAGCGGGACTTGATGCGAGTTAGGATACGAGGGGTGATGGGTGAACGGGATTTGGTGCGAGTTTGGATACGAGGGGTGATGGATGAACTGTACTTGGTGCGAGTTAAGATACGAGGGGTGATGGGTGAACGGTACTTGGTGCGAGTTAGGATATGAGGGGTGATGGGTGAACGGGACTTGGTGTGAGTTATGATACGAGGGGTGATGGGTGAACGGTACTTGGTGCGAGTTAGCAGACGAGGGGTGATGGGTGAGCGGGACTTGGTGCGAGTTAGGATACGGGGGGTGATGGGTGAGCGGTACTTGGTGCGAGTTAGGATACGAGGGGTGATGGGTGAGCGGGACTTGGTGCGAGTTAGGATACGAGGGGTGATGGGTGAGCGGGACTTGGTGCGAGTTAGGATACGGGGGGTGATGGGTGAGCGGGACTTGGTGCGAGTTAGGATACGAGGGGTGATGGGTGAGCGGGACTTGGTGCGAGTCAGGGTACGAGGGGTGATGGGTGAGCGGGACTTGGTGCGAGTTAGGATACGAGGGGTGATGGGTGAACGGGACTTGGTACGAGTTAGCATACGAGGGGTGATGGGTGAACGGGACTTGGTGCGAGTTAGGTTATGAGTTGTGATGGGTGAGCGGTACTTGGTGCGAGTTAGGATACGAGGGGTGATGGGTGAGCGGGACTTGGTGCGAGTTAGGATACGAGGGGTGATGGGTGAGCGGGACTTGGTGCGAGTTAGGATACGAGGGGTGATGGGTGAACGGGACTTGGTGCGAGTTAGGATACGAGGGGTGATGGGTGAGCGGGACTTGGTGCGAGTTAGGATACGGGGGGTGATGGGTGAGCGGTACTTGGTGCGAGTTAGAATACGAGGGGTGATGGGCGAACGGTACTTGGTGCGAGTTAGGATACGAGGGGTGATGGGTGAGCGGGACTTGGTGCGAGTTAGGATACGAGGGGTGATGGGTGAACGGGACTTGGTGCGAGTTAGGATACGAGGGGTGATGGGTGAACGGTACTTGGTGCGAGTTAGGATACGAGGGGTGATGGGTGAGCGGTACTTTGTGCGAGTTAGGATATGAGGGGTGATGGGCGAACGGTACTTGGTGCGAGTTAGGATACGAGGTGTGATGGGTGAGCGGGACTTGGTGCGAGTTAGGATACGAGGGGTGATGGGTGAACGGGACTTGGTGCGAGTTAGGATGCGAGGGGTGATCGTTGAACGGGACTTGGTGCGACTTAGGATACGAGGGGTGATGGGTGAGCGGGACTTGGTGCGAGTTAGGATACGAGGGGTGATGGGTGAACGGTACTTGGTGCGTTAGGATACGAGGGGTGATGGGTGAGCGGGACCTGGTGTGAGTTAGGATACGAGGGGTGATGGGTGAGCGGAACTTGGTGCGACTTCGGATACAAGGGGTGATGGGTGAGCGGTACTTGGTGCGACTTAGGATACGAGGGGTGATGGGTGAGCGGAGCTTGGTGCGAGTTCGGATACAAGCGGCGATGGGTGAGCGGCACTTGGTGCGAGTTAGGATACGAGGGGTGATGGGTGAGCGGTACTTGGTGCGAGTTAGAATACGAGGGGTGATGGGCGAACGGTACTTGGTGCGAGTTAGGATACGAGGGGTGATGGGTGAGCGGGACTTGGTGCGAGTTAGGATACGAGGGGTGATGGGTGAACGGGACTTGGTGCGAGTTAGGATACGAGGGGTGATGGGTGAACGTTACTTGGTGCGAGTTAGGATACGAGGGGTGATGGGTGAGCGGTACTTTGTGCGAGTTAGGATATGAGGGGTGATGGGCGAACGGTACTTGGTGCGAGTTAGGATACGAGGTGTGATGGGTGAGCGGGACTTGATGCGAGTTAGGATACGAGGGGTGATGGGTGAACGGGATTTGGTGCGAGTTTGGATATGAGGGGTGATGGATGAACTGTACTTGGTGCGAGTTAAGATACGAGGGGTGATGGGTGAACGGTACTTGGTGCGAGTTAGGATACGAGGGGTGATGGGTGAGCGGTACTTTGTGCGAGTTAGGATATGAGGGGTGATGGGCGAACGGTACTTGGTGCGAGTTAGGATACGAGGTGTGATGGGTGAGCGGGACTTGATGCGAGTTAGGATACGAGGGGTGATGGGTGAACGGGATTTGGTGCGAGTTTGGATACGAGGGGTGATGGATGAACTGTACTTGGTGCGAGTTAAGATACGAGGGGTGATGGGTGAACGGTACTTGGTGCGAGTTAGGATATGAGGGGTGATGGGTGAACGGGACTTGGTGTGAGTTATGATACGAGGGGTGATGGGTGAACGGTACTTGGTGCGAGTTAGCAGACGAGGGGTGATGGGTGAGCGGGACTTGGTGCGAGTTAGGATACGGGGGGTGATGGGTGAGCGGTACTTGGTGCGAGTTAGGATACGAGGGGTGATGGGTGAGCGGGACTTGGTGCGAGTTAGGATACGAGGGGTGATGGGTGAGCGGGACTTGGTGCGAGTTAGGATACGGGGGGTGATGGGTGAACGGGACTTGGTGCGAGTTAGGATACGAGGGGTGATGGGTGAGCGGGACTTGGTGCGAGTCAGGGTACGAGGGGTGATGGGTGAGCGGGACTTGGTGCGAGTTAGGATACGAGGGGTGATGGGTGAACGGGACTTGGTACGAGTTAGCATACGAGGGGTGATGGGTGAGCGGTACTTGGTGCGAGTTAGGATACGAGGGGTGATGGGTGAGCGGGACTTGGTGCGAGTTAGGATACGAGGGGTGATGGGTGAGCGGTACTTGGTGCGAGTTAGGATACGAGGGGTGATGGGTGAACGGGATTGGTGCGAGTTAGGATACGAGGGGTGATGGGTGAACGGTACTTGGTGCGAGTTAGGATACGAGGGGTGATGGGTGAGCGGGACTTGTTGCGAGTTAGGATACAAGGGGTGATGGGTGAGCGTGACTTGGTGCGAGTTAGGATACGAGGGGTGATGGGTGAGCGGGACTTGGTGCGAGTTAGGATACGAGGGGTGATGCGTGAGCGGGACTTGGTGCGAGTTAGGATACGAGGGGTGATGGGTGAGCAGGACTTGGTGCGAGTTAGGATACGAGGGGTGATGGGTGAGCGGGACTTGGTGCGAGTTAGGATACGAGGGGTGATGGGTGAACGGGACTTGGTGTGAGTTAGGATACGAGGGGTGATGGGTGAGCGGGACTTGGTGCGAGTTAGGATACGGGGGGTGATGGGTGAGCGGTACTTGGTGCGAGTTAGGATACGAGGGGTGATGGGTGAGCGGGACTTGGTGCGAGTTAGGATACGAGGGGTGATGGGTGAATGGGACTTGGTGCGAGTTAGGATACGAGGGGTGATGGGTGAGCGGGACTTGGTGCGAGTTAGGATACGAGGGGTGATGGGTGAACGTTACTTGGTGCGAGTTAGGATACGAGGGGTGATGGGTGAGCGGTACTTTGTGCGAGTTAGGATATGAGGGGTGATGGGCGAACGGTACTTGGTGCGAGTTAGGATACGAGGTGTGATGGGTGAGCGGGACTTGATGCGAGTTAGGATACGAGGGGTGATGGGTGAACGGGATTTGGTGCGAGTTTGGATACGAGGGGTGATGGATGAACTGTACTTGGTGCGAGTTAAGATACGAGGGGTGATGGGTGAACGGTACTTGGTGCGAGTTAGGATACGAGGGGTGATGGGTGAGCGGTACATTGTGCGAGTTAGGATATGAGGGGTGATGGGCGAACGGTACTTGGTGCGAGTTAGGATACGAGTTGTGATGGGTGAGCGGGACTTGATGCGAGTTAGGATACGAGGGGTGATGGGTGAACGGGATTTGGTGCGAGTTTGGATACGAGGGGTGATGGATGAACTGTACTTGGTGCGAGTTAAGATACGAGGGGTGATGGGTGAACGGTACTTGGTGCGAGTTAGGATATGAGGGGTGATGGGTGAACGGGACTTGGTGTGAGTTATGATACGAGGGGTGATGGGTGAACGGTACTTGGTGCGAGTTAGCAGACGAGGGGTGATGGGTGAGCGGGACTTGGTGCGAGTTAGGATACGGGGGGTGATGGGTGAGCGGTACTTGGTGCGAGTTAGGATACGAGGGGTGATGGGTGAGCGGGACTTGGTGCGAGTTAGGATACGAGGGGTGATGGGTGAGCGGGACTTGGTGCGAGTTAGGATACGGGGGGTGATGGGTGAGCGGGACTTGGTGCGAGTTAGGATACGAGGGGTGATGGGTGAGCGGGACTTGGTGCGAGTCAGGGTACGAGGGGTGATGGGTGAGCGGGACTTGGTGCGAGTTAGGATACGAGGGGTGATGGGTGAACGGGACTTGGTACGAGTTAGCATACGAGGGGTGATGGGTGAACGGGACTTGGTGCGAGTTAGGTTATGAGTTGTGATGGGTGAGCGGTACTTGGTGCGAGTTAGGATACGAGGGGTGATGGGTGAGCGGGACTTGGTGCGAGTTAGGATACGAGGGGTGATGGGTGAGCGGGACTTGGTGCGAGTTAGGATACGAGGGGTGATGGGTGAACGGGACTTGGTGCGAGTTAGGATACGAGGGGTGATGGGTGAGCGGGACTTGGTGCGAGTTAGGATACGGGGGGTGATGGGTGAGCGGTACTTGGTGCGAGTTAGAATACGAGGGGTGATGGGCGAACGGTACTTGGTGCGAGTTAGGATACGAGGGGTGATGGGTGAGCGGGACTTGGTGCGAGTTAGGATACGAGGGGTGATGGGTGAACGGGACTTGGTGCGAGTTAGGATACGAGGGGTGATGGGTGAACGGTACTTGGTGCGAGTTAGGATACGAGGGGTGATGGGTGAGCGGTACTTTGTGCGAGTTAGGATATGAGGGGTGATGGGCGAACGGTACTTGGTGCGAGTTAGGATACGAGGTGTGATGGGTGAGCGGGACTTGATGCGAGTTAGGATACGAGGGGTGATGGGTGAACGGGATTTGGTGCGAGTTTGGATACGAGGGGTGATGGATGAACTGTACTTGGTGCGAGTTAAGATACGAGGGGTGATGGGTGAACGGTACTTGGTGCGAGTTAGGATACGAGGGGTGATGGGTGAGCGGTACTTTGTGCGAGTTAGGATATGAGGGGTGATGGGCGAACGGTACTTGGTGCGAGTTAGGATACGAGGTGTGATGGGTGAGCGGGACTTGATGCGAGTTAGGATACGAGGGGTGATGGGTGAACGGGATTTGGTGCGAGTTTGGATACGAGGGGTGATGGATGAACTGTACTTGGTGCGAGTTAAGATACGAGGGGTGATGGGTGAACGGTACTTGGTGCGAGTTAGGATATGAGGGGTGATGGGTGAACGGGACTTGGTGTGAGTTATGATACGAGGGGTGATGGGTGAACGGTACTTGGTGCGAGTTAGCAGACGAGGGGTGATGGGTGAGCGGGACTTGGTGCGAGTTAGGATACGGGGGGTGATGGGTGAGCGGTACTTGGTGCGAGTTAGGATACGAGGGGTGATGGGTGAGCGGGACTTGGTGCGAGTTAGGATACGAGGGGTGATGGGTGAGCGGGACTTGGTGCGAGTTAGGATACGGGGGGTGATGGGTGAACGGGACTTGGTGCGAGTTAGGATACGAGGGGTGATGGGTGAGCGGGACTTGGTGCGAGTCAGGGTACGAGGGGTGATGGGTGAGCGGGACTTGGTGCGAGTTAGGATACGAGGGGTGATGGGTGAACGGGACTTGGTACGAGTTAGCATACGAGGGGTGATGGGTGAGCGGTACTTGGTGCGAGTTAGGATACGAGGGGTGATGGGTGAGCGGGACTTGGTGCGAGTTAGGATACGAGGGGTGATGGGTGAGCGGTACTTGGTGCGAGTTAGGATACGAGGGGTGATGGGTGAACGGGATTGGTGCGAGTTAGGATACGAGGGGTGATGGGTGAACGGGACTTGGTGCGAGTTAGGATACGAGGGGTGATGGGTGAACGGGGCTTGGTGCGAGTTAGGATACGAGGGGTGATGGGTGAACTGTACTTGGTGCGAGTTAGGATACGGTGGGTGATGGGTGAGCGGGACTTGGTGCGAGTTAGGATACGAGGGGTGATGGGTGAACGGGACTTGGTGCGAGTTAGGATGCGAGGGGTGATCGTTGAACGGGACTTGGTGCGACTTAGGATACGAGGGGTGATGGGTGAGCGGGACTTGGTGCGAGTTAGGATACGAGGGGTGATGGGTGAACGGTACTTGGTGCGTTAGGATACGAGGGGTGATGGGTGAGCGGGACCTGGTGTGAGTTAGGATACGAGGGGTGATGGGTGAGCGGAACTTGGTGCGACTTCGGATACAAGGGGTGATGGGTGAGCGGTTCTTGGTGCGACTTAGGATACGAGGGGTGATGGGTGAGCGGAGCTTGGTGCGAGTTCGGATACAAGCGGCGATGGGTGAGCGGCACTTGGTGCGAGTTAGGATACGAGGGGTGATGGGTGAGCGGTACTTGGTGCGAGTTAGAATACGAGGGGTGATGGGCGAACGGTACTTGGTGCGAGTTAGGATACGAGGGGTGATGGGTGAGCGGGACTTGGTGCGAGTTAGGATACGAGGGGTGATGGGTGAACGGGACTTGGTGCGAGTTAGGATACGAGGGGTGATGGGTGAACGTTACTTGGTGCGAGTTAGGATACGAGGGGTGATGGGTGAGCGGTACTTTGTGCGAGTTAGGATATCAGGGGTGATGGGCGAACGGTACTTGGTGCGAGTTAGGATACGAGGGGTGATGGGTGAGCGGGACTTGGTGCGAGTTAGGATACGAGGGGTGATGGGTGAACGGGACTTGGTACGAGTTAGCATACGAGGGGTGATGGGTGAGCGGTACTTGGTGCGAGTTAGGATACGAGGGGTGATGGGTGAACGGGATTGGTGCGAGTTAGGATACGAGGGGTGATGGGTGAACGGTACTTGGTGCGAGTTAGGATACGAGGGGTGATGGGTGAGCGGGACTTGTTGCGAGTTAGGATACAAGGGGTGATGGGTGAGCGTGACTTGGTGCGAGTTAGGATACGAGGGGTGATGGGTGAGCGGGACTTGGTGCGAGTTAGGATACGAGGGTTGATGCGTGAGCGGGACTTGGTGCGAGTTAGGATACGAGGGGTGATGGGTGAGCAGGACTTGGTGCGAGTTAGGATACGAGGGGTGATGGGTGAGCGGGACTTGGTGCGAGTTAGGATACGAGGGGTGATGGGTGAACGGGACTTGGTGTGAGTTAGGATACGAGGGGTGATGGGTGAGCGGGACTTGGTGCGAGTTAGGATACGGGGTTGATGGGTGAGCGGTACTTGGTGCGAGTTAGGATACGAGGGGTGATGGGTGAGCGGGACTTGGTGCGAGTTAGGATACGAGGGGTGATGGGTGAATGGGACTTGGTGCGAGTTAGGATACGAGGGGTGATGGGTGAGCGGGACTTGGTGCGAGTTAGGATACGAGGGGTGATGGGTGAACGTTACTTGGTGCGAGTTAGGATACGAGGGGTGATGGGTGAGCGGTACTTTGTGCGAGTTAGGATATGAGGGGTGATGGGCGAACGGTACTTGGTGCGAGTTAGGATACGAGGTGTGATGGGTGAGCGGGACTTGATGCGAGTTAGGATACGAGGGGTGATGGGTGAACGGGATTTGGTGCGGGTTTGGATACGAGGGGTGATGGATGAACTGTACTTGGTGCGAGTTAAGATACGAGGGGTGATGGGTGAACGGTACTTGGTGCGAGTTAGGATACGAGGGGTGATGGGTGAGCGGTACTTTGTGCGAGTTAGGATATGAGGGGTGATGGGCGAACGGTACTTGCTGCGAGTTAGGATACGAGTTGTGATGGGTGAGCGGGACTTGGTGCGAGTTAGGATACGAGGGGTGATGGGTGAGCGGGACTTGGTGCGAGTCAGGGTACGAGGGGTGATGGGTGAGCGGGACTTGGTGCGAGTTAGGATACGAGGGGTGATGGGTGAACGGGACTTGGTACGAGTTAGCATACGAGGGGTGATGGGTGAACGGGACTTGGTGCGAGTTAGGTTATGAGTTGTGATGGGTGAGCGGTACTTGGTGCGAGTTAGGATACGAGGGGTGATGGGTGAGCGGGACTTGGTGCGAGTTAGGATACGAGGGGTGATGGGTGAGCGGGACTTGGTGCGAGTTAGGATACGAGGGGTGATGGGTGAACGGGACTTGGTGCGAGTTAGGATACGAGGGGTGATGGGTGAGCGGGACTTGGTGCGAGTTAGGATACGGGGGGTGATGGGTGAGCGGTACTTGGTGCGAGTTAGAATACGAGGGGTGATGGGCGAACGGTACTTGGTGCGAGTTAGGATACGAGGGGTGATGGGTGAGCGGGACTTGGTGCGAGTTAGGATACGAGGGGTGATGGGTGAACGGGACTTGGTGCGAGTTAGGATACGAGGGGTGATGGGTGAACGGTACTTGGTGCGAGTTAGGATACGAGGGGTGATGGGTGAGCGGTACTTTGTGCGAGTTAGGATATGAGGGGTGATGGGCGAACGGTACTTGGTGCGAGTTAGGATACGAGGTGTGATGGGTGAGCGGGACTTGATGCGAGTTAGGATACGAGGGGTGATGGGTGAACGGGATTTGGTGCGAGTTTGGATACGAGGGGTGATGGATGAACTGTACTTGGTGCGAGTTAAGATACGAGGGGTGATGGGTGAACGGTACTTGGTGCGAGTTAGGATACGAGGGGTGATGGGTGAGCGGTACTTTGTGCGAGTTAGGATATGAGGGGTGATGGGCGAACGGTACTTGGTGCGAGTTAGGATACGAGGTGTGATGGGTGAGCGGGACTTGATGCGAGTTAGGATACGAGGGGTGATGGGTGAACGGGATTTGGTGCGAGTTTGGATACGAGGGGTGATGGATGAACTGTACTTGGTGCGAGTTAAGATACGAGGGGTGATGGGTGAACGGTACTTGGTGCGAGTTAGGATATGAGGGGTGATGGGTGAACGGGACTTGGTGTGAGTTATGATACGAGGGGTGATGGGTGAACGGTACTTGGTGCGAGTTAGCAGACGAGGGGTGATGGGTGAGCGGGACTTGGTGCGAGTTAGGATACGGGGGGTGATGGGTGAGCGGTACTTGGTGCGAGTTAGGATACGAGGGGTGATGGGTGAGCGGGACTTGGTGCGAGTTAGGATACGAGGGGTGATGGGTGAGCGGGACTTGGTGCGAGTTAGGATACGGGGGGTGATGGGTGAACGGGACTTGGTGCGAGTTAGGATACGAGGGGTGATGGGTGAGCGGGACTTGGTGCGAGTCAGGGTACGAGGGGTGATGGGTGAGCGGGACTTGGTGCGAGTTAGGATACGAGGGGTGATGGGTGAACGGGACTTGGTACGAGTTAGCATACGAGGGGTGATGGGTGAGCGGTACTTGGTGCGAGTTAGGATACGAGGGGTGATGGGTGAGCGGGACTTGGTGCGAGTTAGGATACGAGGGGTGATGGGTGAGCGGTACTTGGTGCGAGTTAGGATACGAGGGGTGATGGGTGAACGGGATTGGTGCGAGTTAGGATACGAGGGGTGATGGGTGAACGGGACTTGGTGCGAGTTAGGATACGAGGGGTGATGGGTGAACGGGGCTTGGTGCGAGTTAGGATACGAGGGGTGATGGGTGAACTGTACTTGGTGCGAGTTAGGATACGGTGGGTGATGGGTGAGCGGGACTTGGTGCGAGTTAGGATACGAGGGGTGATGGGTGAACGGGACTTGGTGCGAGTTAGGATGCGAGGGGTGATCGTTGAACGGGACTTGGTGCGACTTAGGATACGAGGGGTGATGGGTGAGCGGGACTTGGTGCGAGTTAGGATACGAGGGGTGATGGGTGAACGGTACTTGGTGCGTTAGGATACGAGGGGTGATGGGTGAGCGGGACCTGGTGTGAGTTAGGATACGAGGGGTGATGGGTGAGCGGAACTTGGTGCGACTTCGGATACAAGGGGTGATGGGTGAGCGGTTCTTGGTGCGACTTAGGATACGAGGGGTGATGGGTGAGCGGAGCTTGGTGCGAGTTCGGATACAAGCGGCGATGGGTGAGCGGCACTTGGTGCGAGTTAGGATACGAGGGGTGATGGGTGAGCGGTACTTGGTGCGAGTTAGAATACGAGGGGTGATGGGCGAACGGTACTTGGTGCGAGTTAGGATACGAGGGGTGATGGGTGAGCGGGACTTGGTGCGAGTTAGGATACGAGGGGTGATGGGTGAACGGGACTTGGTGCGAGTTAGGATACGAGGGGTGATGGGTGAACGTTACTTGGTGCGAGTTAGGATACGAGGGGTGATGGGTGAGCGGTACTTTGTGCGAGTTAGGATATCAGGGGTGATGGGCGAACGGTACTTGGTGCGAGTTAGGATACGAGGGGTGATGGGTGAGCGGGACTTGGTGCGAGTTAGGATACGAGGGGTGATGGGTGAACGGGACTTGGTACGAGTTAGCATACGAGGGGTGATGGGTGAGCGGTACTTGGTGCGAGTTAGGATACGAGGGGTGATGGGTGAACGGGATTGGTGCGAGTTAGGATACGAGGGGTGATGGGTGAACGGTACTTGGTGCGAGTTAGGATACGAGGGGTGATGGGTGAGCGGGACTTGTTGCGAGTTAGGATACAAGGGGTGATGGGTGAGCGTGACTTGGTGCGAGTTAGGATACGAGGGGTGATGGGTGAGCGGGACTTGGTGCGAGTTAGGATACGAGGGTTGATGCGTGAGCGGGACTTGGTGCGAGTTAGGATACGAGGGGTGATGGGTGAGCAGGACTTGGTGCGAGTTAGGATACGAGGGGTGATGGGTGAGCGGGACTTGGTGCGAGTTAGGATACGAGGGGTGATGGGTGAACGGGACTTGGTGTGAGTTAGGATACGAGGGGTGATGGGTGAGCGGGACTTGGTGCGAGTTAGGATACGGGGTTGATGGGTGAGCGGTACTTGGTGCGAGTTAGGATACGAGGGGTGATGGGTGAGCGGGACTTGGTGCGAGTTAGGATACGAGGGGTGATGGGTGAATGGGACTTGGTGCGAGTTAGGATACGAGGGGTGATGGGTGAGCGGGACTTGGTGCGAGTTAGGATACGAGGGGTGATGGGTGAACGTTACTTGGTGCGAGTTAGGATACGAGGGGTGATGGGTGAGCGGTACTTTGTGCGAGTTAGGATATGAGGGGTGATGGGCGAACGGTACTTGGTGCGAGTTAGGATACGAGGTGTGATGGGTGAGCGGGACTTGATGCGAGTTAGGATACGAGGGGTGATGGGTGAACGGGATTTGGTGCGGGTTTGGATACGAGGGGTGATGGATGAACTGTACTTGGTGCGAGTTAAGATACGAGGGGTGATGGGTGAACGGTACTTGGTGCGAGTTAGGATACGAGGGGTGATGGGTGAGCGGTACTTTGTGCGAGTTAGGATATGAGGGGTGATGGGCGAACGGTACTTGGTGCGAGTTAGGATACGAGTTGTGATGGGTGAGCGGGACTTGATGCGAGTTAGGATACGAGGGGTGATGGGTGAACGGGATTTGGTGCGAGTTTGGATACGAGGGGTGATGGATGAACTGTACTTGGTGCGAGTTAAGATACGAGGGGTGATGGGTGAACGGTACTTGGTGCGAGTTAGGATATGAGGGGTGATGGGTGAACGGGACTTGGTGTGAGTTATGATACGAGGGGTGATGGGTGAACGGTACTTGGTGCGAGTTAGCAGACGAGGGGTGATGGGTGAGCGGGACTTGGTGCGAGTTAGGATACGGGGGGTGATGGGTGAGCGGTACTTGGTGCGAGTTAGGATACGAGGGGTGATGGGTGAGCGGGACTTGGTGCGAGTTAGGATACGAGGGGTGATGGGTGAGCGGGACTTGGTGCGAGTTAGGATACGGGTGTGATGGGTGAGCGGGACTTGGTGCGAGTTAGGATACGAGGGGTGATGGGTGAGCGGGACTTGGTGCGAGTCAGGGTACGAGGGGTGATGGGTGAGCGGGACTTGGTGCGAGTTAGGATACGAGGGGTGATGGGTGAACGGGACTTGGTACGAGTTAGCATACGAGGGGTGATGGGTGAACGGGACTTGGTGCGAGTTAGGTTATGAGTTGTGATGGGTGAGCGGTACTTGGTGCGAGTTAGGATACGAGGGGTGATGGGTGAGCGGGACTTGGTGCGAGTTAGGATACGAGGGGTGATGGGTGAGCGGTACTTGGTGCGAGTTAGGATACGAGGGGTGATGGGTGAACGGGATTGGTGCGAGTTAGGATACGAGGGGTGATGGGTGAACGGTACTTGGTGCGAGTTAGGATACGAGGGGTGATGGGTGAGCGGGACTTGTTGCGAGTTAGGATACAAGGGGTGATGGGTGAGCGGGACTTGGTGCGAGTTAGGATACGAGGGGTGATGGGTGAACGGGATTGGTGCGAGTTAGGATACAAGGGGTGATGGGTGAACGGGACTTGGTGCGAGTTAGGATACGAGGGGTGATGGGTGAGCGGGACTTGGTGCGAGTTAGGATACGAGGGGTGATGCGTGAGCGGGACTTGGTGCGAGTTAGGATACGAGGGGTGATGGGTGAGCAGGACTTGGTGCGAGTTAGGATACGAGGGGTGATGGGTGAGCGGGACTTGGTGCGAGTTAGGATACGAGGGGTGATGGGTGAACGGGACTTGGTGCGAGTTAGGATACGAGGGGTGATGGGTGAGCGGGACTTGGTGCGAGTTAGGATACGGGGGGTGATGGGTGAGCGGTACTTGGTGCGAGTTAGGATACGAGGGGTGATGGGTGAGCGGGACTTGGTGCGAGTTAGGATACGAGGGGTGATGGGTGAATGGGACTTGGTGCGAGTTAGGATACGAGGGGTGATGGGTGAGCGGGACTTGGTGCGAGTTAGGATACGAGTGGTGATGGGTGAGCGGTACTTGGTGCGAGTTAGGATATGAGGGGTGATGGGTGAGCGGGACTTGGTGCGAGTTAGGATACGAGGGGTGATGGGTGAGCGGGACTTGGTGCAAGTTAGGATACGAGGGGTGATGGGTGAACGGGACTTGGTGCGAGTTAGGATACGAGGGGTGATGGGTGAGCGGGACTTGGTGCGAGTTAGGTTATGAGTTGTGATGGGTGAGCGGTACTTGGTGCGAGTTAGGATACGAGGGGTGATGGGTGAGCGGGACTTGGTGCGAGTTAGGATACGAGGGGTGATGGGTGAGCGGTACTTGGTGCGAGTTAGGATACGAGGGGTGATGGGTGAACGGGATTGGTGCGAGTTAGGATACGAGGGGTGATGGGTGAACGGTACTTGGTGCGAGTTAGGATACGAGGGGTGATGGGTGAGCGGGACTTGTTGCGAGTTAGGATACAAGGGGTGATGGGTGAGCGTGACTTGGTGCGAGTTAGGATACGAGGGGTGATGGGTGAGCGGGACTTGGTGCGAGTTAGGATACGAGGGGTGATGCGTGAGCGGGACTTGGTGCGAGTTAGGATACGAGGGGTGATGGGTGAGCAGGACTTGGTGCGAGTTAGGATACGAGGGGTGATGGGTGAGCGGGACTTGGTGCGAGTTAGGATACGAGGGGTGATGGGTGAACGGGACTTGGTGCGAGTTAGGATACGAGGGGTGATGGGTGAGCGGGACTTGGTGCGAGTTAGGATACGGGGGGTGATGGCTGAGCGGTACTTGGTGCGAGTTAGGATACGAGGGGTGATGGGTGAGCGGGACTTGGTGCGAGTTAGGATACGAGGGGTGATGGGTGAATGGGACTTGGTGCGAGTTAGGATACGAGGGGTGATGGGTGAGCGGGACTTGGTGCGAGTTAGGATACGAGGGGTGATGGGTGAACGTTACTTGGTGCGAGTTAGGATACGAGGGGTGATGGGTGAGCGGTACTTTGTGCGAGTTAGGATATGAGGGGTGATGGGCGAACGGTACTTGGTGCGAGTTAGGATACGAGGTGTGATGGGTGAGCGGGACTTGATGCGAGTTAGGATACGAGGGGTGATGGGTGAACGGGATTTGGTGCGAGTTTGGATACGAGGGGTGATGGATGAACTGTACTTGGTGCGAGTTAAGATACGAGGGGTGATGGGTGAACGGTACTTGGTGCGAGTTAGGATACGAGGGGTGATGGGTGAGCGGTACTTTGTGCGAGTTAGGATATGAGGGGTGATGGGCGAACGGTACTTGGTGCGAGTTAGGATACGAGTTGTGATGGGTGAGCGGGACTTGATGCGAGTTAGGATACGAGGGGTGATGGGTGAACGGGATTTGGTGCGAGTTTGGATACGAGGGGTGATGGATGAACTGTACTTGGTGCGAGTTAAGATACGAGGGGTGATGGGTGAACGGTACTTGGTG
This sequence comes from Somniosus microcephalus, assembly GCF_052327205.1. Lineage (NCBI taxonomy): Eukaryota > Metazoa > Chordata > Chondrichthyes > Squaliformes > Somniosidae > Somniosus > Somniosus microcephalus. The sequence goes on from NC_140988.1 coordinate 362,170,444, forward strand.
CGAGTTAGGATATGAGGGGTGATGGGTGAACGGGACTTGGTGTGAGTTATGATACGAGGGGTGATGGGTGAACGGTACTTGGTGCGAGTTAGCAGACGAGGGGTGATGGGTGAGCGGGACTTGGTGCGAGTTAGGATACGGGGGGTGATGGGTGAGCGGTACTTGGTGCGAGTTAGGATACGAGGGGTGATGGGTGAGCGGGACTTGGTGCGAGTTAGGATACGAGGGGTGATGGGTGAGCGCGACTTGGTGCGAGTTAGGATACGGGGGGTGATGGGTGAGCGGGACTTGGTGCGAGTTAGGATACGAGGGGTGATGGGTGAGCGGGACTTGGTGCGAGTCAGGGTACGAGGGGTGATGGGTGAGCGGGACTTGGTGCGAGTTAGGATACGAGGGGTGATGGGTGAACGGGACTTGGTACGAGTTAGCATACGAGGGGTGATGGGTGAACGGGACTTGGTGCGAGTTAGGTTATGAGTTGTGATGGGTGAGCGGTACTTGGTGCGAGTTAGGATACGAGGGGTGATGGGTGAGCGGGACTTGGTGCGAGTTAGGATACGAGGGGTGATGGGTGAGCGGTACTTGGTGCGAGTTAGGATACGAGGGGTGATGGGTGAATGGGATTGGTGCGAGTTAGGATACGAGGGGTGATGGGTGAACGGTACTTGGTGCGAGTTAGGATACGAGGGGTGATGGGTGAGCGGGACTTGTTGCGAGTTAGGATACAAGGGGTGATGGGTGAGCGTGACTTGGTGCGAGTTAGGATACGAGGGGTGATGGGTGAGCGGGACTTGGTGCGAGTTAGGATACGAGGGGTGATGCGTGAGCGGGACTTGGTGCGAGTTAGGATACGAGGGGTGATGGGTGAGCAGGACTTGGTGCGAGTTAGGATACGAGGGGTGATGGGTGAGCGGGACTTGGTGCGAGTTAGGATACGAGGGGTGATGGGTGAACGGGACTTGGTGCGAGTTAGGATACGAGGGGTGATGGGTGAGCGGGACTTGGTGCGAGTTAGGATACGGGGGGTGATGGGTGAGCGGTACTTGGTGCGAGTTAGGATACGAGGGGTGATGGGTGAGCGGGACTTGGTGCGAGTTAGGATACGAGGGGTGATGGGTGAATGGGACTTGGTGCGAGTTAGGATACGAGGGGTGATGGGTGAGCGGGACTTGGTGCGAGTTAGGATACGAGTGGTGATGGGTGAGCGGTACTTGGTGCGAGTTAGGATATGAGGGGTGATGGGTGAGCGGGACTTGGTGCGAGTTAGGATACGAGGGGTGATGGGTGAGCGGGACTTGGTGCAAGTTAGGATACGAGGGGTGATGGGTGAACGGGACTTGGTGCGAGTTAGGATACGAGGGGTGATGGGTGAGCGGGACTTGGTGCGAGTTAGGATACGGGGCAGCAGAGTTTTAGCTGAGCTCAAGTTTATGGAGGGTGGAAGATGGGAAGCTGTCCAGAAGGTTCCACTTGGGATATCACTTCTTCAATGAAGTCGCGAGGGTTGGTCAGGTAAGATCTTCTTCTTTGCTGAATCTAAGTTGATTGCTGTTAACTAGATAGTTATAGTTGTTATTGTACAGATGGTCTCCAAGTTTACTCCTGATAATCAATTCTATTATTTTACGTGGAATGGAAGTATGACAAATGTGTCTGTAGCTACCTTTGTCAATGTTGTTACGCTTTTTGAATATGGACACCCTATTAGCCTGTTTTCAATCTTCTGGTATCTTCCCAGTATCTAACGACTACCTCATAATGATTGCCAGTGCTTCACAAATTTCGTCCCTCGTCTCTTTCAGGATTCTGAGGTTAAATACCATCTTTTCCTGGGGATTTAATTATGTTGAGTCACACGGTTTGTCTAAGACTTCTGTCTTATTTATAACACTGGGGTAAATCTTGAATTTGCGCGATAATGTAAAACGGGTGATAGCCCGATTTTTATTTTCATTGGCTTCGACCTTGTGGGACCAGAGGGGGCCTGATGCTTGTGGGACCAGAGGGGGCCTGATGTTTGTGGGACCAGAGGGGGCCTGATGCTTGTGGGACCAGAGGGGGCCTGATGCTTGTGGGACCAGAGGGGGCCTGATGCTTGTGGGACAGAGGGGACCTGATGCTTGTGGGACCAGAGGGGACCTGATGCTTGTGGGACCAGAGGGGACCTGATGCTTGTGGGACCAGAGGGGGCCTGATGCTTGTGGGACCAGAGGGGGCCTGATGCTTGTGGGACCAGAGGGGGCCTGATGCTTGTGGGACCAGAGGGGGCCTGATGCTTGTGGGACCAGAGGGGGCCTGATGCTTGTGGGACAGAGGGGACCTGATGCTTGTGGGACCAGAGGGGACCTGATGCTTGTGGGACCAGAGGGGACCTGATGCTTGTGGGACCAGAGGGGGCCTGATGCTTGTGGGACCAGAGGGGGCCTGATGCTTGTGGGACCAGAGGGGACCTGATGCTTGTGGGACCACAGTGAACATTCAGAAAAGGGAGAGGAGAGAATTTACCCAAGAACAAAAGAAATGGGGCAAAGAAGTGGAGCCCATCGCTGTACTCCCTCGCCCCCTCCATCTTCCCAGGTCCACTGACTCCCTGAGACCCAGTGAATTGATTTTGAAACCTTTGCCTCTCATTCTCAAATCCATCCCTGGATTCACTCTTGTCTATCTGGGAAATGCTCGTCCCTGATTCGTCCCTGCCTGGCTCCTCTGATTCGATTGCCTTTTGTTTTCCGACTCATTAGGCTCCAGCCTCAGACGCCCATCTTTCAGTTTGTAAATCCTGTTCTTCCTTTGCCCATTCTCTGCTAAAACCGATTCGCTTCGTTTATCCCTCTCCCGGGTCTTTGAAAGCTCCCAGAAACCTATCACTCCAGCTGCGCTTTCAGTCTTTCCCCCCGTCCCTCCCCCTTTCAATCCCTTCATTTCTCCCCTCCTCGTCAGCGCTCTGAGGTGTTCTTCTACCGGAGGGGGACTGTACAATATGAGATGGTTGTTGTAGTGTATGTAACCTGTACCACCTTAAGAGGATACCTTAAGGTGATGGACTACTTTTTGATGGCTCCTGTACATTGTAGTACCGGTGGTGACCACACCGGTATATAAACCCTGTGGAGCAAAGTGTATTCCAGTTCAGCCCTGACCCTCAATTATTAAAGACCTGTTTAAGTATTTCTGTAGTCTGTGTCCAGTTATTCAGCATAACTACATTTGGAAACACAGACTCAACAGTGGCGACGAGTCTGATCTTACCTAGCGGCAGTTGCATCAAAGGAAGCTTCGCCTCTGAAACGGGCATCGATCAAGGACATCCACCCTCAACATCCTGCTGGGCACTGCATAGCACGGGAGGCAATCGGGAACCCGGGTTGGTTTCTGGCCACGAAGTCAAACATCAGTGAACATCCCTTCGACGACAGCGGCGGGTAAGCCCGATCGAGCAGCACGGGGGGGAAGTCGGCCGAGTTGTCAGTAAGAGAAGGGGAGGGAAACGACGAAAAGGGCGGAGAACACGACCGCAGCCGGTGTCAGGGGCCGGACTGCAATCGGGGCAGAGACGCGCAGCAGCCAGAAAAGCGTTTATGTCCACAAGGACCGCGGGAGCGGCGGGGAACAAGAGCAGCAGCGTAGGGGAAAATAAAGGACCGCTGGGAGGCGAGAATGGCAACAGCGCGGTAATCGCCATTTTGAGTCGGCGGGGGAAGAAGACAAGCGCGGGAAAAGTCGCCAAGCGCGGGAAGCCGCCATTTTGAAAAAAAAAATAATAATACTAATAATCATATCCGAAGGAAAGGAAACTCAACAAGGATGCCAAAAACGGGTAACATCACTGCTTTTGATAGCGATGTGGAAGATTGGGCCACTTATGTGGAACGCGTCGAAGTTTACTGTACAACGAATGAGGTACCAGAGGATAAGAAAGCACTAACCCTATTAAACTCGATGGGTGCGAAGACGTACGGGTTATTATGGAACCTTGTAACACCAGATAAACCGGTAGGAAAGAGTTTCACGGATATTGTTACTATCCTGCAAGAGCATTTAAACCCCACGCCGCTGCTGATAGCGGAATGATTTAAATTCTACAAAAGAATTCAACTTAAAGAGGAAAGCAACGCTGAATTCTTAATCGAACTGCGCAAGTTATCAAAGTACTGTCAGTTCGGTACAGGACTAGCAGACGCACTGAGAGATAAGTTTGTGTGTGGGCTCCTAAGGGAAGGAACCCAGAAGCGACTGCTAGAGGAAAAGGATCTTACGCTGGACAAAGCTTTCAGCATTGCAGCATCGCACGAGGCAGCAGCACGAGGCGCTGCAGAGATACAGCAAAGGCCATTGGAATTCAGCACCAATGAAATGACATTGGGCGCAGTAAAGTGCTATCGTTGCGGAAGGACAACGCATGACCAGGACCAGTGCTGGTTCAAAGATAAAGAATGCAGGCAATGTGGCAAACTTGGTCACATAGCGAGATTATGCCGGTCAGGAAAGAAGACCAGCAGCAAAAAGTCGCCGCAGGAGAAGTACAAAAAAGTACACAAGGTGACAGAGAACAGTTCGGATGAACAGAAGATGGATTCAGACTCCAGCAGTAAGGAACTGGGTTGTCTAAAAATACATAATGTGGGTAACACAGCAGACCACCAAATTATCTGGGTCATGCTTCGGATAGCAGGAGTCCAAGTGAAGATGGAATTGGACACTGGATCGGCATTGACGGTCATGAATAAGCAAGATTACAAAAGGTTATTCTCGCACATTCCCCTGAGGGATACGGAGATTGTATTGAAAACATACACGGGGCAAATAGTATACCCCATCGGAAAGATAAAAGTAAATGTGGTCTACAATGGTAAAGAAAGTCAGGAAATGGACTTGTATGTGTTACCTGATGGAGGTCCGCCACTACTGGGACGGGAATGGATCCGGAGAATAAATGTGGACTGGCATTCCATACAAGCACTGACTGTAGATTCCTGTAAAGAGGACGACGTCAAACCTAAACGACTGTCCAAAATATTGGACGATGCTAAGGAGGTGTTCCAACAGGGACTGGGAACACTGAAAGGAATTACGGCAAACATCAAGGTTGAAGAACATGCAAACCCAAAATTTTTCACAGCCAGACCGGTACCTTATGCGATACGACCTGCTGTGGAAGCAGAGCTGGAAGGGCTAGAACGTTCAGGAGTACTCTGGAGCAAATGGGCCACACCCATTGTTCCTGTCATGAAGCATTCGTTGAGCAACAAGCCGGGGGAACCTGGGAAGGTTCGCATCCGTGGCGATTTCAAGATCACTGTTAATCCGGTTCTTCACATGGTGCAATATCCGCTTCCGCGGATTGAAGATATCTTCGCTTCGCTGTCTGGCGGGAAACACTTCACCAAGATAGACCTGGCGTAGGCGTACCTACAGATGGAAGTTGATGAAGCGTCATGCCAGTATCTCATGATCAACACACATAAGGGCTTATATCGGTATAATAGACTGGTTTTTGGAGTGGCATCGGCTCCAGCAATTTGGCAAAGGGCCATGGAGCAGGTATTGCAGGGAATTCCAGGCACACAATGCTACCTGGACGACATTCTGATTACAGGAGATGATGATAAGGATCACCTCGCGAATTTGGAGCAGGTGCTCACCAGATTGAAAGAATATGGGCTCAGAGTTAATCACCAGAAATGTGAGTTCTTTCAAAAGTGAATCTCGTACTGCGGCCACGTCATTGACCAGGAGGGGCTCCATAAGTCACCTGACAAGATCGAAGCTGTTGTGAAAGCTCCCGCTCCGGAAAATGTATCCCAGTTGAGGTCGTTCCTTGGGTTGGTTAACTATTACCACAAGTTTCTTCCAAATTTATCCACGGTGTTACACCCGCTGAACACTCTTTTGCAAATGGGAATACCATGGAAGTGGAGCGATGATTGTAAGCGGGCTTTTCAAAAAAGCAAGGCACTGATCACCTCTAAGGAAGTGTTGGCTCACTTTAACCCAACGCTGCCTATTCGCTTAGCTTGTGATGCTTCTCCATATGGTATCGGGGCAGTGCTCTCACATAAGTTTCCAAATGGCTTGGAAAGGCCAGTCGCGTTCGCATCCAGATCATTGACCTCCGCAGAGCGCAACTATGCTCAGATAGATAGGGAGGCTCTCAGCCTCGTGTGGGGAGTTAAGAAATTTAACCATTACCTGCAAGGCCAAAAGTTTACGCTGCTGACAGATCACCAGCCGTTGGTTTCCATTTTTAACCCTAAGAAGGGTGTTCCGGTTATGATGGCACAGAGGCTTCAGAGATGGTCCCTTTTCCTAGGGGCACATCAATATGATATCGAATTCAAAGATACAAAGCAACATGGTAATGCTGATGGGCTGTCGCGCCTGCCACTACCTACAGCGGAAGAGGCACCGGCAGTTGACCCTGTCGAGATATTTCACTCGACCATCATCGAATGCTTACCAGTCACCAATGCGGGTATTGAGAGAGAGACCCGAAACAACCCGACACTGTCTCGAGTCTACGATTTGACAGTGAAGGGATGGCCAGCACATGGCAACCCACTGTTACCAGCATTCTCAGCCAGACGAGAACAGCTGTCCGTCTGTCAAGGAACATTGATGTATGGAACAAGGGTGATTATTCCTCCTAAATTAAGGGAGAGAGTTCTGAAGGAATTGCATGAAGGTCATCTGGGGGGAGTCAAGATGAAAAGCCTTGCTAGGGCTTATGTGTGGTGGCCAGGTATCGACAAACAAATAGAGGATCTGACTAAAAGCTGCTCAGGGTGCCAAAAAGTTCAAAACGCACCTCCAATTGCACCGCTGCATCCGTGGGAATGGCCTTCAACCCCATGGCAATGTGTGCATATCGACTTTGCAGGTCCATTCATGGATTCCATGTTTTTGATAGCAGTAGACGCACATTCTAAATGGCCAGAAGTGATTAAGATGTCGACCACTACCTCTGAAAAGACGATCGCAGTTCTAAGAACCATATTTGCAAGGAATGGGTTGCCGGAACAAATATGTTCAGACAACGGACCACAGTTCGTGTCAGAAGAATTCCAGAAATTCATGAAAAAGAATGGGGTGAAACACTATACATCTGCCCCATATCATTCGGCTACAAATGGGTTGGCCGAGAGATTTGTACAAACGTTCAAAAAGGCGATAAAGGCCATGAGCGAAGACCATATTCCACTACAACACAAGGTGGACAATTTCCTGATGGCATATCGAAACGCCACGCATGCAGTGACAAATCAAAGCCCTGCCATAATGTTCTATAACAGGAGGTTGCGGTCCGGGTTGGATTTGTTAAAACCCAATGTGCATAGGGAAGTCGAAAACAAGCAATTCCAGCACGTAAATAACAAGGCCACTCGGAGTTTCGAAATAGGACAACCAGTGTTGGCCAGGGACTATAGGAATGATAAATGGCAATCCGGAACAATTCGTGCCCGACAAGGACCCTTGATGTACACGGTAGACGTTGGAGAGAACGTAATACGACGTCATGCTGACCAACTTGTGGAATCGAGAACAAGGGTTGACCCCATGTCTACGGCAGAGACACCAGTTGAAGAAGTTATTGAGCCTGTAGCATCTACCTCAGACTCGAACGTACATGATGATGTTCAATCCATAGGAGATCAAATGGATGAGTCACCCCAGCAATGAGAACCAGAGACCCCTGAAAGGCGTTATCCGGCCCGGATCAGGAGGCCTCCTCAGAGACTGAATCTTTGAACAGTTTTGTGTGAAAGTTGTATATATGTTATCCATGTAATGTTTAAATTGGGGTGTACACTGTTAAGCTAAAAGGGGAGGAATTGTAGTGTATGTAACCTGTACCAGCTTAAGAGGATACCTTAAGGTGATGGACTACTTTTTGATGGCTCCTGTACATTGTAGTACCGGTGGTGACCACACCGGTATATAAACCCTGTGGAGCAAAGTGTATTCCAGTTCAGCCCTGACCCTCAATTACTAAAGACCTGTTTAAGTATTTCTGTAGTCTGTGTCCAGTTATTCAGCATAACTACATTTGGAAACACAGACTCAACAGTTGTTGTCATGGAAACTGCTTCACCCTCTAGAATGAGAGGAGTGCCAACCGATACTACATATAAGATTCTGGTAGCAGCAGTGTGACTCGAATGCAATGCCTTAAATAACGTTTTTTGTTTTGCATCAGTCACACCTGTTGCTGCACAAAAATGTGATGTGGTAATGTGGGGGTTGGGAATTTCAAATGTCTCTAAGAATATCCCAACACTGGACAAACAGGGGGCTATAGGGGGGGAGGAGCTAAACACGATCAAAATCACTAAGGAAGTGGTACTCGGTAAAATAATGGGACTCAAGGCGGATAAATCACGTGGACCTGATGGCTTACATCCTAGGGTCTTGAGGGAAGTGGCGGTAGGGATTGTGGATGCATTGGTAATAATTTTCCAAAACTCCCTGGACTCAGCAAAGGTCCCAGCAGACTGGAAAACTGCTAATGTAACACCCTTATTTAAAAAGGGCAGTAGATAGAAGGCTGGAAACTATAGACCGATTAGCCTAACATCTGTGGTAGGTAAAATTTTGGAGTCCATTATTAAGGAGACAGTGACAGGACATTTGGATAATCATCATTTAATAGGACAAAGTCAGCATGGTTTTATGAAGGGGAAGTCATGTTTGACAAATTTGCTGGAGTTCTTTGAGGAAGTAACATATAGGGTGGATAAAGGGGAACCAGTGGACGTAGTGTATTTAGACTTCCAAAAGGCATATGACAAGGTGCCACACAAAAGATTATTGCTTAAGATAAAAAATCACGGGATTGGGGGTAATATTCTGGCATGGATAGAGGATTGGCTATCTAACAGAAGGCAGAGAATTGCGATAAATGGTTCATTCTCAGAATGGCAATCAGTAACTAGTGGTGTTCTGCAGGGGTCGGTGCTGGGTCCCCAACTCTTTACAATCTATATTAACGATTTGGAGGAGGGGACCGAGTGTAACGTATCAAAGTTTGCAGATGATACTAAGATGGGAGGGAAAGTAGTGAGTGAGGAGGACATAAAAAACCTGCAAGGGGACATAGACGGGCTAAGTAAGTGGGCAGAGATTTGGCAGATGGAATACAATACTGGAAAGTGTGAGGTTATGCACTTTGGCAGGAAAAATCGTAGAGCAAGCTATTATCTTAATGGCAAGAAACTGAAAGTACTGAAGTACAAAGGGATCTGGGGGTCCTGGTGCACGAAACTCAAAAGGTTAGTATGCAGGTGCAGCAAGTGATTAAGAAGGCCAATGGAATGTTGGCTTTCATTGCTAGGGGGATAGAATATAAAAATAGGGATGTATTGCTTCAGTTGTACAAGGTATTGGTGAGACCACACCTGGAATACTGCATACAGCTTTGCTGTCCATACTTAAGAAAAGACATACCTGCTCTCGAGTCAGTACAAAGAAGGTTCACTCAGTTAATCCCGGGGATGAGGGGATGGACATATGAGGAGAGGTTGAGTAGATTGGGACTCTACTCATTGGAGTTCAGAAGAATGAGAGGCGATCTTATTGAAACATATAAGATTGTGAAGGGGTTGGATCGGGTGGATGCGGGGAGGATGCTCCCGATGATGGGTGAAACTAGAATTAGGGGGCATAGTCTTAGAATAAGGGGCTGCTCTTTCAAAACTGAGATGAGGAGGAACTACTTCACTCAGAGGGTGGTAGGTCCATGGAATATGCTGCCCCAAAAAGCTGTAGAAGCTACATCATTACATACATTTAAAACAGAAATAGACAGTTTCCTAGAAGTAAAGGGAATTAAGGGTTATGGGGAGTGGGCAGGAATTTGGACATGAGTCTAGGTTCGGATCGGACATGGCCCTGTGGGTAGCGGAGCGGGCCCAGGGGCCATGTAGCCTGATCCTGCTCCTATTTCGTGTGTCTAATTCTGTTAGATTCAGGAGATGGTTCTGTGATAGTAGATTGGCGGTTAGGATCAGATCAGCCATGATCTTATTAAATGGCGGAGCAGGCTCGAGGGGCCGATTGGCCTACTCCTGCTCCTATTTCTTATGTTCTTATGCTCAATCATATTACTAACTAAGAGGGCCAATCCTAGTTGAACAAATGACAATCGAAGTATTCACCAATAATAAAAACAGAAAATGCTGGAGACACTCAGCAGGTCAGGCAGCATCTGTAGAGAGAGAAACAAGAGTTAACGTTTCAGGTCGATGACCCGTCGTTCTGACGAAGGGTCAGCGACCTGAAACGTTAACTCTGTTTCTCTCTCTCCGCAGATGCTGCCTAACCTGCTGAGCATTTCCAGCATTTTCTGCTATTTCAGATTTCCAGCATCCGCAGTATTTTGCTTTTGTAGAAGTATTCGCCAATCCTGTCAACTGCTCAACCATAACGATAGTGTTTGTAGGTGATTTCTTGTGTTATGGAAACTCGCCGTGTCATTTTGACAATGACAATGGTGACATTTGAAGTGGATAAATATCTGTTCGCTGGTTGTTAAGTGGCAGTTGGAACACTTGGGAGTTGAGGATTGGGTTTAATGAATCACAGGGGACGGTTGGTTGCCATAGGCCCCAAGGCAACGAGCTTTACAGCAATTGTGTGATGAGCCTCAAATGCTTCTCAAGAGTAAACAAGTATCACAGCTCGTAAATGTTGATTAATAGTGATGGAATGCAGGTGGTCCTGTTCAAGACCCAAAATAGATATCACACATCAACAACGTGGAGCAGGATTGCTTTAAATCTCCCAAGGTTTTGGAATTAACCCTACAAAGGCAAAAGTTCATTTCTAGAGGGATAGAATTGAAAGGCAGAGAAGTTACGTTAAACCTGTATCAAACCTTGGTTAAGAACATAAGAGGTTCAGTGCTGGGGCCTCAACTTTTTACAATTTATATAAATGACTTGGATGAAGGGACCAAAGGTATGGTTGCTAAATTTGCTGATGACACAAAGATAGCTGGGAAAGTAAATTGTGAAGAGGATATAAAGAGGCTACAAAGGGATATAGATAGATTAAGTGAGTGAGCAAAGGTCTGGCAAATGGAGTATAATGTGGGAAAATGTGAATTTGTCCATTTTGGCAGGAAGAATAAAAAAGAAGCATATTATCTAAATGGTGAGAGATTGCAGAGCTCTGAGATGCAGAGGGATCTGGGTGTGCTAGTGCATGAATCGCAAGAAGTTAGTATGCAGGTACAGCAAGTAATTAGGAAATCTAATAGAATGTTATTGTTTATTGCGAGGGGAATTGAATACAAAAGTAGGGAGGTTGTGCTTCAGTTATACAGGGCATTGGTGAGACCACATCTGGAGTACTGTGTACAGTATTGGTCTCCTTATTTAAGGAAGGATGTAAATGCATTGGAAGCAGTTCAGAGAAGGTTTACTAGACTAATACCTGGAATGGGCGGGTTGTCTTATGAGGAAAGGTTGGACAGGCTAGGCTTGTATCCGCTGGAGTTTAGAAGAGTAAGAGGTGACTTGATTGAAACATATAAGATCCTGAGGGGTCTGGACAGGGTGGATGTGGAGAGGATGTTTCCTCTTGTGGGAGAATCTAGAACTAGGGGTCACTGTTTAAAAATAAGGGGTCGCCCATTTAAGACAGAGACGAGGAGACATTTTTTCTCACAGAGGGTCGTGAGTCTTTGGAACACTCTTCCTCAGAGGGCAGCGGAAGCAGAGTCTTTGAATATTTTTAAGGCAGGGGTAGATAGATTCTTGGTAAGCAAGGTGGTGAAAAGTTATCGGGGGTAGGCGGGAATGTGGAGTAATCGGATCAGCCATGATCTTATTGAATGGCGGAGCAGGCTCGAAGGGCCGAATGGCCTACTCTTGCTCCTAATTCGTATGTATGTTCGTATGTTCAAGGTATGTGAAAAGGAAAAGACTGGCGAAGGTAAATGTAGGTCCTTTACAGTCAGAGACGGGAGAATTTATACTGGGGAATGAGAAAATGGCAGAGAAATTAAATAAATACTTGATTTCTGTCTTCACGGAGGAAGACACAAAAAAGCTCCCAGAAATACGATAAAACCAAAGGTGTGGCGAGAATGAGGAACTTAAAGAAATTATTATTAGTAAAAAAACAGTACTAGCAAAATTAATGGGACTAAAAGTCAATAAATCTCAAGGATCAGATGACCTACATCCTCGGGTTTTGAAAGAGGTGGCCATTGGAATAGTGGACGCATTGGTTGTCATCTTCCAAAATTCTATAGATTCTGGAACGGTTCCTGCAGATTGGAGGATAGCAAATGTAACCCCGCTATTTAAAAAAGGAGGGAGAGAGAAAATGGGGAACTACAGGCCTGTTAGCCTCACATCAGTAGTTGGGAAAATGTTGCAATCTATTATAAAGGATGCAATAACTGGGCACTTAGAAACTAATAGTAAGATTGGGCAGAGTCAACATGGATTTATGAAAGGGAAATCCTGTTTGACAAACCTATTGGAGTTCTTTCAGGATGTAACTAGTGGAGTAGACAAAGGGGAACCGGTAGATGTGGTGTATTTGGATTTTCAGAAGGCCTTCGATAAGGTCCCACACAAGAGGTTGGTGAACAAAATTAGGGCACATGGAATTGGGGGTAATATACTAGCATGGATTGAGAATTGGTTAACAGGCAGAAAACAAAGAGTAGGGATAAACGGGTCCTTTTCAGGATGGCAGGCTGTGACTAGTGGGGTACCGCAAGGATCGGTGCTTGGGCCCCAGCTATTCACAATCTATACCAATGATTTGGATGAGGGGACTAAATGTAACATTTCCAAATTTGCTGATGACACAAAGCTAGGTGGCAGTGTCAGTTGCGAAGAGGATGTGAAGAGGCTTCAAGGGGATCTCAACAGGCTCAATGAGTGGGCGAGAACATGGCAGATGGAATATAATGTGGATAAATGTGAAGTTATCCACTTTGGTAGATAAAACAGAAAGGCAGAGTATTTTAAATGGTGGAAGATTGGGGAATGCAGATGCTCAAAGGGACCTGGGTGTCCTTGTACATGAGTCACTGAAAGTGAATGTGCAGGTGCAGCAAGCCATTAGGAAGGCAAATGGTATGCTGGCCTTCATTACAAGTGGATTTGAGTACAGGAGTAAAGAAGTCTTACTCCAATTATATAGGGCCTTGGCGAGACCACACCTGGAGTACTATGTACAATTTTGGTCTCCTTACTGTAATGTCCGTGTGTAATTGAGACACGGACTGCAGAAGTTGGTTATAACAGGTGTTTACTGAATGGAGACAAAACTGGAACTACTATACAAAGTTACTGCACAGGCTTATATACAGGGGTGGTCACTACTGGTACTGCAGTATACAGGGGCTGCAGAATATAGTTCCTTCTTCAAGGTACATACACTACAATTCCTCCCCTTTTAGCTAAACAGTACATAACATTCGATTAATAATTAAATAACATATTTACAATTACAGTTGCTATATACATTAGCTGAAGTTAATCAATTATAAATTCAGTCTTTGAGGAGGCTTCCTGATTCTGTCCGGATAACGCCTCTTTGGGGTATCAGGTTCTTCTGGCAAAGTTGATTCGGGATCAACGTCGTTGTTTGGTTCGTCTGCTTCCAATATCACCGATTCTGAGGTAGATGCAATTGGTACTTCGGTTTCATCACCAGGTGTATAGGATCGTGGTGTTGATTTGACGTTTTCCAGTGACTCTAGAATCTGGTCAGCATGGCGTCTTACAATGCTCTCTCCAACGTCCACGGTATACATTAGAGGTCCTTGCCGTGTGCAGATCATTCCTGGCTGCCATTTCTCTGTGCGGTAGTCCCGGGCCAAAACTGGTTGACCTATCTTGAAACTCCTGGTTGGCCTTTCATTCATATTCTGAAACTGTCTGTTCTCCACATCTCTTCTGATGTTTGGCTTAACCAAATCCAAGTGGCATCTTAGTCTTCGATTGAAGAACATCATGGCTGGAGTTTGGTTGGTAACCGCATGTGTCGCATTCCGGTAGGCAAACAAGAAGTTATCCACCTTGTGTTGTAGGGGTATGTCTTCATTACACATTGCCTTGATAGCCTTCTTGAATGTTTGAACGAACCTCTCAGCCAATCCATTGGTGGCTGGATGAAACGGGGCGGATGTGTAATGCTTAACACCATTGTTCTTTAAGAACCTCCGGAAATCTTCAGACACAAACTGTGGTCCATTGCCGGAGCAAATCTGTTCAGGCAGCCCATTTCTGGCGAATATGGTTCGTAAGACTGATAGTTTTTTCTGTGGTGGTTGAGGACATTTTTACTACCTCTGGCCACTTTGAATGTGCATCCACCACAATTAAAAACATCGAGTCCATAAATGGACCAGCAAAATCAATGTGTACCCTTTGCCATGGAGATGAGGGCCACTCCCATGGATGTAGAGGGGCTTGTGGTGGGGCGTTTTGGACCTTCTGGCATCCTGTACAGCTCTTGGTCATCTCTTCGATTTCTCTATTGATTCCCGGCCACCACACAAACGCTCTGGCTAAGTTCTTCATTTTTACCCCTCCCAGATGACACTAATGAAGCTCATTGAGCACTCTATCCTTCAATTTGGGTGGAATTACTACTCTGGATCCACACATCAAGGTTCCTCGGCACACTGACAGCTGTTCTCTTCTCAGCGAGAATGCTGGCAACAGTGGTTCGCCATGTGCTGGCCATCCCTTCACCGTTAAATCATAGACCCTGGAGAGTGTCGGGTCATTTCGTGTTTCCTTTTCTATGTTTGTATTCGTCACAGGTAGACATTCGACTATGGTCGAGTGGAGTATCTCCACAGGATCCACTGCAGGTGCTTCTTCCACCGTCGGCAATGGTAGGCGCGACAATCCATCAGCATTCCCATGCTGTTTAGTTCCTTTGTACTCGATGTCATATTGGTGTGCCCCTAGGAAAAGGGACCACCTCTGTAGCCGTTGTGTTGTCATTATCGGGACGCCCTTCTTAGGGTTGAAAATGGAGACAAGAGGTTGATGATCAGTCAGTAGAGTAAATTTCTGTCCGTGCACGTAGTGATTGAACTTCTTCACCCCCCACACCAGGCTGAGGGCCTCTCTGTTAATCTGGGCGTAGTTACGCTCGGCTACAGTTAACGAGCGTGACGCTAAAGCTATCAGCCTCTCTGAACCATCAAGGGATTTATGTGACAGTACCACTCCAACGCCGTAGGGAGACGCATCACACGCCAGTCTTATTGGTAGTGATGGGTTGTAGTGAGCCAATACTTCTCTTGAAGTGATCAGGCCTTTACACTTCTGAAAGGCCCGCTTACATTCATCGCTCCATTTCCATGCTACTCCAGTTTGTAGCAGGGCGTTCAGTGGGTGCAGAATTGTGGACAAATTCGGCAAAAACTTATGGTAGTAATTCACCAATCCGAGGAATGACCTCAGTTGCAACACATTTTCAGGCGCTGGAGCCTTAACTACCGCTTCAATTTTGTCAGGGGACTTATGTAACCCCTCTTCATCAATCACGTGGCCACAATACGATATTTGTTTCTTTAAAAACTCGCACTTGGGGCGATTGGCTCGTAGCCCATGTTCTCTTAGTCTAGTGACCACCTGCTCAAGGTTGGCAAGGTGTTCACTGTCATTTTCACCTGTCACTAGGATGTCGTCCAAGTAACACTGAGTCCCCGGAATCCCTTGCAGGACTTGTTCCATCGCTCTTTGCCATATAGCCGGAGCTGATGCAACTCCGAATACCAGTCGATTATACTGGTAAAGACCTTTGTGAGTGTTTATCGTGAGATATTTCCGAGAGGATTCTTCAACCTCCATCTGCAAATATGCTTGCGCTAGGTCAATTTTTGTAAAACGCTTCCCTCCAGATAGTGAGGCGAAAATATCTTCTATCCTCGGAAGAGGATACTGTACTGTGTGAAGGACTGGGTTCACAGTCACCTTGAAGTTCCCACAGATGCGAACCTTCCTTGGCTCCTCAGACTTATTGTTTAACGTTTTCTTCATGACAGGAATGATGGGTGTCGCCCACTCGCTCCAGTCTACCTTAGTTAACATGCCTGCATTCTCCAGATTCTCCAGCTCTGCCTCGAAGGCTGGGTGAATTGCATACGGTACCGGTCTTGCTTTGAAAAACTTGGGAATTGCATTCTCTTCTATTTTTATCGAGGCGGTTACGCCTTTAAGAGTTCCCAGTTCTTATTAAAATACCTCTTTAGCGTTAGCCAAGATTTTTGACAATCGGCCAGGTGTGACATCGTCATCCTTTTTACCAGCCACAGTCAGTGCCTGAATGGAGTGCCAGTCTAAACTTATCTTTCTGATCCATTCACGTCCCAATAACGGTGGTCCACCATCTTGCAGTATGTACAGATACAATTTCTGTATTTCCTTGCCGTTGTATTCGACAGGCACCCTTATTTTCCCTCTGGGGTATACTTTCTGCCCCGTATATGTCTTCAAGACAATGGATGTGTCTTTCAAGGGTATGTGTGAGAATAGCCGCTCGTAGTCTCGTCGATTCATGACGGTCAGGGCTGATCCTGTATCCAATTCCATTTTGACTTGGGACCCTACTATCGTGAGGGTGACCCAAATGGTTCGGTGATCCTCTTTTGTGATTACGTTGTGTAGTTTGAGACAGCTTAGTCTCTTGTTCCCGGATTCACTATCGCTCTTCTGGTCTTCGGAACTACTGTCCGTCATCTTTTGTACTTTCCTGTACTTTTCCTTAGTAGTCTTTTTGTTGTCGTTAGTCTTCTTCCCGGACCTGCAAACTCATGCAATGTGTCCCATCTTTCCACATTGCCTGCATGTTTTGTCCTTAGACCAGCAGTCCTTCTGGTCATGGTTTGTTCTGCCGCAGTTATAATATTATGCAAATCCCCATGTCATTTCGTGGGTGCCGTATTCCTGTGGCTTTTGTTGTATTTCTGCAGCTCCCCTTGCTGCTGCTTCGTACGATACTGCCACGCTGAAAGCCTTATCTAGCGTCAGCTCTTTCTCTGAGAGTAACCTCTTCTGGGTTCCTTCACTCAGGACTCCACAGACAAATTTGTCCCGTAGGGTATCTGCCAGTCCTGCTCCGAACTGGCAGTGCTTTGATAGCTTGCGTAGTTCCGTAAGGTAATCAGCATTGCTCTCATCTTTATGCTGATTTCTCTTGTGGAATTTAAATCTTTCTGCTATCAGCAGCGGTGTAGGATTTAGGTGTTCCTGTAGGATATGAACAATTTCGTTAAAACTCTTCTCCATCGGTTTGACTGGAGTGATCAGGTTCCGCAATAGGCCATACGTTCTTGCGCCCATTAAGTTTAGTAGTACCGATGCCTTTTTCTCATCGGCTACTTCATTTGCCTTGCAATATACTTCGACTCTTTCCACATACGTGGTCCAGTCTTCTATTGCATTATCGAAGGCAGTGATATTGCCAGTCTTCGGCATCTTGGAGATCTAAGATGGCGCCTCCCATGCTTTGCCTTCTTTCCCGATTGAACAAAATGGCGCCTCCCGCGCTTTGCCTTTTTCCCCGCTGGATTAAGATGGCGCCTCTCGCGCTTTCTGTCTTTTCCGCTGCTGCCAGCGCTGTTGCTGGCGTTTTTATGCCTTGATGGCGACGCCCTATGGTCTTCGCGCGCTTCCCCCCGCGCTGCTGCCAACGCCGCTCTCCGCGGTCCCCATGGCAAACTGCAGCTCCTCGCGGCTTTCTGCGCTTCTAATTTCTTTTTCTTTCTTTTAATTACTGTTCCCGTCATCAGAGCAGACCCTATGGGACACTTCCCTCCCTCTTCTCGGGTCTGTACGCTGCCCGGCCTCGTAGCACCGGCCGCGCCCTGTGTGCTCCACCCTCTCTCTCTCTCTCCTCTTCCCGACAACGCTGCTCGGCCCCGTTGAAAAGCCACCCGATCGAGCTCTAGCCTGCCGCAGCCCAGGAAGGATCAGTGTACTACCTGCCACCAGCCCGATTAGCTGGAACACCATAGACTGGATAACCAAGCCCAGCTCTCGACAGCCTCTCCTGAAAATCTTCGAATTCGATGAATCAGAGGGTGGTTGCCCACGGTCGATGCCCGTTTCTTCTGTTTGTTTGTTTTTTCTTTTTGGATTTCTTCCTTCTGGCTTCGACCTCTAATAAATTTGCTTCAGGGATGGATCCCCGTGAGGTGGTGCAGAACTGTAGGTAAGTTCGGATCTGTTCATCGCCAATGTAATGTAATGTCCGTGTGTAATTGAGACACGGACTGCAGAAGTTGGTTATAACAGGTGTTTACTGAATGGAGACAAAACTGGAACTACTACACAAAGTTACTACACAGGCTTATATAAAGGGGTGGTCACTGCTGGTACTGCAGTATACAGGGGCTGCAGAATATAGTTCCTTCTTCAAGGTACATACACTACACTTACCTAAGGAAGGATATACTTGCCATAGAGGGAGTAACATAGAAATATAGAAGATAGGAGCAGGAGTAGGCCATTTTTCCCCTCGAGCCTGCTCCACCATTCAATGAGATCATGGCTGATCATCCAAATTCAGTACACTGCCCCTGCCTTCTCTCTATATCCCTTGATCCCTTTAGCCTTAAGAAATATATCCAACTCCTTCCTGAATATATTTAATGAATTGGCCTCTACTGCCTTCTTTGGCAGAGAATTCCACAGGTTCATCACTCTCTGGGTGAAGAAATTCCTCCTCATCTCTGTCCTAAATGGCTTACCCCTTATCCTTAGACTGTGACCCCTGGTTCTGGATTCCCCGACCATCGGGAACATCCTTCCAGCATCTAGTCTGTCTAGTCCTGTTAGAATTTTATAAGTTTCGATGAGATCCCCTCTCATTCTTCTAAACTCCAGCAAGTACAAGCCCAATCGACCCAATCTCTCCTCATACGTCATTCCTGCCATCCCAGGTATCAGCCTGGTGAATCTTCGCTGCACTCCTTCCATGGCAAGAACACCCTTCCTCAGATAAGGCGACCAAAACTGCACACAATACTCAAGATGTGACCTCACCAAGGCCCTGTACAACTGCAGCAAGACATCCTTGTTCCTGTACTCAAACTCTCGCTATGAAGGCCAACATACCATTTGCCTTCTTAACCGCCTGCTGCACCTGCATGCTTACTTTCAGCGACTGGTGCACAAGCACTTCCCCTTCTCCCAATCTATTGCCATTCAGATAATAATCTGCCTTCCTGTTTTTAACACCAAAGTGGATAACCTCGCATTTATCCACGTTATATTGTATCTGCCATGCTTCTGCCCAATCACCCAACCTGTCCAAATCATACTGGAGTTCCTCGGCATCCTCCTCACATCACACACGCCCACCCAGCTTTGTGTCGTCTGCAAACCTGGAGATATTGGCCCAGAAATTCGGGTCAGGGGCTTCCTGCGGGTGTACTTACCTTGCGCGCCGGCAGTTGAGCTGTAGGGCACCGTGGAATTCCGATCCGGGGCCTGGCCCAGCTGCCGGCACGCAGTGCTTGCATGTCCCAGGGGCGCAGTTAGTTCGATGCGTCCCCTGGGTTCACGTGGGCCATGGGCAGCCAATCGGAGCAGGGAATGCTCCATTCATAAGTATTGACAGGAAGACCTGTCAAGACTTATAAATACTATGGCCCCAAAATAGCAGTAAACCTTCAAATAATTTGTTTTTAAAATCACACTTTTTCAATAAACTATAAATTACTTTAAATAACTATTTTAAACAATAATTTAAATTTTTGAAAAAAATAATTTTATATTCTAACGGGGCTAAAAATAAACTTACCTTGCTTTAAAGTATTTAAAAATAATAAACCTGTGGAAAAAACACAAAAAACACAAAAAATTCTAACGACTTACCCTCACGGAAAAACCTGTAAAAAAATCGTAAGTTCAAAGCGCACGCGCAGACTCCCCCGCGCACGCGTTCGACCTCTGAACCCCTGCTTTCAGAGGAACGGAAGTGCCGGTTTCCCGCGCATGCGCAGTGCATGCAGGGAAACCGGCACTTCCATCGGGCCCATGCGTGAGTACCCCGTGCGTACTCACCTGTGGAGACCCGAATTTCTGGGCCATTACATCTAGTTCCCTCATCCAGATCATTAATATACATTGTGAATAGCTGGGGTCCAAGGACCGATCCCTGCGGTACCCCACTAGTCACTGCCTGCCACTCGGAAAAAGAGCCGTTTATTCCAACTCTTTGCTTTCTGTCTGCCAACCAGTTCTCTATCCAAGTCAATACCTTGCCCCCAATCCCCTGTGCTTTAACTTTACACGCTAATCTCTTATGCGGGACCTTATCGAAAGCCTTTTGAAAATCCAAATACACCACATCCACTGGTTCTCCCTTATCTATTTTACCAGTTACAGCCTCAAAAAATTCCTGTGCAACGAAGGTTCATGAGATTAATTCCTGGGATGACGGGACTGTCGTATGAGAAGAGATTGAGTAAACTAGGCCTGCATTCTCTTGAATTCAGAAGAATGAGAGGGGATCTCATTGAAGCATATAAAATTATTACAGGGCTTGATAGGGTGGATGCTGGGAGAATGTTTCCCTTGGCTGGGGAGTCTAGAACCGGGGGCCACAGCTTCAGGATAAAGGGCAGGCCATTCAGGACTGAGATGAGAAGAAATTTCTTCACACAGAGAGTAGTGAATCTTTGGAATTCTCTACCCCAGAGGGCTGTGGAGGCTCAGTCATTCAAAACGGAAGTCGATAGATTTCTGACTTGTAGGGGCATTAAGGGATATGGCGATAAGGCCGGTGAATGGAATTGAGGCAGAAGATCAGCCATGATCTCATTGAATGGCGGAGCAGGCTCGAAGGGCCGAATGGCCTACTCCTGCTGCTATTTCTTATGTTCTTATGTTCTTATAAGAATTAGGAGCAGGAGTAGGCCAGCCTTGAATATACTCAACGACTCAGCATCCACAGCCCTCTGGGGCAGAGAATTCCAAAGATTCACAACCCTCTGAGTGAAGAAATTCCTCCTCATCTCAGTCTTAAATGGCCGACCCCTTATCCTGGTTAAACCACACTTGGAGTACTGTGAACCGTTCTGGTCTCCATATTATAAAAAGGATATGTGGAGAAGGTGCACAAAAAAATCACTAGAATGATACAAGAACTGAGAGGTTATACCTATCAGGAATAATTGGACAGGCTGGGGCTCTTTTCTCTAGAAAAGAGAAGATTGAGGGGTGACCTGATAGAGGTCTTCAAGGTTATGAAAGGGTTTGATAGGGTAGACAAAGAGAAGATGTTTCCACTTGCAGGTGAGACCAGAACTAGGGGCTATAAATATTAGAGGGTCACTAATAAATTCAGCTGGGAATTCAGGAGAAACATCTTCACTCAGAAAGTGGTTAGAACAGTGGTGGCCAAAATACGGCCCATGGGCCATATTCAATCCGGCCCGTCAAAGCCTGGCTTCGAGGCCAAATGTCCGCCACACCTGAACCCAACCCACGTAACGTCAGGAGGCGGGTCATTGTCTCCGAGGCAGCAGGGAAGTCAGCAGCAAAAACAGAGGCGGGGCAAATCGAATCTGCATCAATGTGTCGTTGCTATAACCTCCCCTTTCAAGTTTGCAAAAACAAATCAACAATATTCACACTGTGCGGTGTAGGAGGCCTTCTGCTGTTTACAGCGGTATCTGCAGCACCGGTCTGGAGCAAGAATAGAAATCGATACTGAAACAGGTAGAAGTGATTACGGTGGAATAGAAGCTTACTGCGTTATCTGCAGCTTGTCAATCAAAAAGGTTATTCACACCCGAAACCTCAGTTTCTGCTCCGACACTGCAGCGTGAAAGGTGAGTTCCTCACGTTTTGTGGGCTCAGTTTCCGTAAATCTGTGCAAACCTTCCGGATAAATGCACGATAACATAAATACTTTAATTATATAAAATAACGCCATTGGCAACGTGACTCGGAATTGACACAATCGGATCGACTGGAAGGTTGTTTGCTTCGAACTTTTAAAAAAAACTTTTTTTCAGTCTCCACTTGTCTCTGAAGGAATTTTAGCGACTAATTCAAAATGAGTCCTGGGCTTGATTTCAATCCAGTGCGTTGAGAAATGCTATTTTTGTTTATTGGTGCGAATGGGTGAGAGGTGCTGTCTGAAACTCTATGGGGGTACCACCAGTCTCCCAGCGTAACTCTGGAGCAGACCCAGTGACGTTGGGTCCCTGTCGTTTCTGAGAGTTTCCTCAGTAAAGAGCAAGGGGAGCTTCTGGCCCGGTGGCGGACACAAGACGGCCTGCGGGCCCGCTGGACGGGACGGAAATAGAAGGCGAGCCGGAGCTCAAGCTGCACGTTAGTCTGAGTCGAGTGACGGCTGCCCGTTCCAATGACTCATTAACCGAAGGACGAGACCGGCGCTGCGTCTTTCCTCGCCCGGTACCCAGAGTACGATGGCAGGGGGGGCGGTCATCGCCGTCCCAGACACGGGAATGGATCCCGGAGCACGAGGACTCCAGGTAGTGGCACGCGATTGTAGTTCAGACCTTGAGAAGCATTGGGCTCCCGTACTCATCACTCTAAAAAAGAGAACACCTCACAGGTTGGAGGCCTCGCAGACTTGGGCCACTCTGCCAAACAGCCACGGAGACTTTAATCGATCGCTCAATCATTTCATTCATAAGAACATAAGAAATAGGAGCAGGAGTAGGCCATTCGGTCCTTCGAGCCTGCTCCGCCATTCAATAAGATCATGGCTGATCTTCTGCCTCAACTCCATTCACTAGCCCTACCGCCATATCCTTTGATGCCCTTATTAGTCAGAAATCTATCAACTTCTGTTTTCAGTATACCCAGCGACTGTGCCTCCACAGCCCTCTGGGGTAGAGAATTCCAAAGATTCACCACCCTCTGTGTGAAGAAATTTCTTCTCATCTCAGTCCTGAATGGCCTACCCTTTATCTTGGGGCTGTGGCCCCTGGTTCTAGGTCCTCCGTCAAGGGAAACATTCTCCCAGCATCCATTTTGTATGCTTCAATGAGATCCCCTCTCATTCTTCTGAATTCAAGTGAATACAGGCCTAGTTTACTCAATCTCTTCTCATACGACAGTCCCGCCATCCCAGGAATCAATCTCGTGAACCTTTGTTGCACTCCCTCTATGGCAAGTATATCCTTCCTTAGGTAAGGAGACCAAAATTGTACACAGTACTCCAGGTGTGGTCTCAGCAAGGCCCTATATAATTGGAGTAAGGCTTCTTGGGCTAAAAAGTGAGTAGCGCCTTGGGGCGCTAACTTTGCCACGGAAAAATTAGCGTCCCCGCGCCGGAAATTGAGTGGTTGCACCCCAAGAGGGAAGCGGGGCGCTACTGGAAGCGCCCCGCATCCCTCTTGGGGCGCTGTGAGTCAATATTGTGGCATTATGTGCCGCGGTATTGCAGGCCTTCCGCCCCTTCTTGAAGGGGAGGGGCCTTGTGCAGTGTGACCTGGGGCCCAGCCGGGCCCCCGAGGATCGGGAGTGCAGGCAAAAGAGCCCGGCACTCAAAAGAAGTGCCGGGCTCTTGGAGCGCAGCCAGCACTCCGCGGTGGGGGGGGGGGGGTGGCGTTTCAGGAGGTCTGGGACGGGAGCGCAGGCAGGTGTTGGCAGGCGGCCAGCAACAAAAATGGCCGCCCCACACCTCGCCTTTAAATTGCGCCTCCCCGGCCGCAGGTACGCCCCCCTGACCCTGTCGGACATAGCGTCCGGCGGTAAGTCAGGGGGCGCTCCCAAAGATCGTGGCCGGGGTGTCAGCGGGGCTCTGAGCACACCAATAATGTCATCGCCAGCGGCACAGCGCCGCAGGGCGCTACCGATTAGCGCCACCACTAACCTCCCGCTGAATTTTGCGGGAGGCGTGAGCAGTGGCACGCCCGGGCGCTAGTTGCGTTGTGTCCCGTTAGCGCTCTCTTAAGGTGTTAACGGGAGGCGCAACCAACTGAATTTTTCCCCCCTTTACTCCTGTACTCAAATCCTCTTGTTATGAAGGCCAGCATACCATTTGCCTTCCTAATGGCTTGCTGCACCTGCACATTCACTTTCAGTGACTCATGTACAAGGACACCCAGGTTCCTTTGAGCAACTGCATTCCCCAATCTTTCACCATTTAGGAAATACTCTGCCTTTAGTAACGGAGGATTTTACAATTTTACACGACTTTTTGTGTATTTAAGATAGCATCTGACTATTATCTGAATTTATGTTTATAAATTATTGGGAGGGTAGAAGTGGAGGTGATGATCAACACTGTGGGGTTGATTTTCTGGCAGCCGTCGGGCGACTTTTCATGCAGCCGGGGACCGAAAATCGCTGAAAAAGCGAGTCGCGACCGCCCCCCTGCCTGATTCCCCACCAAGTCCGACTTTTGGACCGCCGTTTCTCTCCTACCCGCTTCAGTCCCGCCCGCCGCTGGTGGGACTGGCCATCGGAACAGTAATGATCAATTATCACCTTGTTTAAGCCGATTTTAGGCTGCCCTTGCGACTTTCAGGGGTTCCCCATGCAAAACACGCCTGCGGGGAACCCCGCTGATGAAACCTGGCGTGAAGCTTGCCGGCTTGCTTGCTGTCAGCTGCAGGTCAGGGAAAGCTGCGATTTAAAGGGACAGCATTTGTATGTTGAAGGACCTTGTTGTTGCAGGTTTGGGGCTACTTCTTCAAGACTTGGGCACAGCTGTGGAAGGTTGGAGCCTCACACACTTCTCCAATGCGATCTCCTGGGAAGCCCCTCTCGCCACCCTCACTCAGCGCTTCCTCAGCGGAGGCATCTACGAGAAGCATGGGATGCCTTTTTTTCCTTCCCTTCTTGCCATTAGAGGATCTCCAGCAGCAGAGGCGGCAGCAGCAGAACCAGGAACAGCAGGATGAGCACCAGGAGCACCAGGCTGCTGCTCACTCACCTGAAGCTGCACAGGCCAGAAGGGGCCAGCGCTTGGAAGTGGCTTGAGAGCACCTTGCTGCGCTTTAGGGGGCCATGGGGACCCGTTTCTGCACTGGCAGTCCTACTCAGAAGGACTTCCATGAAGGTCTGGTTTCTCTGTTCAATAGATGGCCAACGCTGCTCAAGAGATGTCATTCTCTTATGAGCACTCACCATGTTTTCCGTACCCTGGCGAGTTATCTCCTCCATGGAGGTTGCCAACCTTTCCATGGTGATGCGTTCATGCGCCAATGACTCCACAAAGGCTCTGCTCATGGTCGCTATGGACTCCTCCATTTGCTCCACACTCGCAGCGACCCTGGAGACAAAACCTGCCAGAGACTCCTGCATCTGTGCATGGAGATTCATCACCTCTTCTCTTGCGGATGGACCCAGAGGCAGAGGGTCGACATGCATGTTATGTTCATAAATAAATAGACGTTTTCATTATGAACAGCTAGTTTGAGCTAGTCATTTATTCAGCCATGCGGACGAGTGTACAGCATCCATCTTGACTACTGCCTTGTGGGTAGCCCCTTACTAAACACACAGCTCCACCTAATGTACCATTCTAGAATGACATGTTACTGATCGTTACATCCCCCTTCCTTAGAGGTTAAACAAAATCAATATCAATCAATATCAATCAATCATAACAACATAAACATCTTCACAACAGTCAACACATTTTCAAAGCTTTACTTTATGAACTCTAAGCTTTTCATTCTTTTATTATAGTTTTCTTTGTCTTCACAGATTAAGTCTATCAGGCTTTTTTACTTCACGTATGGATCTTCTCAGCACAGGTAAGTTTGATGTGTTTTCATGAGGGCCTGTATGTGTGTTTGTGTTAGATTGTTCTGGTGGTGAGTGACAAGATTCAGTTGCGGCATTGTCATCGATTTGCTCTTGGATAGTTGCTTGTGTTTTCAGGAGGGAAGGGCGGTTCCTCCTGAGAATCTGTCCTTCCTCAGTTCTAACAGTGTATGACCTTGGTCCTACTTCCTCAAGAACTGTAGCTTTCCTGTTCCATGCATCTGGATCCTCAATCCTGACAACATCTTCCCTGGTCAATGGTTTCAGAGTTTTGGATGACTTGTCATAGTGTGATTTCTGTTTCAGCTTTAACAGTTGAAGTCTCTGCCTCAGTTCCTTACTCTGCTTTTCTTTTGCACAGCAGGGTAGCGTGGTGCGCAACTTGCGACCCATTAGGAGTTCAGCAGGTGAAGAACCAGAGTCTAAAGGGGAGGCTCGGTAGCTCAGCAGGGTGAGATAAGGATCAGACTTGCTTTCTGTTGCTTTCTTCAGTAGTTGTTTGAGAACTTGAACACCTTTCTCTGCCTTACCATTCGACTGAGCATACAGAGGACTGGATGTGATGTGCTGAAAGTCGCAATGTGCTGCAAACTGTTGCCACTCCTTACAGTTGAAGCACGGACCATTGTCGCTAACGGCAATCCTGGGAATTCCATGTCTGGCGAAGATGGATTTAACATGCATTATGACACTGCTTGCTGATGTGCTTGAGAGCAGCACCATCTCAGGATAGTTAGAATAGTAGTCAATCACTAATAGATAGTCTTTACCATTCAAATGAAAAAGGTCCATACCAACCTTTTGCCATGGTGCTGTTGGTAAATCAGCTACTATCATTGGTTCCTTTGCTTGTTTGTTTTGGTGTTTCTGACATGTCTCACATTCGCCTATCATGTTCTCAATGTCCTTATTTTTGCCAGGCCAATAAACAGTGTCTCTTGCTCTCCTTTTGCATTTTTCAATTTTGAGGTGTCCCTCATGAATCCTTTTGAGCACGTCTTGATGTAGAGCCTGTGGAATGACTATTCTGTTCTGTTTTAGTAAAAGTCCACTTGCGACACTCAACTCTGACCTGATGTGATAGTACTTTGGACAGGAACCTTTTGGCCAACCATGATGAATGTTCTCTATTACTGTTTGTAACACTGTATCTTTTACTGTTTCTTCTGCTATTTGCTTTGATTTTGTGTCTGACACGGGCAGCGCAGCAGTGACCATACTCACATGAACATCCACGTCTTCCTCAGTAGAGCTCACATGACTCATTGTGGGTGCTCGGGATAGTGCATCTGCTAACACTATGTATTTGCCTGGTGTGTAGATCAGTTCAAAGTCATATCTTTGCAGCTTCATCATGAGTCGTTGAATCCTTGGAGACATCTCATTCAGATTTTTTTTTATGATGGCAACCAGCGGGCAGTGGTCTGTCTCAACTGTGAAGGTGGGAAGTCCATATATGTAGCCATGGAACTTTTCTAGTCCAACTACCAAGCCTAGACATTCCTTTTCAATCTGGGCGTATCGACACTCAGAATCAGTCATAGACCTGGAGGCATAGGCAACAGGCTTCCAATCTTCACCCTCTGCTTGTAGCAAGACTGTGCCTAGGCCATCTTTTGATGCATCCGTTGACACTTTGATTCTCTTTGTTGGATCAAAGAAGGTGAGTACAGGTGTGGTTGTCAGCACTGTTTTGAGGTTCATCCACTCTTGTTCATGTCTTTCTGTCAATGCAAACTCATTTGTTTTATGTAGCAGGTCTCGCAGACAGGCTGTCTTGGCTGACAAGTTAGGAATGAACTTTCCAATGAAGTTTATCATCCCCATGATGCGTAGCACTCCTTTTTTGTCAGTGGGTCGGGGCATGTTGAGTATGGCGTTTACTTTTTCCATATCTAGCTCTATTCCTTTACCAGATAGATTATCTCCTAGGAAAGTGACTTCCTGGATGCCAAACTGACACTTGGCTTTGTTGAGCTTCAGTCCATTCCGGCGTATGCTCTGTAGCACTTTAGTCAGTCTCTCATTGTGTTCTTTCAGTGTGGAGCCCCAGATGATGATGTCATCAACATAGACCCGAACTCCTTCCAGACCTTCAATTATGTGTTCCATCGCTCTATGAAAGATTTCAGATGCAGATATTATCCCAAAAGGCATTCTGAGGAAACAATACCTGCCAAATGGTGTGTTGAAGGTACAGTATTTGGTGCTCTCTTCATCCAGTTATAGTTGCCAAAATCCTTGTGAGGCATCGAGCTTTGTGAAGTATCTAGCACCTGACATTTCACTGGTGATTTCTTCTCGCTTGGGAATCTGGTAGTGTTCACGTTTTATGTTTGCATTTAAGTCCTTTGGATCCATGCATACTCTTAGATCATTGTTCTTTTTCTTTACACATACCATGGAGTTAACCCAGTCTGTTGGCTCTTCGACTTTCCTGATGACTGCTAGTGTGGTCAGTCTGTCCAGTTCTTTCTTGAGCCGGTCACGCAGGGGTGCTGGAACTCTCTGTGGAGCATGTACCACTGGCTGAGCATCCTCCTTTAGCTGGATCTTGTAAGTGAATGGTAGAACTCCAAATCCTTTGAACACATCCTGGAAATTACTCACTACAGAATCCACTGATTCATCTGGTCTGCTTATGGCACTGTTTATATGGTAGACTCTCTTGACCAGTTCAAAGTCCTCACAAGCTTTGTCACCTAGTAGTGAATCAAGTCCTTCAGCCACAACAGAAAACATGAGATGATGCACTTTGTCTTTGACTGTCACTTTGAGTGTGCATACACCTAAGCTATCTATTTTCTGTCCATTATAGTTCTTCAGTAGTACTGACTTTTTCTGTATTTTGGGCTTTTAAGAACATAAGAACATAAGAAATAGGAGCAGGAGTAGGCCAATCGGCCCCTCGAGCCTGCTCCGCCATTCAATAAGATCATGGCTGATCTGATCCTAACAGCCAATCCACTATCACAGAACCATCTCCTGAATCTAACAGAATTAGACACACGAAATAGGAGCAGGATTAGGCTACACGGCCCCTGGGCCTGCTCCGCTACCCACAGGGCCATGACCGATCCGGACCTAGACTCATGTCCAAATTCCTGCCCGCTCGCCGTAACCCTTAATTCCCTTTACTTCTAGGAAACTGTCTATTTCTGTTTTAAATTTATGTAATGATGTAGCTTCTACAGCTTTTTGGGGCAGCATATTCCATGGACCTACCACCCTCTGAGTGAAGTAGTTCCTCCTCATCTCAGTTTTGAAAGAGCAGCCCCTTATTCTAAGACTATGCCCCCTAGTTCTAGTGTCACCCATCATCGGGAACATCCTCCCCGCATCCACCCGATCCAACCCCTTCACAATCTTATATGTTTCAATAAGATCGCCTCTCATTCTTCTGAACTCCAATGAGTAGAGTCCCAATCTACTCAACCTCTCCTCATATGTCCATCCCCTCATCCCCGGGATTAACTGAGTGAACCTTCTTTGTACTGACTCGAGAGCAAGTATGTCCTTTCTTAAGTATGGACACCAAAACTGTATGCAATATTCCAGGTGCGGTCTCACCAATACCTTGTACAACTGAAGCAATACCTCCCTATTTTTATATTCTATCCCCCTAGCAATGAAAGCCAACATTCCATTGGCCTTCTTAATCACTTGCTGCACCTGCATACTAACCTTTTGAGTTTCGTGCACCAGGACCCCCAGATCCCTTTGTACTTCAGTACTTTCCAGTTTCTTGCCATTAAGATAATAACTTGCTCTACGATTTTTCCTGCCAAAGTGCATAACCTCACACTTTCCAGTATTGTATTCCATCTGCCAAATCTCTGCCCACTTACTTAGCCTGTCTATGTCCCCTTGCAGGTTTTTTATGTCCTCCTCATTCACTACTTTCCCTCCCATCTTAGTATCATCTGCAAACTTTGATATGTTACACTCGGTTCCCTCCTCCAAATTTCATATTTTTAATGTCACTCATACTGATTAAGTTTGCTTTTGCCCCAGTGTCTAGTTTCAATGTAACTAATGCTCCATTTACCTGCAGTGGCATTATCCATGTGTCCTCTTTTACTGCATTAACTTTATATTCAGCATTGTCCATTCCTGAGGGCTGCACATTTTTTGTATCCTTTTCTATATTGTCACATGACACCATTCCTACAAAAAATGTCTCACTTAAATCAGTGTCCTCAATCACATTGACTTGTTGTCCTTTCTTTGTTTTTACTCTTGAAAAGCATTGTTTGGCAAAGTGATTCTTTCCTTTACATTTTGTGCACATTTTTCCAAACGCTGGGCATTGTCTTGACTGGTGCTGGTAACCACAGCATTTACAATTGAAAATTCCATCCTCCGATTGCTTTGCATTTCTGTTCTTCCCATGTTTCTTCCCTTTGTAGGACACAGCACCGACAGCAGCACAATCACTCATTACAGTCGCATTATTATTAATTTCATTGAAAGCCTTTGCGTGCTGTTGAGCTAGCTCACTGGCATGGCATATTTTCACAGCATTTTCCAATGTTAGTTCGGTTTCTCTCAACAAACGTTCCCTGACTTTTTTTATCATGAGTACCAAACACAGTCTGGTCAGGAATCATGGATGATTTCAGTTCAGAGAAATTACATGTCTGTGCTTTCAGTTTCAGATTGGTCACAAAGCTATCAAAAGTCTCATTTTGCTGCTGTGTCCGTGAACGGAACACGTTCCTCTCATAGGTCTCGATCTTTTTGGGAGAACAATGTATATCAAACTTCTTTAGCACATCGTCCATTTTTTCTCTGTCCTCCTCTTGATCAAATACAAACGTATTAAATACCTCTATCACCTGCGGGCCTGCAACCGTGAGCAGCAACGCTATTTTCCTTGCGTCTGGCTTCGTACCAAACCCGATGGCGGCAATGTAGAGTTCGAATTGTTGTTTGAAAGTCCGCCAATTGCAGTCGGCATTCCCCGTGAGTTTCAAACCCTCCAGTGGCTTCAAGTTCTCCATGTCGCATTTCGTAATATTCAGCAGATATTACCACTTCTGGTTCCATGTTATGTTCATAAATAAATAGACGTTTTCATTATGAACAGCTAGCTTGAACTAGCCATTTATTCAGCCATGTGGACTAGTGTACAGCATCCATCTTGACTACTGCCTTGTGGGTAGCCCCTTACTAAACATACAGCTCCACCTAGCGTACCATTCTAGAATGACATGTTACTGATCATTACAATGCAGCACAGCTGAGCTGAGCTGGCAGAGTCCTGCGCCCTCCAACGAGGACTCTCCACTGCTGTCCCTGTCTCCAGAATCTGCTGAGGCTGACTTGTGAGCTGTGAAACCCCAGGTGACAACACTACTCTATGTCCCGAAGGTCCCCCCGAGGCGTGAGTGTCTGTGCTGGTGCTGGGTGCGCTTACTTCTGTTGACGCTGCGCCCTCAGAGGTTGGAGCTTCCTCTGAGGAGCCTGGCTGCACAGCCTCTTCCTCCTCCACAATGAGGACGGGGGCTCTGGATGGTACTGTGGGGGAGTAAAGGAAGGAGTTAGAGATGTAATGCCAAGGTTCTTCTGGTGACTCCCAGCGAGTTGGCATCTGCTGACACCTGCATCCATGCAGCATTGGTCTCAGTGGGAGGCCTCTTCCTCCCTGACCTAGGGAAGAGGACCTCCCTGTGGGCCCTAACCCCACCCAATAATGCCTGCAGTGAAGCCTCGTCGAATTTGGAGGCAGCTTGGGGTCTGGCACTGGCCACAGTTGCTGCAGGCTCCTCTGCCATCCTGTATGGTTCATTTGGAAGCCTTCAGAGGATGCAGTGCTTGCTATGGACCTTGAAAGCACCACGAATGATGACATCATACTGTGGGGATTTCTGACTCGAATTGGACAATTAGCAAGGCTTCCCACATGCTGGGAATTAATTGGCCACTTAAGGGAAAATTGCGTGGAGCTGGCTGACACTTTTTTATGTATGTCAGAAACCCCACGTTCGGGGAAACCCGACCATTTCCCACACAAGCCGAAAATCGGGGCCTATGAGTTGGCCTGTTTCAAACATACCAATTTAACACGTTGCTCTCACCAACGTGCGCAGTTCCTTTAAATTTCATAGTTCCATAGAAATTTACAGCACAGAAAGAGGCCATTCGGCCCATCATGTCTTTGCCGGATGAAAAAGAACTATCCAGCCTAATCCCATTTTCCAGCTCTTGGTCCGTAGCCTTGTAGGTTACGACACTTCAAGCGCATATCCAAGTGCTTTTTAAATGAGTGTTTCTGCCCCTACCACCCTTTCAGGCAGTGAGTTCCAGACCCCCACCACCCTCTGGGTGGGAATTTCTCCTCGACTCCCCTCTAATCCCTCTACCAATTACTTTAAACCTATGCCCCCTGGATATTGACCTTCCTGCTGAGGGAAATAGGTCCTTCCTATCCACTCTATCCAGGCCCCTCATAATTTTATACACCTCAATTATGTCTCCCCTCAGCCTCTTCTGTTCCAAAGAAAACAACCCCAGCCGATCCGATCTTTCCTCATAGCTAAAATTCTCCATCCTGGTCAACCTCCTTTGTGCCCTCTTTGCCGCGCGGTAACTCCTCCAGCGGCAGGAGCTGCTGAGCAGCCTGCGCGGGACCTCGTGATTGGTGCGTGACCACGCTGATTAGGGGGAACATTGGCGTGCGGTCCTCAACGGCTCACCAAGACTTGTTAAGTGGCCCTCCAATTCAATTCAATTCAATTTAATTCAATTCAATTCAAATCGCTTTATTGGCATGACAAGTTACATCTTATGTTGCCAAAGCATCGGAAAACATTCATGTTTGTTCACAAAAATACAGATCTATCCATACAGTGTATAAACAGATATATCCCTGAGTGTATAAATATACTTTCATATAATTTATATATACTCTTTTCTTATATTTAGTGGTTGTCCCTCTGTTTATGGCAAGCTGTAACATAGTGTGCCGCTAGTGTTACACAATTTCTCTCTTCCCCTAGTAGGTATGGGAGTTTTTGGTCGTCATTCAAATTTCTGAATTCCGGGCATATTTTTGTGAATTTTGGGTAGAAATTCTCCCTTATGCCCTGATATTTTCTACAAGCTGTGAGGAAGTGCATCTCTGTCTCCACCACTCCCTGACTGCAGTGAGCGCATATCCTGTCCTCTCTTGGTAGCCGGGTCTGTCTGTGTCTACCTTTCTGTGTCTACCCTCCAGCCGAAACAATTTCCCACCCCTGGGTTAGAAGGTGGAACTCACTACCACAGGGAGTAATTGAGGCGAACAGCATGGATGCATTCAAGGGGAATCTAGATAAGCACATGAGGGGGAAAGGTATAGAAGGATATGTTGATTGGGTTAGATTGCTGTGTCAGCCGTGGCTCAGTGGGTTGCACACTCGCTTCTGAGTCATGAAGGTTGTGGGTTCAAGTCCCACTCCAGGGGCTTACACATATCAAGCTAGGCTGACACTCCAGTGCAGTGAGGAGGTGCCGTCTTTCGGATGAGATGTTAAACCGAGGCCCTGTCTGCTCTCTCAGGTGGACGTAAAAGATCCCCTGGCACTATTTCGAAGAAGAGCAGGGGAGTTCTCCCCGGTGTCCTGGGCCAATATTTATCCCTCAACCAACATCACTAAAACAGATTATCTGGTCATTTTCACATTGCTGTTTGTGGGAGCTTGCTGTGCGCAAATTGGCTGCCGTGTTTCCCATATTACAGCAGTGACTACACTTTAAAAGTACTTCATTGGCTGTAAAGTGCTTTGAGACGTCCGGTGGACGTGAAAGGTGCTATATAAATGCAAGTCTTTCTTTCTTTAGATAAAGAGGGGTGGGAGGAGGCTCGTGCAGAGCACAAACAACAGCATGGCCTCATTGGGTCAAATGGCCTGTTCCTGTGCTGTAAATACTTTGTAAAAACAGAGGGAGTCAAG
This sequence comes from Somniosus microcephalus, assembly GCF_052327205.1. NCBI lineage: Eukaryota > Metazoa > Chordata > Chondrichthyes > Squaliformes > Somniosidae > Somniosus > Somniosus microcephalus. Next base: position 362,204,120 of record NC_140988.1, read on the forward strand.
ATCTCCAAATAACACAATTAAACAACTCACGGGAGGAGGAGGCTCCATGAATATCCCCATCCTCAATGATGGTGGAGCCCAGCACATGCGTGCAAAAGACAAGGCTGAAGCGTTTGCAAACCATCTTCAGCCAGAAGTGCAGAGTGGATGATCCATATCGGCCTCCTCCTGAGGTCCCCACCATCACAGAAGCCGGTCTTCAGCCAATTCAATTCACTTCCACGTGATATCAAGAAACGGCTGAGCGCACTGGATACAGCAAAGGCTATGGGCCCCGACCCACACCCCGACTGCTGTCGTGCGGAAGACTTGTGCTCCAGAACTGGCCGCACCTATCTTAATGTTTACTAAGTTAAGGACTACAAAGGGGTTAACACCATCAGCATTCTGTGGAGCACCTTCACAAAGGAGATGGGTCGGCTGCAACACATGCAGTTCGACGAAGCATGCAGTTTCACAAAAAGTTGTTTTAAAAAAGTACGCTGCAAACCGAGCATCCTCGGGCAGCCTGTGCCAGCAGTAGAAAACAACAACAACATCTGTTTATATTGCACCTTTAACATAGTAAAACGTCCCAATGCGCTTCACAGGCTTATTAGAAGACAAAAAGTTTGACACCGAGCCACAGAAGGAGAAATTTGGGCAGATGACCAAAAGCTTGATCAAAGAGGGTAGATTTTAAGCAGCGTCTTAAAGGAGGAGAGAGAGGCGGAGAGGTTTAGGGAGGGGAGTTCCAGAGCTTAGGGCCAAGGCTGCTGAAGGCACGGCCGCCAATGGTGGAGCGATTATAATCAGGGATGCTCAAGAGGCCAGAATTAGAGGAGCCGCAGATATTTGGGGGAGGGGAGGGGGTTGTTGTGGGGCTGGAGGAGATTAGAATCATAAGGGGAAAATTCAGTGTTGCCCCTTTAGGGGGCGCTAATACATAGATACATAGAAGATAGGAGCAGGAGTAGGCCATTCGGCCCTTCGTGCCTGCTCCGCCATTTAATGAGATCATGGCTGATCCTTTAATTCAGTATCCCGTCCCCGCCTTCTCTCCGTAACCCTTAACCCCTTTTGCCCGTAGAAATATATCTAATTCCCTCTTAAATATATTTAATGAGCTGGCGTACACTGCCCTCTGTGGCAATGAGTTCCACAGGTTCACCACTCTCTGAGTGAAGAAATTCCCCCTCATCTCTGTCCTAAATGGTTTAGCCCTTATCCTTAAATTATGTCCTCTAGTTCTGTTCTCACCCGCCAAGGGAAACATTCCTTCTGCATCCAGTCTGTCTAGACCTGTCAGAATTTTATACACTTCTATGAGGTCCCCTCTCAATCTTCTAAACTCCAGTGTGTACATCCCTAAACTACATAGTCTCTCCTCATAGGTCATTCCCGCCATTCCTGGTATCAGCCTGGTGAATCGCCGCTGCACCCCCTCCATGGCAAGAACATCCTTCCTCAGATGAGGCGACCAAAACTGTACACAGTACTCGAGGTGTGGTCTCACCAGTGCCCTGTACAGCTGCAGCAAGGTATCCCTGTTCCTGTATTCTAACCCTTTTGCTATGAAGGCCAGCATACCGTTTGCCTTCTTGACCGCCTGTTGCACCTGCATGCTCGCCTTCAGTGACTGGTGTACAAGAACACCCAGGTCTCTCTGTACTTCCCCCTCTCCCAATCTATTGCCATTTAAATAATAATTTGCCCTCCCGTTCCTGCACCCAAGGTGGATAACTTCGCACTTGTCCACATTATAGTGCATCTGCCATTTATCCGCCCAATCGCCCAGTCTGTCCAAATCGCTCTGGAGCTTCCTGGTCTCTTCCTCTGAGCCCACCCCACCTCCTAGTTTAGTGTCGTCTGCAAATTTGGAAATGCTGCATCCGACTTCCTGATCCAGGTCATTAATGTAAATTGTGAACAGCTGGGGGCCCAGGACAGATCCCTGTGGTACCCCACTTGTTACTGCCTGCCATTCAGAAAATGAGCCGTTTATTCCAACTCTCTGTTTTCTATCTGACAGCCAGTTCCCTATCCACGCCAAAACTTTCCCCTTTATCCCATGAGCCTCAATTTTCCATGCTAATCTTTTATGTGGGACCTTATCGAAGGCCTTTTGGAAGTCCAGGTACACCACATCTACTGGCTCTCCCCCATCTATTCTACCAGTTACTCCCTCAAAAAATTCCAATAGATTAGTCAAGCACGATTTACCCTTTGTAAATCCATGTTGACTCTGTCCTATCCTGTCCCCATTTGCTAAGTGCTCCGCTATTTCATCCTTAATGATGGACTCCAGCATTTTGCCCACAACTGATGTAAGGCTTACAGGTCTGTAATTACCTGCTTTTTCCCTACCCCCCTTTTTGAATAGTGGGGTAACGTTAGCTACCCTCCAATCCATCGGCACTGTTCCCGAGTCTAATGAATTCTGAAAAATCATCCTTGATTAAAGGGGAGGGGCCTAGCACTGCGTGCACCGGGGCCCTGCTGATCCACCAGGGAGCGGGGTGCTGGGAAAACAGCCCGGCAATCCGAGGAAAAAAGGGGGAAGGTGCTGGCAGTCGGCCAAAATAAAAATGGCCGCCCGACACCTGCCCCTTTTAAAAGCACCACCGCCGCTGCAGAAACGCAATCCGGACCCTGTCGGACATATTGTCCTGCGATAGTTCATGGGGGCGCAACCGAATTTTGCGGCCGGAGCGCTGTGTACGGCGATGACGTCATCGCCAGAGGTGCAGCGCCGCGGGGCGCTACCAGCTACCACCGCCGCTAACCTCCCGCTGAATTTCGCGGGAGGCATTAGCGGGGCTGCGCCCAGGCGCGAGGGGATTTGCGCCCCATTTACGCCCCCTGGGGGCGCTAACGAGAGGCGCAAATCAACCCAATTTTTCCCCTATATAGAATCATAGAATCATCAAAGGTGGCAGAGATAGGGAGAGGTGAGGCCATGGAGGGATTTGAAAACAAGGATGAGAATTTTAAAATCGAGGCTTTGCTTAACCAGGAGCCAATGTAGGTCAGTGAGCACAGGGGTGATGGGTGAACGGGGGCTTGGTGCGAGTTAGGGCACGGGCAGCCGAGTTTTGGACGAGCTGAAGTTTACATAAAAAAAGGATATCTTCGCGCTTCTCCTTTTAACTATTATTAGATAATCTATCCCTTTATCTCACATCTGCATCTGATCATTCACTGATTGTTTTCGTGCTGTGACTCCTGTTTAACATCCCCGCTGTAAAGTCTCATTCAGATGCTGGGGAAGATCCTTTAACAAGGCTTGTGCTGTCCCACCTCTTTTGCTACCTTATCTGGCAGCTCACGGTGGGAGGGGGAGTCAGGAGTTTAGGGGGGGTGGGGGAGTGGGGATGTGGGTTTGTGTACAGTTAACTGGGTGGTCCTGGAGCACTCGGTCAGTTGTGGGGGCTATTGGTGGAGCTGAGCGGTCACCTTCTCCTTAAAGCTATCAGAGCTGCCGTTCCACCTGATAAGAGACCGGGTCTCCACCACAAGCCGAACGCGGGGAAAGCTGCATTGACACCCACCCCCCTACTCGGCTGCCCATGTCCTAACTCGTACCAAGTCCCGTTCGCCCGTCACCCCTGTGCTCGCTGACCTACTTTGGCTCCCAGTTAAGCAACGCCTCGATTTCAAAATTCTCATCCTTGTTTTCAAATCCCTCCATGGTCTCGCCCCTCCCTATCTCTTTAATCTCCTTCAGCACCCCCCCACCCCCCGAGATATCTGCACTCCTCTAATTCTGCCCTCTTGAGCATCCCCAATTATAATCGCTCAACCATTGGTGGCCGTGCCTTCTGTTGCCTAGACCCTAAGCTCTGGAATTCCCTCCCTAAACCTCGCTACCTCTCTTTCCTCCTTTAAGATGCTCCTTAAAACCTATCTCTTTGACCAAGCTTTTGGTCACCTGCCCTAATTTATCCTTATGTGGCTCGGTGTCAATTTTTTTGTCTTAAAATACTCCTGTGAAGCACCTTGGGACGTTTTACTATGTTAAAGGCGCTATATAAATACAACTTGTTGTTGTTGTTGTTGTTGTGGGGTTTGCTTTTCTCCTCTAACTCCCTTATCATTGCTCTCGACCGGGTGCAATTTTGACTTTCGGGCAGTCGTCCAGCGGAGCGCGCTGATTGTCCCACCACCCCCCATCCCATGGGGCAGAGAGGTCACTCCACCCCCCACCCCATGGGACAGAGAGGTCCCGCCACCCCCCATCCCATGGGGCAGAGAGTTCCCTCCACCCCCCCATCCCATGGGGCAGAGAGGTCACTCCACCCCCATCCCATGGGGCGGAGAGGTCACTCCACCCCCACACCCCATGGGACAGAGCGGTCACTCCACCCCCCACCCCAGGGGGCAGAGAGGTCCCTCCACCCCCCATCACATGGGGCAGAGAGGTCCCGCCACCCCCCACCCCATGGGGCAGAGAGGTCACTCCACCCCCCACCCCATGGGGCAGAGAGGTCATTCCACCCCCCACCCCATGGGACAGAGAGGTCACTCCACCCCCCATCCCATGGGACAGAGAGTTCCCCCCACCAACAAACCACATCAGTTTGAGGCTCCAGCGAGCTGCAGAGGCTACAGGTCTGAGGTGATTGGCAAAAGAACCAGAGGCGACATGAGGGAAAACCATTTTAGGCAACGAGTGGTCAGGATTTGGAAGGCCCTGCCTGAGGGCAGTGGACACGGGTTCAATCGCAGCCTTCAAAGGAGAATTGGAGAAATAGTTGAAGGAGAAAAAAATGGCAGCCACAGCCGATACTGAGCCACAGGGATCACTGAAAAGGGGGCACTTGCTAACTTTTTATTGCTGTTGGCCACCAGCCACCAATCAAAGTAATCAACCAACCAGGCAATGACTATCTCTAACAAGCGAGCATCTAAACACTGCCCCTTGACATTCAACAGCATTACCATTGCCGAATCCCCCACAATTAACATCCTGGGGGTCACCATTGACCAGAAACTGAACTGGACCAGCCACATAAATACTGTAGTAACAAGAGCAGGTCAGAGGCTGGGAATTCTGTGGCGTGTGTCTCACCTCCTGACTCCCCAAAGCCTTTCCACCATCTACAAGGCACAAGTCAGGAGTGTGATGGAATACTCTCTGTTGTATCCATGTGTTAATAGAGACACTGAAGGCAGGAGTTGGTTTCACAGGTGTTTACTGAACAAATTCTGGAGGAGAACTAACTGATACAACACAATATACAGCCTTAGATAGCCCGAGTGGCCATTACCGGCATTACAGTACACAGGGGGCTCTTAAAGACACATACACTACAAATCCTCCCCTTTTAGACAACCAGTACATAACATTTTAAGTAATCATTAATTACATGTTACAAGAACAATAATCTACACATTGCTGCAGTCAATCAATTATAAGTCAGTCTCTCTGGAGGCTTCCTGACTCGGTCCGGATAACGCCTCGATGGTGTAGTAGTTTCTGGTGGTGTAGTAGGTTCTTTTGGCAAGGCTGATTCGGCTTGAATGCCAGTGTCGGGTTCATCTGGTTCCAGTATAACCGGATCGGAGGTAGATACTATGGGTATCTCTACTTCATCATTAGGCGTATAGAGTTGTGGTGTAGGTTGTCCCTTTTTGGATGACTCTATGATCTGGTCAGCATGGCGCCTTATTATGCTTTCTCCAATGTCCACGGTATACATCAGCGGTCCTAGTCATGTGCAAATAGTTCCAGGCTGCCAATTCTCAGTACGGTAGTCCCGGGCCAAAACTTGTTGACCTATCTGGAAGGTTCTAGTTGGCCTTTCATTCATGCCTTGAAATTGCCGGTTCTCCACGTCCCTTCTGATATTTGGCTTGATCAAATCCAGCCGGCATCTTAGGCTTCTATTGAAGAACATCATGGCGGGAGTTTGGTTTGTAACCATATGTGTTGCATTCCTGTATGCAAACAAGAAGTTATCTACCTTATGCTGAAGTTTTATGTCTTCATTACCCATGGCCATTATGGCCTTCTTGAAGGTCTGGACAAACCTTTCAGCCAATCCATTGGTGGCGGGATGGTATGGGGCGGACGTGTAGTGCTTAACCCCATTGTTTTTTAAGAACTTCCTGAATTCTTCGGACACAAATTGCGGTCCATTATCAGAACAGATCTGTTCAGGCAGCCCATTCCTGGCAAATATGGTCCTTAATACTGTGATGGTTTTTTCCGTGGTGGTGGAGGACATCTTTATTACCTCCGGCCACTTGGAGTGTGCATCAACCGCGATTAAGAACATTGAGTCCATAAATGGACCAGCAAAATCGATGTGTACCCTTTGCCATGCAGATGAGGGCCACTCCCATGGATGTAGAGGGGCTTGTGGTGGAGCGTTTTGGACCTTCTGGCATCCTAGGCAGCTCTTGGTCATTTCTTCGATGTCTCCATCGATACCTGGCCACCATACAAACGCCCTGGCTAGGTTCTTCATTTTCACTCCACCCAGATGCCCCTCGTGAAGCTCCTTTAGCACTTTATCCTGGAGTTTTGGTGGAATCACCACTCTGGATCCACACATCAAGGTTCCTCGGCACACTGACAGCTGTTCTCTTCTTTGCGAGAATGCTGGCAACAGTGGTTCGCCATGTGCTGGCCATCCCTTCACTGTTAAATCGTAGACTCGTGAGAGAGCCGGGTCATTTCTCGTTTCCTTTTCAATGGCAGAATTTGTTACTGGTAGACATTCCACTATGGTAGCGTGGAACAACTCCACTGGGTCTACTGTAGGTGCCTCTTCTACCGTTGGCAACGGTAGGCGCGATAAACCATCAGCATTCCCATGCTGTTTTGATCCTTTGTATTCTATGTCATATTGGTGTGCCCCTAGAAAAAGGGACCACCTCTGTAGCCTTTGCGCTGTCATAATGGGAACACACTTTTTAGGGTTGAATATGGGGATGAGGGGTTGATGGTCAGTCAACAAGGTAAATTTTTGTCCGTGTAGGTAATGGTTGAATTTCTTCACTCCCCATACCAGGCTGAGTGCTTCCCTGTCGATCTGGGCTCAGCTGAGTTCAATGAGCGTGACGCAAAAGCTATCGGCCGCTCAGAGCCATCAGGGAATCTATGCGATAATACCGCTCCTACGCCATAAGGGGATGCATCGCACGCCAGTCTGATTGGCAGTGATGGGTTGTAATGAGCCAAAACTTCCTTGGATGTGATTAAGTCTTTGCATTTATGGAAGGCACATTTACAGTCTTCGCTCCATTTCCAAATTACTCCTGTTTGTAGCAGTTCATTAAGAGGGTGCAGAAGAGTTGATAAGTTCGGTAAAAATTTATGATAGTAATTTATCAATCCCAGGAACGACCTTAATTGTGAGACATTTTCAGGTGCTGGGGCTTTTATGACCGCTTCAATTTTTTCAGGTGATTTATGCAACCCTTCCTTGTTAATTATGTGGCCACAATATGATATTTGTTTCTGGAAAAATTCGCACTTGGTGCGATTTGCTCGTAGGCCCAGTTCTCTCAGCCTAGTGAGCACCTGCTCCAAATTGGCAAGGTGCTCGTTGTCGTTTTCTCCTGTTACAAGGATGTCGTCTAGGTAGCATTGAGTCCCCGGAATCCCTTGGAGGACTTGCTCCATAGCTCTTTGCCAGATAGTTGGAGCTGATGCTACTCCAAAAACCAGTCGATTGTACTGGTACAGGCCTTTGTGTGTATTTATCGTGAGATACTTTTTAGAGGCCTCTTCAACCTCCATCTGTAGATATGCCTGTGCTAAGTCAATTTTGGTGAAACATTTCCCTCCGCATAGTGAGGCGAAAATATCTTCTATCCTCGGAAGAGGATACTGTACCGTGTGAAGGACCGGGTTTACAGTCACCTTGAAGTCTCCACAGATGCGAATTTTTCTCTGTTCTTCAGATTTATCATTATTCAACATTTTCTTCATGACCGGGACGATGGGTGTTGCCCACTTGCTCCAATCTATCTTGGATAATACGCCTGCCTTCTCCAAATTCTCCAGCTCTGCCTCGACTGCTGGACGAATTGCGTATGGCACCGGCCTTGCCTTAAAAAACTTGGGAATTGCCACATCTTCCACTTTTATTGAGGCGGTGATGCCTTTCAAGGTTCCTAGTTTCTCTTGAAACACTTCCTTGGCCATACTGAAAGCCTTGTCCAGTGTCAAATCTTTCTCAGAAAGCAGCCTTTTCTGTGTTCCTTCACTTAGGAGACCGCAGACGAATTTGTCTCGAAGAGAATCTGCCAGTCCTGCCCCGAATTGGCAGTGCTTTGATAGCTTTCTTAATTCGGTGAGGTAATCAGCGTTACTTTCATTCTTGTGCTGATTCCTCTTGAAGAATTTTAATCGTTCCGCTATCAGCAGCGGTGTTGGGTTTAAGTGCTCCTGTAGGGTATCAACAATCTCCTTAAAATTCTTGTCCTTTGGTTTGGCTGGAGTGATTAAGTTTCGTAACAGCCCGTATGTCTTTGCGACCATTAGATTTAGAAGTACTGACGCCTTTTTATCATTTTCTATTCCATTTGCTGTGCAATATACCTCCACTCTTTCCACATATGTGGTCCAATCCTCTATATCGTTATCGAAAGCATCAATATTGCCAGCCTTAGGCATCCTGAAAAAAAAATGGCGATTCCCGCGCTTTCCTTTCTTCCCTGCAGAAAAAAAATGGCGCTTCCCGCGCTTTCCCGCCACTGCTGCTGCTGACAACGCTGTTTTCCGCGGTTTTTTTATTTACAGGTGGAGACTCGTTCCCACCGGACTCTCTGGGACTTTTCCCCCCCTCTGCTTGGTCCGAACGCCGACCTGCTTTGCAGCGCCGGCCGTCTCCCGAGTGCTCCCCCCCTCTGTTTCTGTTTGCCTCCGCCTTCGCTGCTTGGCCTCGCTGCAGAGCCAGCCGATGGAGCCCCAGCCTGCCGCCCAGGAAGGATTATTGCAGTACCTGCCACCAGCTCGGCTAGCTGGTGAAACCACAGTTTTTTTTGTTGTTTTTCTTTTCTTGCTTTTCTTCGATTTTGGACGTCTGAGGAATCGATGTCCTTGAGGTGCTGCCGAATTGCAGGTAAGTCCGTTTCCAATTCGTCGCCACTGTTGTATCCGTGTGTTAATAGAGACACTGAAGGCAGGAGTTGGTTTCACAGGTGTTTACTGAACAAAGTCCGGAGATCAACTAACTGATACAACACAATATACAGGCTTATATAGCCCGAGTGGCCATTACCGGCATTACAGTACACAGGGGGCTCTTAAAGGCACATACACTACACTCTCCACTTGCCTGGATGAGTACAACTCCAACAACACTCAAGTAGCCTAACACCATCCAGGACAAAGCAGCCCGCTTGATTGGCACCCCATCTACCACCTTAAACATTCACTCCCTCCACCACCGCCGTACCGTGGCTGCAGTGTGTACCATCTACAAGATGCAATGCAGCAACTCGCCAAGGCTTGTTCGGCAGCACCTCCCACACCCGCGATCTCTTTCACCTAGAAGGACAAGGGCAGCAGGCGCATGGGACCACCACCACCTCCAAGTTCCCCACCAAGTCACACACTATCCTGACTTCAAAGTATATCGCCGATCCTTCATCGTCGCTGGGTCAAAATCCTGGAACTCCCTCCCTAACAGCACTGTGGGAGCACCTTCACCACACGGACTGCAGTGGTTCAAGAAGGCGGCTCACCACCACCTTCTCAAGGGCAATTAGGGATGGGCAATAAATGCTGGTCTTGCCAGCGACGCCCACATCCCATAAATGAATTTTAAAAAGAAGTATTCCACGAACACTTTCTCTCTGATGAATGAAATGTGAAGTACGGCAACCTGTGCAAGGTACCAGAGGGCTGCCAGAACCTGTCAAACCTTGAGTCACTGCCTTCACTAGGTCACGGGCTCCCTCTATAGCTCAGCAGGTTTATCCAGGGCATCATGTCAGTTATGGAGAAGCTACTAGAACCTGCCTTTAGGGACAGAGTGACTGAGCACTTGAACAAATATGACCGAGGTGTTTAAAATGTTGAAAGGATTTGATAGAATAGACGTGGAGAAGTTATTTCGTCTGATCTCACCAGACTGATACCTGGGATGGCAGGAATGACGTATGAGGAGAGATTGGGTCGATTGGGCTTATACTCACTGGAGTTTAGAAGAATGAGAGGGGATCTCATTGAAACTTATAAAATTCTAACAGGACTAGACAGACTAGATGCAGGAAGGCTGTTCCCAATGGCGGGGGAGTCCAGAACCAGGGGTCACAGTCTAAGGATAAGGGGTAAGCCATTTAGGACAGAGATGAGGAGGAATTTCTTCACCCAGAGAGTGGTGAACCTGTGGAATTCTCTACCACAGAAGGCAGTTGAGGCCAATCCATTAAATATATTCAAGAAGGAGTTAGATATATTTCTTAAGGCTAAAGGGATCAAGGGATATGGGGAGAAGGCAGGGACAGGGTAACGAATTTGGATGATCAGCCATGATCTCATTGAATGGCGGAGCAGGCTCGAGGGGCCTAATGGCCTACTCCTGCTCCTATCTTCTATGTTTCTATGATGGGGGAAATCCAAGAACTAGGAAAAATGCTTTTAAAATCAGAGCCAGGCCGTTCAGGAGGGAAATCAGGGAGTACTTTGTTTTACATAAAGGTTAGTAGAAATCTGGAATTCCTTCGCCCTAAAGGCTGTGGATGCTGGGAGACAAGTTGGAGCTTTCAAGACTGAGATCGACAGATTTTTGTTAGGTCAGGGCATCAGGGGATATGGAGCAAAGGCGGGAAAATGGAGTTGAGGTGCAGGTCAACCAAAGAATCATAGAAATTTACAGCACAGAGGGAGGCCATTCCTCTCCCCTTGCAGTAGCACCCCGCCACCCTCTTGTGGCGCTACTGGTGAACTTCGGGCACGGGGGTGCTAACTTTTTCGGGGCGCTACTTTTAGCGACCCAATTTTGCCCCCTAAGTCTCATGAAAATCTTTGAATAAAATTTTTTTTTTTTAAATAAACGGTCATTCAAGCAAATAATAAATATCTTGGCAGCTCCAACTGGCACAGACTTGATGAGCCGAGAGGCCTCCTTCCGTGCTGCACTGTTCTATGATTCTGTGATTGAAGTGTCTTGGCGCTCCTATTCTTCAAGTGTCTCTGTGGCTTTAACTTGTGTACTCTTTTTGATTGGGTGCTTAAACAAATAGACTGTAACTAATATAACTTTAAAAGAACCTTAACAAATTAAATTTAAATTGTGTTGGCTGGGGGTGATGATGCACTCCAGTCCCCGCGGCGCCCACCGGTGGTGGAAGGCCTCGAGCGTGCCAGCGGGCACCGCGTTCCTGGGACTAGGGACAGGGTCACTGGCAAGGCTTGGAAGCTAAGCAGAGCCAGGCCTGGTTAGTACCTGGAGGGGTGACCATCAGGGAAGACCAGGTGCAGAAGGTCACGGAAGGAGCCCCGAGGAGGGGCAGTTGGTGAGAAGGTCACGGAAGGAGCCCCAGGAGGGGTGGCTGGTGAGCAGGCCCAGGCGTTGGGCTGAAGATTGTCAGACAGGAGGAATGGTGGAAATGGAATGGCGGCACGCACAGACGCAGCGGCTTTGCTTCTCCCAGGACGGTGCTATTTACATTTAATGTTAATGTTATTTGTACTGGACTCATGGGAGCTTGCAAGATCACATTTCGTTGTTCATGTACTTGTGCATTGTACAATGACAATAAAGTTGAATTATTATTATTATTATTATTATCTCCAGGGCCACCCGGGCGCGAACGTAGCCGCGGAAGAGAGGGGCAGGCAACCGGGCTGAACATCCCCCTCGACCGCCCGCTGCCTGGACCAGTTAATGGCCACTTTGGCCAGGGCTTTAACTGTGTAAATGTAAATTAAGTCAGCTTTAACAATTTAAATGGATTTGTATCGTGCTTGACAATAAATACCAACAACGCATATTTGATTTAATTTGTATTGCAGTTTATACGTGAATCTTGGTGTGGGTCTTCAGGATGTCCCAAAGCACTTTACAGCCAAGTCATTCCTGAAGGATGTACCTTAAAAAGCAGTTTAGGGTGAGAAAGGGTTATTGGGCCCATCAAGATCGTCCCACCAGCATTTCAACAACCCCCAGCCTAGCATCCCATCGCATCTTGAATTCCCATTAGTGGCCCTGAAATTAGATCGGGGGCTTGCCGCGCGTGCAAGCCCCCGATCTGCACTCACCCTGCGCGCCGACATCTGAAGCCCGGACCTGCTTGCATTTCCTGTCACAGGCCCGGTTCAGCTGTCGGCGCGATGTGCTTACCTGATCCAGCGGCGTAGTTAGTGCGATGTGCCGGCTGGGATCAGGTGAGCACTGTGCAGTCAATCAGGGGAGGGGAAACTCATTCATGAGTTTGACAGTAAGAGCTGTCAAACTCATGAAAAGTATGGGCTGCCAAAACACTACTTTAACTTTAAATAAAATTTAAAAAAACATCCCACTGATTATAATAACTATAAATAAGTTTTTTTAAATGTTTTAAACAATTAATCAATTTTTTGAAAAAAATAAATTTTTAAAAAATAGGGTCTAAAACTAAACTTACCATCCTGTAAATTCTTTAAAAATAACAAACCTGTGGAAAAAAAAATTCTACATTGTACTAAAAGCCCACTTACCTGAAAAACTAAATACTTACGTCTTGTTTTTCCATGCGTAAAGACCGGAGGCCTTTACACGCACGCAACTCTGGAAAAAAAAAGGAATTTTACTGCGCACGCGCTGCCTGTGCAGTCGCGCGCGTTCTGCCTCTGAACCCCTTCGTTCAGAGGACAGGAAATGCCGGTTTTCCCCGCATGCGCTGTGCATGCTGAAAACAGGCATTTCCTCCGGCCAGACGCGTGAGTACCCTAACCATACTCATGCGTTTGGAACGGAATTACTGGGCCAATATCTTTGAATCCATTACCTTGTGGCAAAGCCACCAAGAGACTCTTGCAGTATAATGTATATAATTGCCTTTAACAGGGGCTTGTTACCTTTAAGTGTTTGCTCTGTATAAACAGCGCGGGTTCGGTAAAATGGCGATCCAGCACGATGACATCATCACGCAGGTCACGTGACGTTCCCAACGGCGGGAAACGTGATGATGTCATGACATCAGGGGGAGAGGCGTTCCCCCTCAGTCCTCATGGAACCAGGTGGTGTACAGACCTGTATAGAGTTTCTCCTGCGTTTTTGTTTGTAACTTTTACTAGTGCATTAAACTGTAATGATATCAGCAAATAGAGATGGTATTTGCCTGTTTGATTATGATGCCTTAACAGCATGTTTGCAGGTATTGATTGCTTGTGCCTGGCCAGCAGAGGGCATGTGACCGAGACAAGCAAGGCAGTGGAGTTTAGTTTCAGTTTTGTTCTAGATGCATCACTAGCAGGGTGTCTCCTGAAATGCTGTATAAAGAGTTGAACAGACTTTAGATTAAAACTCATTCTCTTTCATAAATGTCTCGTCATTGAACCCACAAAGAAATCAATACATGGTGTCAGAAGTGGCTGAAAGAGATGAAGAGAAAAAATCTGAAGTTAAATCAGCTCTCCACAAATTAGCAAGCCAAAAGAGAACATCGTTGCTTACCATTGGAGAATAGCTAACGAAGTGAAAAATGGAAGGTTTACACCCACCGGCGACGCTTCAGTTGACAGGTAATGTGGCTGAAAATTGGAGGAGGTTCAAACAACGTTTGGGGTTGTATTTATCAGCAATCGGAGCTGATGAGAAAGTTGATAAAATAAAAGCGTCACTGTTCTTACATGTCGTGGGTGATGAAGCGCTGGAGGTGTATAATAACTTCACATTCGCTGCTAATGGAGACAAAATGAAACTAGATAAAATAATGGAACAGTTTGAGGCCTACTGCATACCTAAACGTAACGTGACGTTTGAGAGGCACAGATTTTTCACATATGTACAGAAAACGGGTGAGACTATTGATCAGTATGTGACTGAACTGAGAAACCGAAGCAAAACATGTGAATTTGGGGGACTGACAGACTCGCTGATAAAAGACAGACTGGTGTGTGGTATTCCGGATAATGGTCTAAGGGAAAGACTGCTAAGAGAGCAAGATCTAGACCTGGGAAAAGCCATAGCACTGTGTAGGGCTACAGAGACTGTAAAGTTGCAGGCAAAGGAGCTGATCAGTGACAATAGCTGCAACGTGGATGCAGTGAGTAAGAACGGACACAAACCGTTTAACAAAAAGAGCGCCAATGTGAAAAAAGAGGCGTGGCCAGCGAACGAAAATGAAAGGGACAATCGAAAGTCATGTAGTCGATGCGGTACACAGCATCCACCAAAAGAGTGTCCAGCATATGGTAAAAAATGCAATAGTTGCAACAAAAACAACCATTATGCCCGTTGCTGTAAGAACCAAGCGCAACAAAGCAAGGTCCATGCAATAGATGAAAGCGAGATAGAGGAGTTCAATGTAGATGTTGTGTCTGAAAACAAAGAAGAAAAAAGAGACTGGATGTTGACACTAAAAGTGAATGACATACATATTCCATTTAAATTGGATACTGGAGCACAAGTTAATGTGATATCAGAGACTGATTTTAAGAAAATTAGACCCAGACCAAAGATACATGGAATAAAAGTGAAAGTGACAGGATACTCAGGTACTGATATACCAGTGAAAGGAAGATACATTGTCAAAGTAACACACAAGGACAGAGAACACACGCTAGCATTAATCGTGGTGCCAAGGGATGTGCAAGCCATACTAGGTTTAAAAGCCTGTGAGAGACTGAACCTGGTAAAGAGAGTCCTCGTTGTGGAAAGCGAAGGAGAGACAGTCTATGATGAACTGAATGTTGCGTACACACCGGGTAAGCTGATGTATACAGCAGACACGTTGTCCAGAGCTGTTGGCCCAGGAGAGCCCGCAAACACAGTGAAAAGACTGAGGTACAAGGCAAAAGACAGTGGAACTGACTTCTACCAGAGCATGCTTGTATACCGCACAACGGCGCTCGAGTGTGGTATGTCACCAGCCCAACTCCTTATGGGACGTATGCTAAGGTCAAACCTACCCATCCCGGAGAACCTCCTGAAAACAAAAGAGGGGGAGAAAGTGAGGAAGTTCAAAGAACAACAGAAAGAAAAGCAAAAGTACTACTATGACAGAGGAACACAAAACCTACCTGAACTCCACACTGGTGACCAAGTAAGGTTCAAAGACAAAACAAACACATGGACTCAGAAGGGAACTGTCCTGAGTGAAGTTCAACCAAGATCATACACCATTCAGACAGATGAGGGTGCTGTTCTGAGAAGAAATCGTCGAGATCTTCTCATGGGACCAGCCACAGCAGGTCAAGAGGCTGATACTGTTGAACAACCTGATCACACAGCAGGTCAAAAGACTGATACTGTTGAACAACCTAATCACACAGCTGAGAAATCATCATCGGAGGCAACAACTCAGATTCAAGGACAATCAATCAGAAAATCCTCAAGACACGTGAAGCCTCCTGAGAGACTCATTGAGCAAATTTAAGGACTATTGTTACAGAAGGAAGTAATGTTATCTTATTCTTTCTTCAAGTTCTAGTGTATTGACATATTTCATGTGAACACACAAAGCAAGGTTAAAAAACCTTGATCATGATAATGATAATGTAAGTTCATTAAGTGTTACAGTTAAAATGCAGATTAATACAAAGAAAACATGTTGTTAGTTAAAAGTAAAATACTTTTGTTTTAAGAAAAGGAGATGTAATGATATCAGCTAATACTTGCCTGTTTGATTATGATGCCTTAACAGCATGTTTGCAGGTATTGGTTGCTTGTGCCTGACCAGCAGAGGGCATGTGACCAAGACAAGCAAGGCAGTGGAGTTTAGTTTCAGTTTCATTCTAGATGCATCACTAGCAGGGTGTCTCCTGAAATGCTGTATAAAGAGTTGAACAGACTTTAGATTAAAACTCATTCTCTTTCATAAATGTCTCATCATTGAACACACAAAGAAATCAATACATAAACCACGTTTGATTAACTGCTAGTTTCAGTCTCGGTACTTTCGTTAGGAGTTCAAACACTCCTACATTGGTGACCCCGAATCCTCGCGGACGTTCTTCGCGGCGGAAACGGAACGCAGGGCCATGATGGAAGCCAACGCAGTGGCTTTGAAGCTCCCCCAATTTTGGGAACAACAGGCGGCCTCCTGGTTCGTACAAGCGGAGGCGCAGTTCGAGCTCCGCAACGTCGTGCAGGATCAGACCCGTTATCTTTACGTGGTCTCCGCACTCGACAGCTCGACGGCGTCGAGGATCATCAGCCTACTGGAGAACCCCCCAGCCACCGACAAGTATGTCGCCATTAAGGCACGGCTAATGCAGGTATTCAGCCTTACGAAGGCAGAGCGCGCACGCCGCCTACTCACGCTGCCCGGGTTAGGAGACTCCAAACCTTCGGAGTTGATGAGCCAGGTGCTCACACTCCTGGGGTCTGAACCGCAATGTTTCCTGTTCCGCGAACTGTTCCTCAGTCAACTGCCCGAACAGGTGCAGGCGGCCCTCGCCAGATCGGACGCCGGGGATTGCATAGCGCTCGCCGAAGAGGCGGATAAAATATATGCGGTTCGACAACAATACTGTGCTGTCGCGAGACGCCCCGCCCCAAAGGGCCCTGCCTCGACGCCTCCAACAACCGGTTTCTGTTATTACCACGCTCGGTTTGGCGTGAAGGCCAGAAGCTGCCGTCTGCCTTGCAGTTTCGTGCCCAGAACACCAAACAAGCAACTGCGCATCAAGAACACCTGTTGTGTATGTACCTTTAAGGGAATAACTGGTCTCAGGCTGCAGTACCGGCAGTGACCACCCCTGTATAAAAGGCGCTAGCAAGCCTCTGTAGTTTCAGTTTTCCGATTGACTCCATTCAGTAAAGACTTGTTTAAATCAACTCCTGCTGTCCGTGTCTCAATTATACACGGACATAATATTGGCGACGAGCAAATACAAACTTACCTACAGTCTGCACCACCTCCTGGGATCCATTCCTGAAGCGAAGTGAGCAGAGGTCGAGGCCAGAAGGAAGAAAGAAGCAGTAGAAACAGGCGTCGACGATGGGCATCCGCCCCTGAGTCAGCGGAGTTGAAGATTGCTGGAGAAGCTGTCGAGAGCGGGGCCTGGTTCCTGTCGACGGTGCTTCAGCTAATCGGGCTGGTGGCAGGTACTACGCTGATCCTTCCTGGGCTGCGGCAGTCGTGAACTCGAGCGGGTGGCTTGCAACGGGGCCGAGCAGCGTTGTTGGGAAGAGGAGAGAGAGGGAGGGTGGAGCACACAGGGTGCGGCCGGTGCTACGAAGCCGGGCAGCGTACGGACCCGAGAAGGGGGAGGCAAGAGTCCCACAGGGTTGTTCCACGATGGGAAAATAATAAAAAAAGAAATATTAAACGCGCAGGAAACCGCGAGGAGCTGCAGGTTGCAACGGAAACCGCGGAAAGCAGCGCTAGCAACAGCGGGGAAGAAGGCAAAGCGCGGGAGGCGCCATCTTAATCAGCGGGGAAGAAGGCAAAGCACAGGAGGCGCCATTTTGTTAAATCGGGGAAGAAGGCAAAGTGCGGGAGGCGCCATTTTAGATTTTCAAGATGCCGAAGACTGGCTGTATCACTGCCTTTGATAAGACAATAGAGGACTGGACCACGTATGTGGAAAGAGTCGAGGTATATTGCGAGGCAAATGAAATAGCCGATGAGAAAAAGGCATCGGTATTGCTAAACTTAATTGGCGCTAGAACGTACGGCCTATTGCGGGACCTGATTACTCCAGCCAAACCGAAGGCGAAGAGTTTTAACGAAATTGTTGCTGTCCTACAGGAACACCTAAACCCTGCACCGCTGCTGATAGCAGAAAGATTTAAATTCCACAGGAGAACTCAGCATAAAGATGAGAGCAATGCTGAGTACCTTACGGAACTACGCAAGCTATCAAAGCACTGCCAGTTCGGAGCAGGACTGGCAGATACCCTACGGGACAAATTTGTCTGTGGACTCCTGAGTGAAGGAACCCAGAAGAAGTTACTCTCAGAGAAAGAGCTGACGCTAGATAAGGCTTTCAGCGTGGCAGTATCGTATGAAGCAGCAGCCAGGGGAGCCGCGGAAATACAACAAAAGCCACAGGAATACGGCACCCACGAAATGACACGGGGATTTGCAAAATGTTATCGCTGCGGCAGAACTAACCATGACCAGAAGGACTGCTGGTCCAAGGACAAAATATGCAGGCAATGCGGAAAGATGGGACACATTGCACGAGTTTGCAGGTCTGGGAAGAAGACCAGCGACAACAAAAAGGCTACTAAGGAACCGTACAAGAAAGTACAAAAGATGACGGACAGTAGTTCCGAAGACCAGATGAGCGATAGTGAATCCGGGAACAAGAGACTAAGCTGTCTCAAACTTCACAATGTAATCGCAAAAGAGGATCACCGAACCATTTGGGTCACCCTCACGATAGCAGGGTCCCAAGTTAAAATGGAATTGGATACAGGATCAGCGCTAACCATCATGAATCAATGAGACTACGAGCGGCTATTCTCACACATACCCTTGAGAGAGACATCCATCGTTTTGACGACGTATACGGGGCAAAAAGTATACCCCAGAGGAAAAATAAGGGTGCCTGTCGAATACAACGGCAAGAAAATACGGAAATTGTACCTCTACATACTGCAAAATGGTGGACCACCGTTATTGGAACGTGAATGGATCAGGAAGATAAGCTTAGATTGGCACTCCATTCATGCAATGACGGTGGATGGTAAAAAAGATGAAGACGTCACTCCTGGATGATTGTCAACAATCTTAGCTAACGCCAAAGAGGTATTTCAACAAGAACTGGGCACTCTTAAAGGCATAACCGCCTCGATAAAAATAGAAGAGAATGCAATTCCCAAGTTTTTCAAAGCAAGACCGGTACCATATGCAATTCGCCCAGCCGTCGAGGCAGAGCTGGAGAATCTGGAGAAGGCAGGCATGTTGTCTAAGGTCGACTGGAGAGAGTGGGCGACACCCATCATTCCTGTCATGAAGAAAACGTTAAGCAATAAGTCTGAGGAGCCAAGGAAGGTTCGCATCTGTGGGGACTTCAAGGTGACGGTGAACCCAATCCTTCACACAGTACAATATCCTCTTCCAAGGATAGAAGACATCTTCGCCTCACTATCTGGAGGGAAGCGTTTTACAAATATTGACCTAGCACAAGCATATTTGCAGATGGAGGTTGAAGAATCCTCTAGGAAGTATCTCACGATAAACACTCACAAAGGTCTTTACCAGTGTCATCGATTGGTATTCGGAGTAGAATCGGCTCCGGCGATATGGCAAAGAGCGATGGAACAAGTCCTGCAAGGGATTCTGGGGACTCAGTGTTACTTGGACGACATCCCTGTGACAGGTGAAGATGACAGTGAACACCTTAACAACCTAGAATAGGTGCTCACTAGACTACGGGAACATGGGCTACGAGCCAACCGCCCCAAGTGCGAGTTTTTTAAGAAACAGATATCGTATTGTGGCCACGTGATTGATGAAGAGGGGTTACATAAGTCCCCTGACAAAATTGAAGCGGTTGTTAAGGCCCCAGCGCCTGAAAATGTGTCGCAACTGAGGTCATTCCTCGGATTGGTGAATTACTACCATAAGTTTTTACCGAATTTGTCCACAATTCTGCACCCACTGAACACCCTACTACGAACGGGAGTAGCATGGAAATGGAGCAATGGCTGTAAGCGGGCCTTTCAGAAGAGTAAGGACTTAATCACTTCAAGAGAAGTATTGGCTCACTACAACCCAGCACTGCCGATCAGACTGGCGTGTGATGCGTCTCCCTACGGCATTGGGGCGGTACTGTCACATAAATTCCTTGACGATTTAAAGAGGCCGATAGCTTTTGCGTCACGCTCGTTAACTTCTGCCGAGCGTAACTACGCCCAGATTGACAGAGAGGCCCTCAGCCTAGTGTGGGGGGTGAAGAAGTTCAATCACTACCTGCACGGTCAAAAATTTACTCTACTAACTGATCATCAACCTCTTGTCTCCATTTTCAACGCTCAGAAGGGTGTACCGATAATGACAGCGCAACGGCTGCAGAGGTGGTCCCTTTTCCTAGGGGCACACCAATATGACATCGAGTACAAAGGAACTAAACAGCATGGGAATGCTGATGGATTGTTGCGCCTACCGTTGCCGATGGTGGAAGAAGACCTTGCAGTGGATCCAATGGTGATATTCCACTCGACCATAGTCGAATGTCTCCCTGTGACGAATGCAAACATAGAAAAGGAAACACGAAATGACCCAACACTATCCCGGGTCTATGATTTAACGGTGAAGGGATGGCCAGCACATGGCGAACCACTGCTGCCAGCATTCTCGCTGAGAAGAGAACAGCTGTCAGTGTGCAGAGGAACCTTGATGTGTGGATCCAGAGTAGTAATTCCACCCAAATTGCAGGATAGAGTGCTCAATGAGCTTCATGAGGGTCATCTGGGAGGGGTAAAAATGAAGAACTTAGCCAGAGCGTTTGTGTGGTGGCCGGGAATCAATAGAGAAATCGAAGAGATGACCAAGAGCTGTACAGGATGCCAGAAGTTCCAAAACGCCCCACCACAAGCTCCTCTACATCCATGGGAGTGGCTCTCATCTCCATGGCAAAGGGTGCACATTGATTTTGCTGGTCCCTTCATGGACTCGATGTTTTTAATTGCGGTGGATGCACATTCAAAGTGGCCAGAGGTAATAAAAATGTCCTCAACAACCACAGAAAAAACTATCACAGTTTTACGAACCATATTCGCCAGGAATGGGCTGCCTGAACAGATTTGCTCTGACAATGGACCACAGTTTGTGTCTGAAGATTTCCGGAGGTTCTTAAAGAACAATGGTGTTAAGCATTACACATCTGCCCCATATCATCCAGCCACTAATGGATTGGCTGAGAGGTTTGTTTAAACATTCAAGAAGGCTATCAAGGCAATGTGTAATGAAGATATACCCCTACAACACAAGGTGGACAACTCCTTGTTTGCCTACCGGAATGCGACACATGCGGTTACCAACCAAACTCCAGCCATGATGTTCTTCAATCGAAGACTACGATGCCGCTTGGATTTAAGCCAATACGTCCGAAGAGATGTGGAGAACAGGCAGTTTCAGAATATGAATGAAAGGCCGACCAGAAGTTTTAAGATAGGTCAACCAGTTTTGGCCCGAGACTACCGCACTGAGAAATGGCAGCCAGGAACGATTTGTACACGGCAAGGACCTCTCATGTATACCGTGGACATTAGAGAGAGTATTGTAAGACGCTATGCTGACCAGATTCTAGAGTCACTGGAAAACGTCAACTCCACACCACGATCTGATACACCTGGCAATGAAATCGACGTACCAATTGCAGCTACCGCAGAATCGGTGATATTGGAAGCAGATGAACCAAACAATGACATGGATCCAGACGCAACCTTGCCAGAAGAACCTGATACTCCAAAGAGGCGTTATCCAGACAGAATCAGGAAGCCTCCTCAAAGACTGAACTTATAATTGCTTAACCTCAACCAATGTATCTAGCAACCGTAATTGTGATTGTAATTAGTTATCATTTAGTTGTTAAATGAATGTTATGTACTGTTTATCTTAAAGGGGAGGAATTGTTGTGTATGTACCTTTTAAGGGAATAACTGGTCTCAGACTGCAGTACCGGCAGTGACCACCCCTGTATAAAAGGCGCTAGCAAGCCTCTGTAGTTCCAGTTTTCCGATTGACTCCATTCAGTAAAGACTTGTTTAAATCAACTCCTGCTGTCCGTGTCTCAATTATACACAGACATAATAACACCGACTCCAGGGCGTGCCCCGCGGCCATGATGGCGATCGGCGATTCCGGGAAACTACTTTATTTAACCGACTCCATCTCGGGCCGTCGTTTTTTGTGCGACACAGGGGCGCAGTGCAGCATCCTTCCCGCGTCAGTCCTTGACCTTTGGTCCGGCAGGCGTGGTTCTCCCCTCCAAGCTGCCAATGGGGGTGCGATTCATATTTGCGGGACACGGCGGGTCCAGGTCTGCTTCAGTGGCCAACGCTTTATATGGGACTTCATCACCGCCAAAATTTCACAGGCACTCCGAGACGCCGACTTTTTATGCACCAACGGCCTGTTGGTTGATTTTAAAAATCGGCGGCTCGTTCACGCCACCACGTCCGACTGTATTCCCTGTGTGCGCGGCACGGTCGCACCGCACTTGGTCTCCTGCGCTCGGCCACCCCCCGACGTTTTCTCCCGCCTCCTCGGGGACTTTCCAGAGCTGACTAAGCCCACCTTCTCGGCTTCGACCGCCAAACATAGGGTGGAGCACCATATAACGACGACCGGCTCTCCCGTCTACGCCAGGGCACAGCGGCTAGAGCCCAGCAAGCTCGCGGCTGCTAAGGCGGAGTTCGCTGCCATGGAAAAGTTGGGGATTATTCGCCGGTCAAATAGTCCCTGGTCCTCGCCTCTCCACATTGTCCCTAAGCCCAGGGGTGGATGGCGGCCCTACGGCGACTACCGCCGTCTCAATGATGTCATGACCCCCGACCGGTACCCCATACCGCACATACAGGATTTCTCCGCACATTTGGCGGGGAATTCGATCTTCTCCAAGGTCGACCTCGTCCGTGGGTACATCCCCAGGATGTCCAAAAGACAGCGGTCATCACCCCTTTTGGCCTGTTTGAGTTCCTCCACATGCCTTTCGGACTTAAAAACGCGGTGCAGGCATTCCAACGCCTAATGGATTCGGTGCTGCGGGATCTCTCATTTTTGTTCGTCTATCTGGATGACATACTGATCGCCAGCGCCACAAAGGAGGACCATCTCAAGCATCTGCGCATTCTCTTTCGTCGCCTTCAGCAGCACGGCCTCATTGTCAACCCGGCCAAATGCCAGTTCGGCCTGCAGCAAATCGACTTCTTAGGCCACCGCATCACTTCAGAGGGGGCAATGCCGCTTCGGGCTAAGGTGGGGGAGATCGCCGCATTCCCGCGGCCGCAGTCCGTGAAGGCACTCCAGGATTTCCTGGGTATGGTAAATTTTTACCATCGTTTTGTTCCCAGGGCTGCACAGCTCATGCGGCCGCTCTACGAGGCCCTCAGAGGGAAGCCGGGAAAGGAGCCCGTAGTTTGGACGCCGGAAATGGACCGCGCTTTCGGGGACACGAAGACCGCCCTCGCGAATGCGACAATGTTGGCACACCCACTGCCAGGAGCCACCATCGCTCTCACGACTGACGCGTCTGACTATGCCATAGGGGCCATCCAAGAGCAATGGGTCGACAGCATGTGGCAACCACTGGCGTTTTTTAGCCGCCAGCTGTGACGGCACGAACGCCAGTACAGTACCTTTGACAGGGAGCTGTTGGCGTTGTTTTTGGCCATTCGTCATTTTCATTTTCTACTCGAAGGGTGCCACTTCACTGCGTTTCCACAAACCGCTGACATTCACGATGGCCAAGACTGCTGAACCGTGGTCGGCTCGACAGCAGCGACAGCTTACATTTATTTCTGAATTTACCACCGACATCCGGCACGTGGCCGGCAAGGACAACGTGGTAGCGGATAGCCTTTCCCGCGCCACCGTCCAAGCCGTGCAGTTGGGGATCGATTATGCGAGAATGGCGGCCGACCAAGCTGCCGACCCAGACACTCAAGTCTTTCGTTCTGACTCCGCCAGCCTTCAACCGAAGGATGTGCCATTCCATTCGGCGGGCACCACTTTACTCTGTGACGTCTCCTTGGGAGACCCCCGTCCGATTGTTCCGTCCACCTGGTGTCGGAAAGTTTTCGACGCCATACACGGACTTTCACATCCTGGTGTGAGGGCATCGCAGAAGTTGCTAGCATCCAAATTCGTCTGGAGAGGGATGCGCAAGGACATCCGCGACTGGGCGAACACATGTGTGGTTTGTCAATGAGCCAAAGTACAACGACACATCAGGGCCCCCTTCGAGGTACCGGAACGTCGGTTCGACCATGTCCACGTCGACCTTGTGGGGCCACTCCCGCCGTCGCGGGGTTTCACACACCTTCTGATGATGGTAGATCGCACCACGAGATGGCCAGAGGTGGTTCCCCTGACGTCTACCACCTCTGCGGATGTTGCTCGAGCCTTTATCTCGTCATGGGTAGAATGCTTTGGGGTTCCGATGGATATTTCGTCCGACCGCGGTCCACAATTCTCATCTGAGCTTTGGAACGCGGTGGCCTCAGCCTTAGGCACCAAACTCCATCGCACCATGGCCTAGCACCCGCAGGCGAATGGGCTGTGTGAGCATTTTCATCGTTCATTGAAGGAGTCGCTCAGGGCCAGCCTCCTGGACGCACCATGGGTCGATAAACTGCCTTGGGTTATGGTGGGGTTGCGCACGGCGCCAAAGGAGGACCTGCAGGCTTCGGCCGCGGAAATGGTTTACGGCCAGCCGCTCCGGGTACCAGGCGAATTCCTGCCGTCCCCTACACAGCCGTGGTCCGCAGCCACTCAGCGGGAAGCCCACCGGGAAGCGGCCCAGTGCTTCCAGCCAGTTCTGACGTCGCAACACAGTTTTCCTGCCTCCCACATTCCAGTGGAGTTGATGAAGGCCAAATTCGTGTTAGTTTGTCAAGACGCCCATCGCAGCCCGCTCCAGCCTTCGTATACGGGTCCTTTCTGGGTTTTACAGACAGGGGCTAAGACTTTTTTGGTCGACCTCGGGGGCAGGCACATCTCCGTCGATCGCCTCAAGCCCGCGCACTTGTACCTTGAACAGCCAGTCGAGCCCGCTCAGCCACCGCGTAGGGGTCGACCGTCGGCTGCGGCCGCACCTGACCAGGCCGCTATCCCCTCCAACTCACCAGCTGCTCAGCGTTTTCCTCTCCGGGAATTTAGGAGTCGTTCAAACAGGCTTGTCCGACCTCCTCTGCGATTGACTTTCCTTATTAAAGACAATTCTGGGGGGACGTATGTGGCAAAGCCACCAAGAGACTCTTGCAGTAATGTATATAATTGCCTTTAACAGGGGCTTGTTACCTTTAAGTGTTTGCTCTGTGTAAACAGCGCGGGTTCGGTAAAATGGCGATCCAGCGCGATGACGTCATCACGCAGGTCACGTAACGTTCCCAACGGCGGGAAACGTGATGATGTCATGACGTCAGAGGGGAGAGGCGTTCCCCCTCAGTCCTCGTGGAACCAGGTGGTGTACAGACCTGTATAGAGTTTCTCCTGCGTTTTTGTTTGTAACTTTTACTAGTGCATTAAACCACGTTTGGTTAACTGCTAGTTTCAGTTTCAGTACTTTCGTTAGGAGTTCAAACACTCCTACAACTTTACCTGATACAAAGGCAAAATACTGCGGATGCTGGAAATCTGAAACAAACACAGAAAATGTTGGGAACACTCAGCAGCAATGTCCCCTCTAATTGTTTTTTCTGGCCCGCGTGGCCCCTTTAAGGGCTCACCGGCAGCGCGGGCCCTGCAGAGAGCAAGGGAGCGTTGCTCAGCAGGTCAGGCAGAATCTGTGGAGAGAGAGACAGAGTTAACGTTTCAGGTCCTGCGTGGCCCCACCTTCGAAGTTTTGACCACGCTCGATCAGCTCCGATGGACGGGTCACATCGTCCGCATGCCCGATACGAGACTCCCAAAACAAGCGCTCTACTCGGAGCTCCGGCACGGCAAGAGAGCCTCAGGTGGGCAGAGGAAACGCTTCAAGGACACCCTCAAAGCCTCCTTGAAAAAGTGCAACATCCCCACCGACACCTGGGAATCCCTGGCCCAAGACCGCACAAAGTGGAGGAGAAGCATCCGGGAAGGCGCCGAATACCTCGAGTCTCTTCGCCGGGAGCAAGCGGAAGCCAAGCGCAGGCAGCGCAAGGAGCGCACGTCAACCCAAGCACCCCCACCCACCCACCCCTTCAACCACCGTCTGCCCCACCTGTGACAGAGACTGTAGGTCCCGCATTGGACTCATTAGTCACCTAAGAACTAATTTTTAACGTGGAAGCAATTCATCCTCGGTTCCGAGGGACTGCCTAAGAGGAGAGGATAACTCTAATGTTTCAGTCCATTGACCTTTCAAGAGAACTCCTGATAGACTATTTAAGAACAGAAGAAATAGGAGCAGGAGTGGGCCATTTGGCCCCTCGAGCCTGCTCTGCCATTCAATAAGATCAGGGCTGATCTTCTACCTCATCTCCACTTTCCTGAACTATCCTCATATCCCTTGATTCCCTTAATAAGAACATGAGAAATAGGTTTTCACATGTGCACCGTCTTTTGAACCATAGAGGTTTACAGCACAGAAAGAGGCCTATTGGGCCCAGCAATCCCAAACTAATCACACTCCCCGGGGACGAGGATGCCCAGGCCCCTCATTAACATAAAAAAATCCGAACCCGGCCAGATCCATGTGGTAAACCACGTTCACTATCGTATCACTGTTAGTAGTTAGCACTGTTCACCACTGTTCGTTATAACTGTATCACTGACCACTATTGTATCACGGTACGAGGTCGCCTCTTGCCACACTGCTATACCTGGGATGACCACTGCCGACTCCGCCTTGGCTCCACCCACCAGGCCAGGTATAAAGGTGAGCGACTGGCTGGTATTCCTCCTGCTTGGATCGGATCACCCACGAGAGTGGGCTCTGTTATTTAGTCAATAAAAACCTTTAGTCACCTTCGTAACTCTTCGCCTTTTATTGGAGGAATTGATAGGTATATCAATTTTATTGACTAAATTTAATGATGTCCGACAACGAGTCACAACCGGCGGAGGAGCCACCAGCGCAGCTCCCAGGAGCACAGCCACACCAGCCAGCTTGGCTGCGAGCCCTCAGACCGCCGTACCTGGACCTGAACCCACGAGCAGCAAACTCAGCCGCAGACTTTAAACACTGGCTGGTCTGCTTCGAATCATACCTGAGAGAATCCAGCGTCCCTCAGGCATCCAAACTAAGTGTCCTGCAGGCACAACTGAGCCCGAGAGTATACACTCTCATCGAGGACATGACTACCTACGAGACCGCCATCAACCTGCTGAAACAGAAGTACCGGACCCCGGTAAACTACATGTACGCTAGGCACCTCCTAAGATCACGGCCGCAACAGCCAGGAGAATCAGTAGCCGAATTCTCACAGGCGCTATATGCACTCGCCAGGAACTGTGACTTTAAATCGGTGTCGGCAGCCGAAAATACTGAAGATAATATCCGCGACGCATGCCAGACCCCTCCTGAAAGCCACTTCCTTCCCCCTCACGGAGGAGGCGTGCGCGGCCTTCTCCCTCATTAAGGGAGACATAGCCAAGGCCACGATGCACGCAGTGGACGAGTCCATCCCCTTCCAGGTGGAGAGCGACGCATCCGACTTCGCCTTAGCCGCCACCCTAAACCAGGAGGGGAGGCCAGTGGCCTTCTTCTCAAGGACCCTACAGGGCCCCGAGATCCGACATTCGTCAGTCGAGAAAGAGGCCCAGGCGATCGTGGAGGCAGTACGGCGCTGGAGGCACTACCTGGCAGGCAAACGATTTACCCTCCTCACCGACCAGCGTTCGGTGGCTTTCATGTTTAATAACAAGCTGAAGGGCAAAATCAAGAATGACAAGATTTTGAGATGGAGAATCGAGCTCTCCACCTACGATTATGAGATCTTGTACCGGCCAGGCAAGCTGAACGAATCCCCTGATGCCCTTTCACGAATGACATGCGCCAGCGCGCATATTGATAGGCTTCAGACCCTCCACGACCAGCTCTGCCACCCCGGAGTCACCAGACTCTACCATTTCATTAAGGCCCGCAACCTGACCTACTCCATCGAGGAGGTCAGGACCATGACCAGGAACTGCCAGACCTGTGCGGAGTGCAAACCGCACTTCTATAGGCCGGACCGAGCAAGCCTGATCAAGGCCACCCGCCCCTTCGAGCGCCTGAGCATCGACTTTAAGGGGCCCCTCCCGTCCTCTGACCGTAATGTGTACTTCCTCAACATCGTTGATGAGTACTCCCGTTTCCCCTTTGCCTTCCCCTGCCCTGACATGACCAGTAGCACGGTCATTAAGTGCCTGAATGCCCTCTTCGCCTTGTTCGGGTTCCCGAACTATATACACAGCGACCGGGGCTCCTCCTTCATGAGCGAGGAACTCTGGCAATTCCTCCTAGAGAGAGGTATTGCAGCAAGCAGGACCACCAGCTACAACCCCAGAGGTAACGGTCAGGTGGAAAGAGAGAACGCGACGGTATGGAAGGCCGTCCTCTTAGCCTTAAAGTCTAAGGGCCTCCCAACCTCCCGCTGGCAAGAAGTCCTCCCGACAGCGCTGCACTCCATCCGGTCATTACTTTGCACGGCCACTAACACCACCCCCCATGAACGAATGTTCGTTTTCCCCAGGAAGTCGACTACGGGAACCACTCTACCAACCTGGCTGACCGCCCCGGGGCCGGTCTGGCTGCGGAAACACGTGAGGGCCCATAAAACGGACCCCCTGGTCGAGAGGGTGAACCTCCTGCACGCCAACCCCCAGTACGCCTACGTGGCGTACCCAGACGGGCGGGAGGACACTGTCTCCCTACGAGACCTCGCACCCTCAGCCGATCCGGAAACACCGCCACCACCCCCCCCAACCTCAGCCCAGGTAGACGGCATGCCGGAACCCCACGAGCCCTCGCCGACCACGCAAACACCAGCATCAACACCGGATAAGGGACCAGCACCGGATAAGGCAACACCACCGCTGCGGCGATCGGAGAGGCTTACGAAGCCTCCGGACAGACTGACCTACCAGAATTGGTAGTACACTTCACCCCGCCGGACTTAATTCTAAACAAGGGGTGAATGTGGTAAACCACGTTCACTATCGTATCACTGTTAGTAGTTAGCACTGTTCACCACTGTTTGTTATAACTGTATCACTGACCACTATTGTATCACGGTACGAGGTCGCCTCTTGCCACACTGCTATACCTGGGATGACCACTGCCGACTCCGCCTTGGCTCCACCCACCAGGCCAGGTATAAAGGTGAGCGACTGGCTGGTATTCCTCCTGCTTGGATCGGATCACCCACGAGAGTGGGCTCTGTTATTTAGTCAATAAAAACCTTTAGTCACCTTCGTAACTCTTCGCCTTTTATTGGAGGAATTGATAGGTATATCAATCCACTAACTGGCCGGCTGGCCGGCCGGCGGGAGTCTGAATTTGGTGGCAGGAGGCCGCAGTCAGTGGGAGGGGGAGTCTGAAGGGGATCGGGAGGGGTGCAGTGCAAAGGCGATCAGAGATCGAGGGCGGGTTTCCACCGCGATCGGGATTGAGGCTCGGGCTGGGGACTCCTCGCAGGGCCTGGGTGTGGGGTGAGGGGGAGGGAGCACTCTTGCCTTCTCCTGGTTCACAAGGAGTTCTGACGGAGGTTATTTTTTTTTACAACTTACCTTGGCCACTTCTGGCCAGTTGGCTCCTTCCCGCCGTGTCTCTGCTGTTGCGTTCCCCGCAGTGCGAGACTTCGCCCTGGCTGTTAGTGAGGGTAACGTCTTGGCCCCGACGACGTCGTTAGGCTGCAACTCCTGAATGTCAAGGAGGCCCGCGCCTGCCTGTAGCGGGAGCCTCGGCCGACTGGGAAGGCGGCGAAGGTAAGATGGCGCCGGGCAGGAACAGAGCGAGCTCAGGCCGGTGCGTGGACTCGGCCTAATCTTAACCCTTCCCACGAGCCATTCTCGCTGGGCGAGGGGAGGGTTACAATCGAGGCTGTTAACTCCGTTTCCAGCATTCTGTTTTTATTTCAGATTTCCAGCAATATTTGGCTTCAGTCTAGTTTTAATCCATTCATTCACTGAACTCTATCCCTTCACGGACCTTCTTTTTCTTTTGCCTTATATTTATTTTGTA
The DNA here is from genome assembly GCF_052327205.1 of Somniosus microcephalus. NCBI lineage: Eukaryota > Metazoa > Chordata > Chondrichthyes > Squaliformes > Somniosidae > Somniosus > Somniosus microcephalus. The sequence continues at coordinate 362,234,031 of NC_140988.1, forward strand.
CTCAAGCCATCTCAGCTTTGAAGATTTCCCACTGCTGATCTGTCGACCTGATTGTTACCTTGTCTGCACGGTTAATTTGGGCCAGCGGACCTTATCTCACTGAGCTTTGCCTTTCTCCCAGTCCAGCACCCTTATCTTTAAGCTTTCATTATCTTATTCTTTTCTTACATTGAGCCGAACTATGTTGTGTTCGCTTTTCCCATTTGTTCTCGCACATCAGCTATTTGTCCTGTTTCAGTTCTCCGAATTACAACAACAATGTGCCTTTATCTAGCACCGTTAACACAGTAAAACGTCCCAGGACGCTTCACAGGAGCGATTATCAAACAAGACTTGACACCGAGCCACATAAGGAGATATTAGGACAGGTGGCCAAACACTTGGTCGATGAGGGAGGTTTTAAGGAGCATCTTAAAGGAGAAGGGAGAGGTAGCGAGGCGGAAAGGTTTAACTTAAGAACATAAGAAGTAGAAGCAGGACTCGGCCATTTGACCCTTCGGGCCTGCTCCGCCATTCAATAAGATCATGGCTGATCTTCTATCTCATCACCACTTTCCTGAACTATCCCCATATCCCTTGATTCCCTTAATATCCAAAAATCTATTGGTTTGGGGAGCGAATTCCAGAGCTTAGGGCCTTGGCAACTGAATGGTGGAGCGATTAAAAGCGGGGATGCACAAGAGGCCAAAATTGGAGGAGCACAAATACCTCGGAGGGTTGTAGAGCTGGAGGAGGTTACAGAGAGAGGGAGAGGCAAGGCCATGGAGGGATTTAAACACAAGGAGGAGAATTTTAAAATCGAGGCGTTGCTGGACTGGGACCCAATGTAATCCACACAAAATTTATCTTCTTGCATCATTTGGACGTGAGCGATGTGTGCTGAGGATGTCTGTCCCACTCAAAGTGGCAGCCCGCCGGACGCGGAGAGGATGAAGATCGGCCGGCGGTGAAGTTGGCAGCGGAGCAACCGTGGAGAGCGGTGGGCTGGAGGAGGAGATCGGGCGCGGGGTAAGCAGTGGCGGGGACCCACAGTTTTAATGAGGGAGTCATCCTTCCTGGAGCCAATGTAGGTCAGCGAGTACAGGGGTGATGGGTGAACGGGACTTGGTGCGAGTTAGGATACAGGCAGCCGAGTTTTGGATCAAACTAAATCAAGCATTGCTTCTCTCCCTGAAGCAAAGGGAAATGAGGGAAAACTTTTTTACGCAGCGACTGGTTAGGATTTGGAATGCACTGCCTGATTGGGTGGTGGAAACAGATTCAATAGAAGCCTTCAAAATGGAATTGGATAAATACTTGAAGGAGAAAAAATTGCAGGGCTACGGGGAAAGAGCGGGGGAGTGGGACTAACTGGATTGCCCTTCGAAAGAGCTGGCACAGACTCGATGGGCCGAATGATACTATTCTATGATTCTATGATTCGAAAAACAAAATACTGCGGATGCTGGAATTCTGAAATCAAAGCAGAAAATGCTGGAAACACTCAGCAGGTCTGGCAGCATCTGCGGAGAGAGAGAGAAACAGGGTTAACGTTTCAGGTCGATGACCTATCGTCAGAACTGAAAGATGGGGGTGAAATCGGGCATTCACAGGGACGCAAAACAAGGCGGCAGCAAATCGGCCGCCTGTTACAGGCCCCGTCGGGTGTGCTGTATAACGGCCGGCAAATGCGATTCTGCCTGTTTTGCGTCCCCCCACCCCCACCATGTCATAGAACAGGAGGAGGAGGCTCCAAAAATATCCCCATCCTCAATGATGGTGGAGCCCAGCACGTGAGTGCAAAAGACAAGGCTGAAGCATTTGCAACTATCTTCAGCCAGAAGTGCCGAGTGGATGATCCATCTCGGCCTCCTCCTGAGGTCCCCAGCATCACAGATGCCAGTCTTCAGCCCATTCAATTCACTCCACGTGATGTCAAGAAACAGCTGAAGACACGGGATACTGCAAAGGCTATGGGCCCTGACAACATTCCGGCAATAGTACTGAAGACTTGTGCTCCAGAACTAGCTGCGCCCCTAGCCAAGCTGTTCCAGTACAGCTACAACACTGGCATCTACCCGGCAATGTGGAAAATTGCCCAAGTATGTCCTGTCTACAAAAAGCAGGACAAATCCGACCCGGCCAATTACCGTCCCATCAGTCTACTCTCAATCATCAGCAAAGTGATGGGAGGTCTCGTCGACAGTGCTATCAAGCGGCACTTACTCAGCAATAACCTGCTAACTGACGCCCAGTTTGGGTTCCGCCAGGGCCACTCAGCTCCTGACCTCATTGCAGCCTTGGTCCAAACATGGACAAAGAGTTGAACTCAAGAGGTGAGGTGAGAGTGACTGCCCTTGACATCAAGGCAGCATTTGATCGAATGTGGCATCAAGGAGCCCTAGCAAAACTGAAGTCAATGGGAATCAAGGGGAAAACTCTCCATTGGTTGGAATCATACCTAACACAAAGGAAGTTGGCTGTGGTTGTTGGAGGTCATTCATCTCAATCACATGACATCACTGCAGGAGTTCCTCAGGGCAGTGTCCTAGGCCCAACCATCTTCAGCTGTTTCATCAATGACCTTCCCTCCATCATAAGGTCAGAAGTGGGGATGTTCGCTGATGATTGTACACTGTTCAGCACCATTCGAGACTCGTCAGATACTGACGCAGTCCGTGTCCATATGCAGCAAGACCTGGACAACATTCAGACTTGGGCTGACAAGTGGCAAGTAACATTCGCACCACACAAGTGCCAGGCAATGACCATCTCCAACAAACGAGACTCTAACCATCTCCCCTTGACATTCAATGGCATTACCATCGCTGAATCCCCCACTATCAACATCCTGGGGGTTACCATTGATCAGAAACTGAACTGGACCAGCCATATAAATACTGTGGCTACAAGAGCAGGCCAGAGGCTGGGAATTCTGCAGCGAGTGTCTCACCTCCTGACTCCCCAAAGCCTTTCCACCATCTACAAGGCACAAGTCAGGAGTGTGATGGAATACTCTCCACTTGCCTGGATGAGTGCAGCTCCAATAACACTCAAGAAGCTCGACACCATTCAGGATAAAGCAGCCCGCTTGATTGGCACTCCATCCACCACCTTCAACATTCACTCCCTCCACCACCGGCGCACTGTGGCTGCAGTGTGTACCATCTACAAGATGCACTGCAGCAACTCGCCAAAGCTCCTTCAACAGCACCTTCCAAACCCGCGACCTCTACCACTTAGAAGGACAAGGACAGCAGACGCATGGGAACATCACCACCTACAAGTTCCCCTCCAAGCCACACACCATCCTGACTTGGACCTGTATCGCCGTTCCTTCACTGTCGCTGGGCCAAAATCCTGGAACTCCCTTCCTAACAGCATTGTGGGTGTACCTACACCATATGGACTGCAGCGGTTCAAGGAGGCGGCTCACCACCATCTTCTCAAGGGCAATTAGGGATGGGCACTAAATGCAGGCCTAGCCAGCCAGCGATGCCCACATCCCATCAATGAATTAAAAAAAAAATTAAAAATCATAGAAAGTTACAGCACGGAAGGAAGCCATTTCGGCCCATCGTGTCCGCGCCGGCCAACAAAGAGCTATCCAGCCTAATCCCAGTTCCCAGCTCTTGGTCCGTAGCCCTGCAGGTTACAGCATCCCAAGTGCACATCCAAGTACTTTTTAAATGTGGTTAGGGTTCCTGCCTCTACCACCCTTTCAGGCAGTGAGTTCCAGACCCCCACCACCCTCTGGGTGAAGAAATTTCCCCTCAAATCCTCTCTAAACCTTCCACCAATTACTTTAAATCTGTGCCCCCTGGTTTTTGACCCCTCTGCTAAGGGAAATAGATCCTTTCTATCCACTTTATCTAGGCCCCTCATAATTTTATACACCTCAATAAGGTCTCCCCTCAGCCTCCTCTGTTCCAAGGAAAACAGACCCAGCCTATCCAGTCTTTCCTCATAGCTAAGATTCTCTACTCCCGGCAACATCCTTGTAAATCTCCTCTGTACCCTCTCTAGTGCGATCACATCTTTCCTGTAATGTCCAATTTCACCTTCCCCTGTTAACTCCGTTTCACCCCCAACGTTACAGGTCAATGACCTTTCACCAGAACTGGCCTTTTTGCCTTGTCGGGTTCGAAACATACTATTCAATAGCGTTTCAGCAAACAACATGGCTACACTGCTGTCCACCCGCCCACCCCTCCCCCCTCAACAGTGTCATGGGGCTCGTGCGTGGGAAAGTCGCTGAGTTCTTGCTTTCCACTGAAACCGTCAAGACAGGGCCTAACTTTCCACAGGGAATAATCGGGGTTTACAGTATTCACACGTCCATTCGCACATCGTCTGCTGCACTCCTCCAACGCTGACACATTTACTCCCGGTTCGGATTGAAATACAAACGTCGACCCAGCTGAGCTTTTATCACATTTGTGATTGTGATTCGAAACAAGATTCACACCTCAGGAAGAAAATAATACAGAAAATGCTGGCATACACTCAGCCGGTCAGGCAGCATCTGTGGAGCGAGAGAGAGAGAGAGAGAGAGAGAGAGAGAGAGACGGAGTTAACGTTTCAGCTCGGTGACCTTTTGGCGCACCTCAGGAAATGATGGCCTAGGAATTGGATCAGGCCACACCTGAAAAACGGGCGCTGAAGGGTCCAATGCAGCGAGAGTGCGTGCTGAGTCCGGGCCAGGTATGCACCGCACGCCATAAAATGAAGACTTTCATTTATATAGCACCTTTCACAACCTCAGGACGTCTCATAGAAACATAGAAACATAGAAACATAGAAGATAGAAGCAGGAGTAGGCCATTCGGCCCCTCGAGCCTGCTCCGCCATTCAATGAGATCATGACTGATCATCCAAATTCAGTACCCTGTCCCTGCCTTCTCCCCATATCCCTTGATCCCTTTAGCCTTAAGAAATACATCTAACTCCTTCTTGAATATATTTAATGAATTGGCCTCTACTGCCTTCTGTGGTAGAGAATTCCACAGGTTCACCACTCTCTGGGTGAAGAAATTCCTCCTCATCTCTGTCCTAAATGGCTTACCCCTTATCCTTAGACTGTGACCCCTGGTTCTGGACTCCCTGACCATCGGGAACATTCTTCCAGCATCTAGTCTGTCTAGTTCTCAAAGCGCATTACAGCCCACAAAGTAATTTTGAACTGGAGTCACTGTTGTAATGTAGGAAACGCGGCAGCCAATCATTCACACAGCAAGATCCCACAAACAGCAATGTGATAATGACCAGCGTCTGTTTTAGGTATCAGTTGAAGGATAAATATTGCCCAGCACACCAGGAGTGAACTCCCCTGCTCTTCAAATAGTGCCATGGCATCTTTTACATCCACCTGAGAGGGCAGAAGGGGCCTCCTTTTAAAGTCTCATCCGAAATATGGCACCTCTGACAGTGCAGCACTCCCTCAATACTGCACTGGAGTGTCAGCCTAGAGTGTGTGCTCAACTCTCTGGAGTGAGACTTGAACCCACATCCTTCTGACTCAGAGGCAGAGGGTGCTACCCACTGAGCCAAGGCTGACATCATTTTGCTTAGTGCTGCTTGTTGTTGTTGTACAGGGCGCCTGCCTGAACCAAGCTTTAGGCCCATTGCCAATTTAGATCGGGGGGAGGGGGGCCTAACACCTAGTTCAGCGCACTCATGCACACAGGTAGACAAATGACACGCACGCACGCAGACATGCACAATGGAATTTATGCCTGAACGAACGGAGGAATGAATGACTGAATGATTGAGCGATGCCAGTAGGACTGGTGTATACGGGTTCTTTCTTTTCTTGGTTTATTAAATAGTGACAGTTTGTACTGTAAATATTATTGATTTACCTGTAAAAATTTATTGTTGTGTTTATATTGTTGACCATAAAGTTGTTTTTTTGGGGCTTTATCCTTTTTATTGTGGTCAATGAATGTAATGGATTTACTATGTAACTGATGAGTTGTATAAGTACTGTTGTACTTGAATGTTAAAATTTTTAAAAAAGGACAACAGGTTATACCAAGTAAAAACAAAGAGTTACTAGATTGCCAATCGGACTGGTGTAAAATTGTTTTTCACTATGGGTACCTGTACTGTTAATATTGTTGCTTTGTCTGTAAAATTTATCACTGCATTTGTACTGTTAATCCTAAAGCTACTTTTTAAGGCTTTGTTTTATTGCGGTTAATGAATGTAATGGATTTATCATGTAATTGATGAGTTGTAACAAGTACTATCAGATTTAAATAAAAGAGGAACACCTAGTTCAGGCCCATTCCCAAAATTGGTAAGTGCCTGACCGAAGCTGCTGCTGTCAGCTTCCGCAGGTGGCCATACCAGCGGCCTTTAAATGGACCGCTGGAGGTTGCCACCAAAAAGGTAACCAATGTGAAGCCAGAATGAGCATCCTTTCATTAAAACTCTGGGCCACCCCACCCCCAACTGCTTGCCCCGCTCCCGGTCCCTCCCCCACTACCCCCCGCTCTCCCCGGCCGCACAGTTGCTCCGGTGCCAGCGTCCCCGCCGGCAGATCTTCATTCTCTCCACTACCGGCGTGCCACCTCTTGGGGTGGGACAGGCACCCTCAGCACATGCCACTCGTGTCCAAACGACACAAGAAGACCAATTCCATGTGGTCTACATTGGCTCCCAGTCCGGCAACACCTCGATTTCAAAATTCTCATCCTTGTGCTCAAATCCCTCCGTGGCCTCGCCCTTCTCTGTCTCTATAACCTCCTCCAGCCCTATAACCCTCAGAGAGCTCTGCGTTTCTCCAATTCTGGCCTCTTGCGATGCCCCGATTTTAATCGCTCCGCCATTGGGGGCCGTGCTTTCAGCTGCCGAGGCCCTAAGCTCTGGAATTGCTTCCCTAAACCTCTCCACCTCTCTCTCCACTTGAAACCTACTTCATTGACCAAGCTTTTGGTCACCTGTCCGAATATCTCTTTATGTGGTTCGATGCCAAATTTTCTTGGCTAAGTCCCGTGTGAAGCACTTTTGAGACGTTTTGCAGCGTTAAAGGCGCTATATAAATGCAAGTTGCTGTTCTCCTTCTTCTTGCTCATCAGTTTCGGTTCCTGTTTGTCACTGGGTTGACGCCTAGAGTTGCGTGTGAAGCAATCTCACGGCCCGCAACTCAAATAAATTGATTTGAATTAGACTGGAATTAATTAGCGTAAGACCATAAGAACTAGGAACAGGATCTTTGACCTCAACTCCACTTTCTCGCCTGTTCCCCATATTGCTTGATTCCCCTAGAGTCCAAAAATCTATCGATCTCAGCCTTGAATATACTCAAAGACTCAGCATTCACAGCTCTCTGGGGCAGAGAATTCCAAAGATTCACAACCCTCTGAGTGAAGAAATTCCTCCTCATCTCGGTCTTAAATGGCCAGCCCCTTAACCTGAGACTATGCCCCCTAGTTCTAGACTCTCCAGCCAGGGGAAACAATCTCCCAGCATCTACCCTGTCAATCCCCTTCAGAATCTTATGGGGGAGAAATTCGGTATCACACCGTTTGGGGCGCAATTATCGGCCGGGCGCAAAGTTTAGCGCCTGGTGCTGATTATCGCCTCCGACTGCAAACTTGGCTTCTATCACCCCTGGAGGTGACTGGAGCACTAAATCAGGTGCTACACACCTCTGTTAAGGCACTAACGCCGAGGAGCGAGGCGCTACCTCAGTGCACTGGCGAAGCTCATGTGATATCAGTCAGCAATGGAACACAGACACACTGGCGCCAGCCACTTCTTAAAGGGGAGGGTCGATCTTGCTCTCCATCCACACCCTGCTCATTGTGACTCTAATAAACACAGTTTTCTTGCACCAAACCAGTTGTCTACTCCAATTCTGTATCACAGCCTGTGCCTAAGTCCGGTGTCTAGAACCCAGGGGTGTGGGAGCGATTCGAACCGCTCAAAACAGTCAGGGGCAAGTTGACTACACGGACACCACCCCCTACAAAGCAAAATCCTGCTGATGCTGGAAATCTGAAATGAAAACAGAAAATGCTGGAAATACTCAGCATTTATACAGTGCCTTTCACATCCTCAGGTCATCTCAAAGTATTTTACAGCCAAAAAAGTACTTTTGAAGTGTAGTCAGTGTGGTAATTTTGGGGCCAAAAAGAAAGAAAAGACTTGCATTTATATAGCACCTTTCACCACCGGACATCCCAAAGCACTTAACAGCCAATAAAGTACTATCTTTGAAGTGCAGTCACTGTTGTAATGTGGGTAACACGGCAGCCAATTTGCGCACAACAAGCTCCCACAAACAGCAATGTGATAATGACCAGATAATCTGTTTTAGTGGTGTTGATTGAGGGATAAATATTGCCCAGGACACCGGGGATAACTCCCCTGCTCTTCTTTGAAATAGTGCCATGAGGATCTTTTACATCCTCCTGAGAGAGCAGACGGGGCCTCGGTTTAACGTCTCATCTGACAGATGGCACGTCCGACAGTGCAGCGCTCCCTCAGCGCTGCACTCCCTCAAGGGCAACTAGGGATGGGCAATAAATGTCGGCCTTGCCAGCGACGCCCACATCCCATAAACGAATTTTTAAAAAGCCTAGATTTTTGTGCTCAAGTCTCTGGAGTGGGACTTGAACCCACAACCTTCCTGACTCAGAAGTAGAGGGTGCTACCCACTGAGCCACGGCTGACACGTGAAACACAGCAATGAGATAAATGACCAGATAATCTGTTTTTAATGATATTACTTGAGAAATAAATTTTGGCCTGGGCACCAGGAGAACTCCCGTGTTCTTCAAAGCACAATAAAGCGATTGAGGACTACTGCCGGCAGGATGAAGAAACACCAACACAGACAGCTTGGGCCTAACGCCCTTTTCCTGTGTTACAATTTCTATGTAACATCTCAACCATAAGATGGCACCTCCAATAATGCAACATGCCCTCAGCACTGTATTGAAGTATCAACCCAGATCATGTACTTAAATCCTGAAGTGGGGGGGGGGGGGGTTAGAAACCACAACCTTCTGACTCTGAAGAAAATGTTAACAAATAAGCCAAGCTGTCACTGTAACTAGTCAACAACAACAACTTGTATTTATATAGCATCTTTAACGTAGTAAAACGTCCTAAGGTGCTTCACAGTGAGCGATTATCAAACAAAATTTGACACTGAGCCACATATGGAGAAATTAGGGCAGATGACCAAAAGCTTGTCAGTGGGTAGCACCCTTTGTCTCTGAGTTGGAAGGTTGTGGGTTCAAGTCCCACTCCAGAGACTTGAGCACAAAATCTAGGCTGATCCTCCCAGCACAGTACTAAGGGAGTGCTGCACTGTCGGAGGTGCTGCATTTCGGATGAGACATTAAACGGAGACACTGTCTGCGCTCTCAGGTGGACATAAAAGATCCCATGGCACTATTTTGAAGAAGAGCAGGGGAGTTATCCCTGTGGTCCTAATCAATATTTATCCCTCAATCAACATAAAAAAAAACAGATTATCTGGTCGTTATCACATTGCTGTTTGTTGGAGCTTGCTGTGCGTAAATTGGCTGCCATACTTCCTATATTACAACAGTGAGTACGCTTCAGAAAGTACTTCATTGGCTGTAAAGCGCTTTGGGACATCTGGTGGTTGTGAAAGGTGCTATAGAAATGCAAGTCTTTCTTTTTGTCAAAGAGGTAGGTTTTAAGGAGCGTCTTAAAGGAGCTAAGAGAAAATTGATGTTCTGTAAAATGCTGGTAAGAAATTTTAGTTTAAAAATAATCAAAGGTCACAAATTGAAGTGAAATTCCTGCTGTGTGTTTGTTTGCTGAAGGACCCTTGTTTGTTAAGCATCTGCAAACTACATTACATGCTTGGAAGGGACCACGAATCAGCTGCTAGTTGATAAATGGTTCTCTATTCCTCTTTATGATCCCTGGAGAACAACATTCCTGAAATGTAATGGATTGTCAGACAAGTTACACTCTTTCAAGTCGAAGTGTATCCTCAGTGCTGAAACAGTGTATCCTTCTTCACTGTCCTGAATGATTGGTAATGGGAGACATCTCATCTCAGGTTATAGAATATTTTAAAACTTTTTTTTAACATCTTTCTCAGATTTTTTTCCAAATTGTGTTTTTTATTTTCAATTCAATTTTATTTGTCATATATGCAGCAGACGTGTGTACTGCACAATGAAATGTTGATTTTTACGAGTCCTCCCAACATATTTATGATTATGACTTCCTATGCCGTGTGGTATTTTGGTCAAACTTTTTGATATGATTGATAATTATAATATGACTTCATGATGTTATGGGCACTTAGAAGGGTCATTGCTTTTAATAAAATGCGGAGATACAGTAAAACATTATACAGCAGGTCGTAAAATCAAAGACGTTTATAGCAGAAAAGGCCATTCGGTCCATCACCTCTGCCAGCTCTTTATTATAGCAATCTAAAACTAATCTCACTCGCTTAGCGACGATTTTAAATGATCTGTTGCCATCCGAAAGTGAAAGGACGGATTAACGTTTAGGACGGAGATTCCCTCATCAGAACTTTACTAAAATGTGTTTTGCTAATCTTTTTTCCTGTTTTTTTTTAAGTTGGAGAGAGAGGTAGAAACAGACAGTTGTGGGGAGTTACAAAGTGCTTCGAGTATAATTAATTAATAGAAAAGTATTACTTTAGTTTTATTCTGGATTTTTTAAAATCAGAAAACAAAAAACTTGCAGTTTCAAAAATATATAAATGGTTTTAAAGTAATGACTAATAATTACAATATGTTGAAAAGTGTTTAAAAAGTGCAAGAAAATGTTTGCAAAGACTGGAGTACTTTTTTTTAAACAGTGCGTTTAAAACTGCAACCTGATTAGAGGAAGAATTTTTTAAAAATTGCACCCAACACAGCATTCTCCACAGCACTGCTTAGCAAGCTCTGAAAAATGCCAAGCACATGCATGCCTTTAGGTACTGAGGAGGGGGCATAGTTTTGTTTGTGGGTGGTTTGAGTCTCAAGGTTGTCTGCCTGTCACGCTCTGTTATGTCAAGAGCTTCAGCTCTCATTGATGCTGGTGATGAATGAATGAATGAATACAAAGTGCGACCACCTCTGGCTGTTTCACCCCCCTCCCCCTTCTGACCCTTTTCCTTTTCCCGCCAAGTAGGCCTGGCCAAATAAAAATTACAAGTATTTTTTTGCAAAACAAGTCTTTGAAAGTCCAACCCTCCTGCAAAAGAAAGCAAGCTGCAAAAGTATTCCCGAGTGACACTTCAACATTACACTGAACAGCAACAGTTTAAAATCCCCGCTCAGCTGTTTCCCGCGAGAAACAAGTTACAAAAAGCCGAAGGTTGCATTCTTTGAGGAGGGGTGTCCTTTCGATATTATTTACTATATAAGACAATAATCAAAGAATAAATAATGTTACTAGCTAGGAAAGCAATCGGAAATTTGAATACCAAGAAGTAATTTGTTTTTACGCTCGAATAAAAAAAATTCTTTTGGGGGGAGGGGGGGAAACACTTTTGAAGAACTGTCTCCCCTTTTCTTCCCTCGTGGTACAACCCAAGCTTCCTCTGCCAAAGCGCTTGTGTAAAAGCCGCTGCTATTGGTCGAAACTCCGAGGTTCCTAAGCCGGTGAAAAAAGGTCAGATCCTATTGGATCGCGCTGTCTCTCCGCTCGCCACGCCCTCTCTTTCCTCTTTCTCTCGCTTCCAAGCCGCTGCGATTGGCCGCTCCGCCCACCACGCGCGACGCCGCGGTCCGAGGGCTGCGATTGGCCGCTCCGCCCAAGTGACGCCACCCGAGGGGGCGGGGCGAGGCGCGAGTGTTATTTTTCGAAATAAAGGCGGTGGCGCGAGCAGCGGCGGTGGCTGGGAGCCTGCGGCCCGGCATCATGGAGCAGCGGGACAGCCGCCCATAGTTTTGCTGCTTTTCTTTCTTCCTTCCTCTCGCTTAAACCCCCGCATGTAGGCCTCGACGAGACGCTAAAAGAGGCCGGGGCCTGCCCTTCAGCTTCTTTCCCACCCTCCCCCCCCCCCCGCCTCCCTTCAGCTGTCAACCGCCATCCCTTTAATCGCTGATTTTATTTGTGTGGCTGATTTTTTTATTTGCCCCCTTAAAGTCGCGCTGCCGCGATGAGCAACGCCGCGGGCGCGAGTCCCGCCAGCGCCAGGCCGCGCCTGAACCTGGCGGCCCCGCATCGCCTGCCGCTCCTCAGCGCCTCCCAGAAAGGCCGGTCGTGCAAGGCTCTCTTCTCCTGCTGCTCCGACACCCCGGTGCTGTCCCCTGTCACCAACCTGGCGCTCAACATGGTCAACCTGACGGGCCTGGGCAGGTAACTGCGTGCGGTGGGGTGGTGTGGGGCGGGTTGTGGGGGTGAAATGCCCTGGCTGGGTCGCTTCCTGGTTAAATGTGTAACTTTCCGCAGAGTGCTGCTTGTGCGAGAGAGAGAGCGCAAGTGCAAGCAAGCACAACGTGCTCTCTCTTTCCCCCCCCCCCCCCCCCCCCCCCCATTGTAAGGCTCCTGCTCTTTAATTTTTTTTTTTAATTAATGGTTTACTGGAAGTAGTGTGTGTGAATATAAGTTGCTATTTATGCAAGCATTGTGAAAATGTATTGGTGCAAATAGTGTGTGAAAGTGTGTTGGTGTATTAGTGCAAATGTGAAAATTAGTTGGTGTATTGGTGGAAATAGTGCGTGAAAATGAGTTTGTATTGGTGCAAATAGTGGGGGGTGGTAATGAGTTGGGGTCTTTGTGCCAATAGTGTGGGGGGGGAGGGAATGATTTGGGGTATTTGTGCCAATAGTGTGTGTGTGGTGTGGAGGGGAGGGAATGATTTGGGGTATTTATGACAATAGTGTGTGTGGTGTGGAGGGGAGGGAATGATTTGGGGTATTTATGACAATAGTGTGTGTGGTGGGGAGGGAATGATTTGGGGTATTTATGACAATAGTGTGTGGGGTGGGGGGGAATGAGTTGGGGCATTTGTGCCAGTAGTGCAGGGGCGAGGGAATGAGTTGGGGTATTTATGACAGTAGTGTGCATTTGTGTGAAACCTGAGTTGAGAGATTTGTACAGTGTGCGTGCTAATAAACCTAATCGCTTAAATGTGTCATCTCAACTGAGCAAATTGAAATGACTCTTCAATTGTAATTTTCAGTTGAAGTGAAAATTGATGTAGCTGAGTTCAACCAAACTTGTTTCTGTTGCTGTCTGTCTTCCCCATCTCCTATAAGCTGTTTTTTTTAAATCATTTTCAGTGTTGACTTTTTTAACAATAATTGTGAGACACCGAAACGAAGGCCAAATGGGACCCCGTTGCTGCTTAAGACTCTCTCATCTGATTCTGATGCAGGTTGGTACTAACGTTGAAAGCACTTAATAGGGCCTAGTATTGGTAGCCAGAGCAATGCTTTTTCTGCTTGTAGTTCAGTCTTTGATTTGTGTCCAGTCAGCTTAAAATATATTGTGATTAGCAGACTGGAAGTCATCTGGGTTTGTATAATCAGTACTTAAAAGTTTGCAAATCTAGTAGGGTTTGGGGTGGGGGTGGAGTGGAAGAATAGTGAGAAACAATAAGATTACTTGTATCAATCTGACTGGTTCACTTGGTAAACTTTTTTTTCCATTTTGTTCCAGTTGAGTGTCTTAACTTGTAAATGACGGCAAGTTTATCTGTAGATGTTGCTGACTGACCAGCCTGAATTTATTTTTAAAAATGCAATGGGGAAAATATGTAAGTTTTTAAAGACCTTTTTCTTTCTAACTGGCTGACTGAATTTAAAAAAACTGGCATTCAGGGATGTGGGCCTCGCTGGCAAGGCAAGCATTTATTGCCCATCTCTTTGCACCATAGAAGGTAGTGCTGAGCCGCCTTGAACTGCTGCAGTCCGTGTGGTGAAGGTACCCCACAGTGCTGTTAGGGAGGGAGTTACAGGATTTTGACCTGGCGATATATATCCAAGTCAGGATGGTATGACTTTGAGAGGAGCTTACAGGTGATGGTGTTCCCATGCACCTGCTGCCCTTTTCCTTCTAAGTGGTAGAGGTCGTGGGTTTGGGAGGTGCTGCTAAAGAAGCCTTGTCGAATTGCTGCAGTGCATCTTGCAGGTGGTGCACACTGCAGTCACAGTACGCCAGTGGTGGAGGGAGTGAAGAGAGTCAGAGTTATAGAAACATAGAAGATAGGAGCAGGAGTAGGCCATTCGGCCCCTCGAGCCTGCTCCGCCATTCAATGAGATCATGGCTGATCATCCAAATTCAGTACCCTGTCCCTGCCTTCTCCCCATATCCCTTGATCCCTTTAGCCTTAAGAAATATATCTAACTCCTTCTTGAATATATTTAATGAACTGGCCTCCACTGCCTTCTGTGGTAGAGAATTCCACAGGTTCACCACTCTGGGTGAAGTAATTCCTCCTCATCTCTGTCCTAAATGGCTTACCCCTTATCCTTAGACTGTGACCCCTGGTTCTAGACTCCCCAGCCATCAGGAACATCCTGCATCTAGTCTGTCTAGTCCTGTTAGAATTTTATAAGTTTCAATGAGATCCCCTCTCATTCTTCTAAACTCCAGCGAGTATAAGCCCAATCTCTCCTCATACGTCATTCCAAAAGATGCTCTTTGGCCCATCGTGTCTGCATGGCCATCAAGCCCTGTCTATTTGAATCCCATTTTCCAGCACTTGGTCTGTAGCCTTGTATGCTATGGTGTTTCAAGTGCTCATCTAAATGCTTCTTGAATGTTGAGGGTTCCTGCCTCTACCACCCTTTTAGGCAGTGAGTTCCAGATTCCAACCACCTGGGTGAAAAAGGTTTTCCTCAAATTCCCTCTAAACCTCCTGCCCCTTACCTTAAAACTATGCCCCCTGGTTAGTGACCCCTCTACTAAGGGGAGACGTTCCTTTCTATATACCCTATCTATGCCCCTCATAATTTTGTACACTTCAATCAGGTCCCCCTTCAGACTTCTCTGTTCTATGGAAAACAGCCCTAGCCTGTCCAGTCTCTCTTCACAGCTGAAGCGCTCCAGCCCAGGTAACGTCCTGGTGAATCACCTCTGCACCCTCTCCAATGCAATCAGCCTTCCTATAGTGTGGTGACCAGAACTGCACATAGTATTCCAGCTGTGGCCTAACTAGCGTTTTGTACAGCTCCATCATAACCTCCCTGCTCTTGCCTTCATTAGCCGAGGCATAGAATATAAGTATCCCATAGGCCTTTTTAACCATCTTATCTACCTGTCCTGCTGCCTTCAGGGATCTATGTACATGCACACCAAGGTCCCCCTGATCCTCTGTCCTTCCTAGGGTCCTACCATTCATTGTGTATTCCCTTGCCTTGTTAGTTCTCCCAAAATGCATCACCTCACTTTTCAGGGTTAAATTCCATTTGCCACTGTTCTGCCCATCTGACCAACCTGTCTATCGTCCTGTAGCCTAAGGCTTCCCCCCTCGCTATTTACCACTCCACCAATTTTCGTGTCATCTGTGAACTTACTGATCATACCTCCTACATTCATATCTAAATCATTAATGTACACTACAAACAGCAAAGGACCCAGCACCAATCCCTGCGGTACACCACTGGACACAGGCTTCCAGTCACAAAAGCAACCTTTGATCATCACCCTCTGCCTCCTGCCACTAAGTCAATTTTGGGTCCAATGTGCCAAATTTCCTGGATCCCATGGGCTCTTACCTTCTTGACCAGTCTCCCATGTGGGACTTTGTCAAAAGCCTTACTGAAGTCCATGTAGACTACATCAACTGCACTACCCTCATCCACACACCTAGTCACCCCCTTGAAAAATTCAATCAAATTGGTTAGACATGATCTCCCCCTGACAAAGCTATGCTGAGTATCCTTGATTAATCCTTGCCTCTCCAAGTGGAGACAAATTCTGTCCCTCAGAATTTTTTCCAATAATTTCCCTACCACTGATGTTAGGCTCACTGGCCTGTAATTCCCTGGTTTATCCCTACTACCCTTCTTGAATAATGGTACTATGTTAGCTGTCCTCTGGCACCTCCCCTGTGGCCAGAGAGGTTCTGAAAATGTGTGTCAGAGCCCCTGCAATCTCCCCCCTTGCCTCTCACAGCAGCCTGGGATACATCTTGTCAGGGCCTGGGGATTTATCCACTTTTCAGCCTGCTAAAAGCACTAGTACCTCCTCCCCCTCAAAACTAATTTGTTCAAGTATATCACAGTCCCCCTGCCTGATTTCTATGCTGACATCGTCCTTCTCCATAGTGAACACAGATGCAAAATATTTATTTAAAACCTCACCTACATCTTCTGGCTCTACACAGATTGCCACTTCGGTCCCTAATGGGCCCTACTCTTTCCCTGGTTATCCTCTTGCCCTTAATATATTTATAAAACACCTTGGGATTTTCCTTTATTTTGCCCGCCAGTGTTTTTTCATGCCCCCTCTTCGCTCTCCTAATTTCTCAAGTATCCCCCTGCACTTTCTATACTCCTAGGGCTTCCACTGTTTTTAGTCCTTTGTATCTGCCAAAAGCCTCCCTTTTTTCCTTAATCCATTCTTGTATATCCCTTGACAGCCTGGGTTTGTTGGTCCCACACTTGACCTTTACGGGGACATGTTGGTGTTGTACTCTCTATTTCCTTTCTGAAAGACTCCCACTGCTCTGATGTGGATTTTCCTACAAGTAGCTGATCCCGTCCACTTTGGCCAGATCCTGCCTCATATTAAAATCGGCCTTCCCCTAATTTAGAACCTTTATTTCCGGTCCATCTTTGTCCTTTTCCATGCCTACCTTAAATCTCACTGAATTATGGTCACTGTCACCAAAATGCTCTCCTACTGACACTTCTACCACTTGCCCGGCTACATTCCCTAGAATTAGGTCCAGTACCGCCCCCTCTCTTGTAGGACTTTCTACATGCTGGCTCAAAAAGCTCTCCTGGATGCACTTGAAGGATTCTGCACCCTCTAAGCCTTTCACACTCTGACTATCCCAGTTAATATTGGGGAAGTTGAAATCCCCTACTATTACCCTATTATTTCTACACTTCTGAGATTTGCCTACATATCTGTTCCTCCATCTCCCCCTGACTGTTTGGGGGCCTATAGTACACTCCCAGCAAAGTGCTTGCCCCCTTTTTGTTTTTAAGTTCTACCCATATGGCCTCGTTAGAGGAACCTGCTAAGATATCATCCCTCCTTACAGCAGTAATTGACTCCTTGATTAATATTGCGACCCCCCCCCTCTGTTTCGCCTGAAGATTCTATACCCTGGGATATTGAGCTGCCAGTCCTGTCCCTCCCTCAACCATGTCTGTGCTAGCAACAATATCATATTCCCATGTGTTCATCAACACCTTCAATTCATCTGCCTTACTCGCAAGACTCCTTGCATTAAAATAAATGCCATCCAGCCTTGCCATACTCCCTTGTGCTGTTACATATTTGCTCTGCCTTCCAGGCTGACTTGTTTTTTCCTCTATTTGGCTGTGCATCACCCCCTACTATAGCTCCACTCTGTATCGCATCCCCCTGCCAAGTTAGTTTAACCCCCCCCACCAAAACAGTGCTAGCAAACCTCCTCGCAAGGATGTTGGTCCTGTTCCGGTTCAGGTGCAACCCGTCCGACTTGTACAAGTCCCACCTTCCCCAGAAGCAGACCCAGTGATCCAGGAAACTAAAGCCCGCCCTCCCTCCTTCACCAACTCTTTAGCCACACATTCATGTGCTCTATCCTCCTATTCCTATACTTACTAGCATGTGGCACTGGGCGTAATCCAGAGATTACAGCCTTTGAGGTCCTGCTTTTTAATCTGCTACCTAGCTCTCAATTTTTGTGGCAGGACCTCATCCCTCTTTCTACCCATGTTGGTACCAATGTGAACCACTACCTCTGACTATTTGCCCCCCCCTTTCAGAATACCCTGCAGCCGTTCAGTGACATCCTTGACCCTGGCACCAGGGAGGCAACATACCATCCTGAAGTCACGTCTGCGGCCACAAATGTCTATCTGTTCCCCTTATGATCGAATCCCCTATCACTATTGCTCTCCCACTCTCTTTCCTCCCCTCCTGTGCAGCTGAGCCACTCATAGTGCCACAGACTTGGCTCTTGCTGCATTCCCCTGAGAAACCATCTCCCCCAGCAGTATCCAAAACCGAAAATCTGAGGGAGATGGACCCAGGGGACTCCTGCACTACCTTTCTAGTTCTTTTACTCTGTCTGGCGGTCACCCATTCCCTTTCTGCCTGTGCACTCTTTACCTGTGCTGTGACCACCTCATTAAACGTGCTATCCACGAAGATCTCAGCTTCGCGGATGCTTCATAGTGACTCCAGCCGCAGCTCCAGCTCCGAAACTCGGATTTTGAGTAGCTGCAGTTGGAGTCACTTCCTGCACACGTGTTCGCCCTGGACACCTAAAGTGATATCTGATCTGTGACAGGAATATGACCATATCTCACCTGTGAAAGGAATCTAACTCTATCCTCCTTTTCCTATACTCACTAACACGTGGCACTGGGAGTAATCCAGAATGTTTAAGGTGGTGGATGGGGTGCCAATCAAGTGGGCTGCTTTATCCTGGGTGGTGTTGAGCTTCCCGAGTGTTGTTGGAGCTGCACTCATCCAGGCAAGCAGAGAGTATTCTATCACACTCCTGACTTGTGCCTTGTCGATGGTGGAAAGGCTTTGGGGAAGTAAGGAGGTGTGTGGGGTTCCCTGTTGGTTCAGTGAGTAGATACACTAGTGTGGCACTGTCCAGAGCCAAGGTGGAGCCAGAGTCTGTGGAGTTAACTGATTTCCCCTCCTGCCTGGGTGGCAGTGGCTGCGACAGTTCCATACAAAATTCCCCCAGTTGAAAGGTTTGGTGGTGAAGTGAGGGGAGGGGGAAAGGAAGAACATAAGAAATTGAAGCTCTCAGCCCTTCGCGTCTGCTCCGCCATTCAATAAGATCATGGCTGATTTTTGACCTCAACTCCCCTTTCCCGCCCGATCTCCATATCCCTCGACTTCCCCATGAGTCCAAAAATCTATCGATCTCCATCTTGAATATACTCAACGACTGAGCATCCACAGCCCTCTAGAGTAGAGAATTCCAAAGATTCACAATCTGCTGAGTGAAGAAATTCCTCCTCAGTCTTAAATGGCCAACCCCTTATCCTGACGATGCCCCCTAGTTCTAGACACTCCAGCCAGGGGAAACAGCCTCGGCATCTACCCTGTCAATCCCACTCCGAGTCTTGTGTATCATTGTGATCACCTGTCATTCTTCTGCACCCCACCAACCCTGCAGCAATTTGTGTGGTGCTGCTGGGGGAAGGTGAGCTGCCATTGTTGGAAAAAAACACCAGTGCTGTCTGGGCTTCATATGGGAAAGATCAGTGCTTGGGTGAGCATTTGCTGCGGACATTGAGCCACCCTGAGGCATGCATGCTCCGTGTAGGAGGAAATTGCAAGGCTAGGACTAGCTCTGGATATTAACTGTTTGGGAGATCATTTTTGAATTTGTAAAATCTATATGTATCTTTGGCTGGGATTGTAATGAAGATTCCCATATAATTAAAGCATATGGAACGTGCTACCACAAGGAATAGTTGGGGTGAATAGCGTAGATACATTTAAGGGGAAGCATGAGGGAGACAGGAATCGAAGGCTATGTTGATGGGGTTAGATGAAGTCGAGGGGAAGAGGCTCACGTACATCAGCATGGACCAGTTGGGCTGAATGTTCCGTGTAATCTACGTCCCTGCTCCACATGTGAAAACTGCTGTCGTTTTGAGATTTTGAAATTGCTAAGTCTCCCTATTCATTACGTGATCCTCTGGTGCTGCGGAGCGTGCTGGCGCAGGTGGGTTCTGTGCTGGCAGTCTGCTGTTCTGCGATGGTGCCTGTGTTCTAGCTCCCCACTGTAGCTGGAGGCCCATGGTTGATGTCAAGTGTCTTGCATATTTCTCCCCATGGGAGAGACAGCAGCTGTAGTCACAAGTGGATGTACAGCGGAGCTTATGAGTTGACATTCAGCTGCTAACTCTTGCTCCCAGGCGTAATGGAGATGAGCTGGAATCAATGATGTACAGTAACTTGCATCTTTTAGAAACATAGAAGATAGGAGTAGGCCATTCGGCCCCTCGAGCCTGCTCCGCCATTCAATGAGATCATGGTTGATCATCCAAATTCAGTACCCTGGCCCTGCTTTCTCCCCATATCCCTTGATCCCTTTAGCCTTAAGAAATATATCCAACTCCTTCTTGAATATATTTAATGAATTGGCCTCTACTGCCTTCTGTGGTAGAGAATTCCACAGGTTCACCACTCTGGGTGAAGAAATTCCTCCTCCATTTCTGTCCTAAATGGCTTACCCCTTATCCTTAGACTGTGACCCCTGGTTCTGGACTCCCTGCCATCGGGAACATCCTTCCTGCATCTAGTCTGTCCAGTCCTGTCAGAATTTTATAAGTTTCAATGAGATCCCCTCATTCTTCTAAACTCCAGTGAGTATAAGCCCAATCGACCCAATCTCTCCTCATACATCATGCCTGCCATCCCAGGTATCTGCCTGGTGAATCGTTGCTGAACTCCCTCCATGGCAAGAGCATCCTTCCTCAGATAAGGCGACCAAAACGGCACACAATACTCAAGGTGTGGTCTCACCAAGGCCCTGTACAACTGCAGCAAGACATCCTTGTTCCTGTACTCGAACCCTCTCGCTACGAAGGCCAACATACCATTTGCCGCCTTAACTGCCTGCTGCACCTGCATACTTATATTCAGCGACTGGTGTACAAGGACACCCAGGTCTTGTTGCACTTCCCCTTCTCCCAATCTATTGCCATTCAGATAATAATCTGCCTTCCTGTTTTTGACACCAAAGTGGATAACCTTGCATTTATCCACGTTATATTGCATCTGCCCAATCACCCAACCTGTCCAAATCATCCTGGAGTTTCTCGGCATCCTCCTCACAGCACACACGCCCACCCAGCTTTGTGTCGTCTGCAAACTTGGAGATATTACATCTAGTTCCCTTGTCTAGATCATTAATATATATTGTGAATAGCTGGGGCCCAAGGACCGATCCCTGCGGTACCCCACTAGTCACTGCCTGCCACTCGGAAAAAGACCCGTTTATTCCAACTTTTGCTTTGCTTCCACTTTTTATATTGGTGAGATTCATTTAGCTTTTTAACACACAAATATTTTAGTATTGTCAGATTGTATTTATACCAAGGAAGGATATACTTGCCTTAGAGGAAGTGCAACGAAGGTTCACTAGATTGATACAATAGCAAAATACTGCAGATGCTGGAAATCTGAAATAACAGAAAATGCTGGAAAAACTCAGCAGGTCAGGCAGCATCGAGGGGAGAGAAACCGAGTCCACGTTTTGGGTCGAACCCTTTGTCAGAACGCCCGCTATTGAGTTGTGACGAAGGGTTTGACCAGAAACGTTAACTGTTTCTCTCTCCTCGATGCTGCCTGACCTGCTGAGTACTTCCAGCATTTTCTGTTTCACTAGAGTGATTCCTGGGATGAGGGTTATCCTGAGGGGAGAACTTGAGTGGACTAGGCCTATATTCTCTGGCGTTTAGAAGATCTCATTGAAACATATTAAATTCTTAGGCTTGACGAGGTAGATGCTGAGGCTGTTTCCCCTGTCTAGAAATGGGGCCCATAGACTCGGGATAAGGGGTCGACTATTTAGGACTGAGATGAGGAGGAATTTCTTCAGAGGGTTGTGAATCGTTGGAATTCACTACCCAGAGGGCTGTGGGTGCTCGGTCATTCAGTATTTGCAAGACTTGGATCAATAGGTTTTTTTTAACGCTAAGGGAATCGAGGGATGTGGGGATCAGGTGGAAAGGAGAGTTGAGGTAGATTAGCCATGATCTTTATTGAAGAGCGGAGCAGACTGGAGGGGCTGTAAGACCTCCTCCTGCTCCTGTTGTGTTCTTACTGTGCCAAGTAAAGTCTGATCTTTGAATTGTGCTGATGCTTGTGTCTTACACAGGGCTTTGTATGGATTCTCCGAGCCCAATGGATGAAAAGGCAATCGATGAAACGTAAGTTTCCACCACCTTGTGCTTCAGTTAGGGTGATTATTGGGCACGTGGGTTAAGTAAGATTTGGCGCAAAATGCAAATGTTATACTAGTAGATGCTGGTGAGACTGCTCCAGTGTTTAACTTGGTGTTGCTATTTATGTGTACCATGTGTATGCAGTGGCCCTGAGTTTAAGAACATAAGAATTAGGAGTAGGCCATTCGGCCCCTCAAGCCTGCTCCGCCATTCATTAAGATCATGGCTGGTCTTCGACCTCCACTCCACATTCCTGCCCTATCCCCACATCCTTTTGATTCCTCGAGTTTGCAGAAATTGAAGTGAGCAATAGATGTAACTTCTTTCACTCGGCCACGTGCTAAAATCCACTTGCTAGCACAAGTCTACTGAATCTGTTAGTTGTGTGCAGCTGATAGTGTGGTTCCTCTTCCCTCTTATTCCTTGCCTACCCCACGCCCCGAAATATTCCTGAATTTGCTAATACAGATGACCTCATCTATTTTTTTTTCTCCCCAACAGAAGCATGGGTCCTAGTACAATAGAATTTTGCAGCACCGAAGGATTCTGTGGCATTGTTTCTGTGCTTGTCCTTCGTTGGGGCAATTGAAATCCACTGCTTTACTCTCCTCGTGTTCCTCTGCTTCACTTATTTGTTCACCTTCCTTTTAAAAGATATAATGGTCTCTGCTTCAACTGCTGCCTGTGATCAGTGTCCCATGCTATGGAAACTCTATCTGAACCACACCCCAACAGCAGTAAGCTTCTCCAATCAAAACCTTCATAATTTTAAAAGGCTCCATTAAATCTCCCCTCTGCTCCATTGGAAGTCGACCCACTGTCTGAAATCTCAAACTATAGTAACATAGAAGATAGGAGCAGGAGTAGGCCATTCGGCCCCTCTAGCCTGCTCCGCCATTCAGTGCGATCATGGCTGATCATCCAAGTTCAGTACCCGGTCCCTGCTTTCTCCCCATACCCCTTGATCCCTTTAACCTTAAGAAATATATCCAACTCCTTCTTGAATATATTTAATGAATTGGCCTCTACTGCCTTGTGGTAGAGAATTCCACAGGTTCACCACTCTTGTGAAGGAATTCCTCTTCATTTCTGTCCTAAAAGGCCTACCCCTTATAGAAACATAAAAGATAGGAGCAGGAGTAGGCCATTCGGCCCTTTGAGCCTGCTCCGCCATTCAATGTGATCATGGCTGATCATCCAAATTCAGTACCCTGTCCTTGCCTTTTCCCCATATCCCTTGATCCCTTTAGCCTCAAGAAATATATCCAACTCTTTCTTGAATATATTTAATGAACTAGCCTCCACTGCCCTCTGTGGCAGAGAATTCCACAGGTTCACCACTCTCTGGGTGAAGAAATTCCTCATTTCAGTCCTAAATGGCTTACCCCTTATCCTTAGACTATGACCCCTGGTTCTGGACTCCCCGGCCATCAGAAACATCCTTCCTGCATCTAGTCTGTCCAGACCCGACAGAATTTTATAGGTTTCGATGAGATCCCCCTCTCAATCTTCTAAACTCCAGTGAGTATAAGCCCAATCGACACAATCTCCCCTCATACGTCATTCCTGCCATCCCAGGTATCAGCCTGGTGAATCTTCGCTGCACTCCCTCCATGGCAAGAACGTCCTTCCTCAGGTAAGGTGACCAAAACTGCACAATACTCAAGGCGCGGTCTCACCAAGGCCCTGTACAACTAGCAAGACATCCTTGTTCTTGTACTCGAACCCTCTTGCTACGAAGGCCAACATACCATTTGCCTTCTTAACCGCCTGCTGCACCTGCATGCTTACCTTCAGCGACTGGTGCGCAAGGACACCCAGGTCTCTCTGCACTTCCCCTTCTCCCAATCTATTGCCATTCAAATAATAATCTGCCTTCCTGTTTTTGCCACCAAAGTGGATAACCTCACATTTATCCACATTATAGTGCATTTGCCATGTTTCTGCCCAATCACCCAACCTGTCCAAATCGTACTGGAGTTTCCCGACATCCTCCTCGCAGCTTACCCTCCCACCCAGCTTTGTGTCGTCTGCAAATTTGGAGATATTACATCCAATTCCCTCGTCCAGATCATTAATATATATTGTGAACAGCTGGGGTCCTAGGACCGATCCTTGCGGTACCCCACTAGTCACTGCCTGCCAGTCGGAAAAAGACCCGTTTATTCCAACTCTTTGCTTTCTGTCCGCCAACCAGTTCTCTATCCAAGTCAATACCTTGCCCCCAATCCCATGTGCCTTAATTTTGCACGCTAATCTCTTATGCGGGACCTTATCGAAAGCCTTCTGAAAGTCCAAATACACCACATCCACTGGTTCTCCCTTATCTATTTTACCAGTTACATCCTCAAAAAATTCCAGTAGATTAGTCAAGCATGATTTACCTTTTGTAAATCCATGTTGACTTTGTCCGATCCTGTCACTGCTTTCCAAGTGCTCTGCTATTACATCTTTTATAATAGACTCTAGCATTTTCCCCACTACCGATGTCAGGCTTACCGGTCTCTAATTCCCTGCTTTTTCTCTACCACCTTTTTTGAATAGTGGGGTAACATTAGCTACCCTCCAATCCATGGGTACCGTTCCAGAGTCTATCGAGTTCTGGAAGATGACCAGTAATGCATCTACTATCTCTAGGGCCACTTCCTTAAGTACCCTGGGATGTAGATTATCAGGCCCTGGGGATTTATCGGCCTTCAGTCCCATCAATTTTCGTAACACCATTTTCCTACAAATACTGATTTCTTTCAGTTCCTCTTTCATCAGACCCTATGTTCCCTGGCATCTCTGGGAGGTTATTTGTGTCCTCCATTGTGAAGACAGAACCAAAGTATGTATTTAGTTGGTCTGCCATTTCCTTGTTTCCCATTATA
The DNA here is from genome assembly GCF_052327205.1 of Somniosus microcephalus. Classification (NCBI taxonomy): domain Eukaryota; kingdom Metazoa; phylum Chordata; class Chondrichthyes; order Squaliformes; family Somniosidae; genus Somniosus; species Somniosus microcephalus. Next base: position 362,258,932 of record NC_140988.1, read on the forward strand.
AATTCCCCTGATTCTGACTGTAAGGGACCTACGCTTGACTTCACTAATCTTTTTCTCTTCACATATCTATAAAAGCTTTTACAGTCAGTTTTTATGTTCCCTGCTAGCTTACTCATTCTATTTTCCCTTTAATTAATCACTTTGTTGACTCCTAAACTGCTCCCAATCCTCAGGATTATTGCTTTTTCTAGCCAATTTATATGTCCTCTCCTTGGATCTTATGCTATCCCTAATTTCCCTTGTTAGCCACGGTTGAGTCACCTTTTTTGTTTTATTTTTATGCCAAACTGGGATGAACAAATTCTGTAGCTCATCCATTCGGTCTTTGAATGTTTGCCATTGCCTATCTACCGTCAACCCTTTGAGCGCCATTCCCCACTCAATCCTACCCAACTCGCTCCTCAGACCATCGTAGTTTCCTTTATTTAAATTGAGGACCCTTGTCTCTGAGTCAACTACTTCATTCTCCATCTTAATGAAGAATTCGATCATGTTATGATCGCTCCGACCCAAGGGGCCTCGTACAACAAGATTGCTAATTAATCCTTTCTCGTTACATAATACCCAGTCTAAGATGGCCTGGTCTCTAGTTGGTTCCTCGACATATTGGTCCAGGAAACCATCCCGTAAACACTCCAGGAATTCCTCCTGCACAGTATTGTTACTAATTTGGTTGGCCCAATCTATATGTAGATTAAAGTCACCCATGATGACTGCTGTGCCCTTACTGCACGCTTCTTTAATTTCCCTTTTAATGCCATCCCCAACCTCCACCTTACTGTTTGGAGGTCTATATACCACTCCCACTAATGTTTTTTTCCCCTTAGTACTTATCAATTCTACCCATACAGACTCAATTCTACCCATACAGATTCCACATCATCAGAGCTAATATCCTTCATTACAATTGTATTAATCCCTTCTTTAACCAGTAATGCTACCCCACATCCCTTTCCTTTTTGCCTATCTTTCCTGAATATCGAATACCCCTGGATGTTGAGTTCCCAGTCTTGGCCATCCTTGAGCCACATTTCTGTAATCCCAACCAAATCATATTCGTTTACCTCTATTTGCGCAGCCAATTCATCCACCTTATTACAAATGCTCCTCGCATTAAGACACAAAGCCTTCAGGCTTGTTTTTTTTAACGCTCTTAGACCTATTAGAATTATTATTTACTGTGGCCACGTTTGATTTGAACTGTTGATTTCTCTGACTGCCACTTTTGTTTTTCTCCTTCCTATCTTTTGCTTTTTATCCCTGTTTTCCTTTCCTCTGTCTCCCTGCTCAGGTTCCCAACCCCCTGCCATTTTAGTTTAAACCCCCCCGAACAGTGCTAGCAAACCTCCCCGCAAGGATATTTGTCCCGCTCTGGTTCAGGTGCAACCCGTCCGACTTGTACAAGTCCCACCTTTCCCAGAAGCAGGCCCAGTGATCCAGGAAACTAAAGCCCTCCCTCCTGCACCAACTCTTTAGCCACGCATTCATCTGCTCTATCCTCCTATTCCTATACTCACTAGCACATGGTACCGGGAGTAATCCAGAGATTACAGCCTTTGAGGTCCTGCTCTTTAATCTGCTACCTAGCTCCCTAAATTCTTGTTGCAGGACCTCATCCCTCTTCCTACCTATGTCATTGGTCCCAATGTGAACCACGACCTCTGCCTGTTCACCCTCCCCCTTCAGAATGCCCTGCAGCCGTTCAGTGACATCCTTGACCCTGGCACCAGGGAGGCAACAAACAATCCTGGAGTCACGTCTACGGCCACAGAACCGTCTACCTGTTCCCCTTACGATAGAATCCCCTACCACTATTGCTCTCCCACTCTTTTTCCTCCCTTCCTGAGCAGCAGCAACACCCCCGGTGCCAGGAAGTTGGTGGCTGCTGCTGCCTTCCTCTGGTGAGTCATCCCCCTCAACAGTATCCAAACTGGTATACCTGTTTGAAAGGGGGATGGCCACAGGGGTCTCCTGCACTACCTGCCTGCTTCTACTGCTCCGCCTGGTGGTCACCCATTTCCCTTCTGCCTGTGCAGCCCTACCCTGCGGCGTGACCAACTCATCATACGTGTAATCCACGACCCTCTCAGCATCGTGAATGCTCCACAACCCATCCATCCGCAGCTCCAGCGCACCTCTACGGCCCGTTAGTAGCTGCAGCTGGATGCATTTCTGGCACACATGGTCATCAGGGACACTGGCAGCGTCCCTGAATTCCCACATAGAGCAAGAGGAGCATAACACGGGGCTGGGCTCTCCTGGCATGACTTACCCCTTTAATTTAAATTAATTCAATACCACCAGTTAAAGATATACTCTAGGGCGCTTATTTACCAACTGTCCCCACTACACAGAGACCCAAGAAAATATGAACTGCAGAATTTAATCTTGTAATAAAAGAAGTACTCACCAACCAATCACTTACCTGCTTCCTGGTGACGTCACACTTTGATTACTTTTTACCTCTCTCTCCTCTGCTGTTGAATTGGTCGGGCCTCGTTCGCTGCTGCTGCTTTTAAGTGCCGCTGGTCGTGCCTCTGCTCTCCCCCAGGTCCAAGCTCTCTGGTCGGGCCTCGTTCGCTGCTGCTGCTTTTAAGTGCCGCCGGTCGCGCCTCTGCTCTCCCCCAGGTCCAAGCTCTCTCAGACTGTGACCCCTGGTTTCCCACCCTCTACCATCCTGGTAAATGTATGCACTTTCTGTAATGGGGAAAATGTGCACATCACTCACTACAGCCTCAGTATTGCTGTGAACACATTTTGCATTACCTCTTGCTCTTAAAAAGCCCCAAATGCTCCTGGCCAATTAATGGCTTTATCTACTTTTAAGCATCATTTACTTGACCCCCCTAGGCCTCTGCTCATTTGTGCCCCTTCAACATCTTTGTTGAGTCTATTCTCCCATGATGTTTTTTTTCCCCCTTGGAGTTTATTATCTCCCACTCTGCCATTCTCCACATTAAATTGTATCTGTCGCCTGTCTACCCATTCAAACTTGTCTGTTTTCCTGAAATCTTTCAGTTCTCCTCGCTGTGTACAAAACCTCTTACTTTTGACATCAGGAAATTAGTGTTGTCCCTGTAGCTAAGTTGCAATCAACTATTTATGCAGAGAATAAAATGGACACAGCACCTACCTTGGTATAGCACTCTAACTCTTCTCCAATCTGAGCAGTGCTCATTGCCCCTGTTCTCTTGTTTCGTGTTTCCCTCCATCTATCGTTCTCTGTGCTGCTCCTGTACCATATGCCTGAATTTGTTATGAAAGCTCCTGGGGCACCTTATTGGAAGATCCATTGACACCACCTCCCTTGATCCAGTGGGTCACAAAAACTTGGATTTCTCTGCCGCAACTTGCCTTTAATGTAGTTCTGCTGTCTGGCCTTGATTAAAACCCAAGCAGTTCTACGTCCTTACTAACTTGATCTCGGCCATATGGGCTGAGTTTCCCCATAACTGGCATTCTTTCCTTCTCTTGAACCAGATTACCCTGGGCCTAGTGCCTGCTTTTGCTTCACTGAACAAGCTGAGCTGATTCTAATGTACAAAAGCAGCTTGTTGATGAAGGCCGCAAACTGCGTTCCAAAGATGTGCTTGCTAGAGGAGAGAACTTTTTTCGGCGTCTGATTTTTAACAACTGCGCAGCTAATGGTTTTGCCCATTTCTAACCACTAACTGGTTCTTTCATGACTAACAGCTGTGAAAGTAGTGTGGGCGCCCAGCGCATACCCAGTCGGAAACTACCTTCCAACTACTTGGCAAAGCAAGCTAAATATAACTGAGAACTGATTTTAACAATTACGAAAAAGGCCCGAGCGCTGGCTGCAGAGTTGATTTGCAGCGTGGCACTAACTGATGGAAGTAGCTTACTATGGTTAACATTCTGGAAAATAATGTATGTATGAGAGTTTGGGCTTGGCTTATTGGTCATGTGGTGGTGGAGAGGAATTCTTAAAAGCTCTTGGGAACCTGCTGACAATAGGTATAGGGATGACTGATGGCTGCTGCATAGAAATGGGGAGGATAGGATGTGGGTATGTACAAACTTGATGGTCTTTTCTCATCCTGAATGTGACCAGTGTGCATTTGACTCGAGGAGTCAAAATTCCAAGATGGTGGCTCATTGTTTCACTGAAGCGCTCGTCATCCTCCAGCTCCTTGCACAAATGACCATCTGAGACACCTCAGTGGTGTGTTAAGTTTTTGAATGGGTAGGAGTTGTCTGTTCCCACGAGTCCAACTGAGCCCTGTCTTGTTCTCGCCTGATATCCAAGCGTTTGCAGCAGAGGTTGCTGGATAGTGATTGGGGCTGGAGTAAGCCTCCCCTTTCCAGCCATGCCCAGTGGCACCTCTACTACCACCCAGCTGAGTTCAGTGAACTCAGTACAGACCAGGTATCAAACTTGGGACAATGCTGGTGTGCTGGCTCACCAGCTCGATCTGAGCTGCTTGGGGCGCTCAAACTTCTAGCTTGTGCCAGACTCATTTTTCACTCGAGTTGACCCATTCCTTCCTTCCCTGTGCCTATGGAAGCGACTCATCAGACGCCATTAGCTTTGTATGTTGCACACCTCTTCCTCTGGTTGCTGTAGTGGACAGTCGGAGAAAATGTGTACCATTGTACTCCTGTGTCCTTCTACATCAGTCACTATGTGGGGTAGTGTGTTGGGCTACATGTTAGGTCTGACTTACTCTAGTACCAATCTTCGAGCTCCAAAAGCACTCGTGGCTGAATTTACTACCTGTCCTTTTAATATTTGTGTCTGACACTTCTGAGGATGAAGATTAACCGCTGGCTTGCGTTTTGGGGTCTGCTTCTGGCCTAGAGGGCAGGGGAAAAAATGATTGAAATGGGGCTCAATTATAATTTTTAAAATGGCTGAATTTGCAGAGGTGATTTAAAGGGGATGCTAATTGCCCACCCTGATTACAATGGCAGCTCCGTACCTTGCAGTGGCAGTTCCAGCATTCCTCAATCCCATCGATTGTCATTTTTTGCCCAACTTTCCGCTGACTTCGGGATACCCCATTATTAGCTGTTATAAATGAACCATTTGCTGGTTGCCAACAAAGATTCAATGTTATTATTTTGTACTGTTTTGGATATCTAACTTGATGGGAATAATTAGCTTAGAGGATGCAGAGGTATAATTTGTCTGCTGTAACTCCACTTGCAGCTGTCAAAAGGGTCTAAAGTGGTATAGACAGCAAAGGAACAACTGTACTGGGGAGACCCCATGGGTCATGAGCAATGTTCCCTCTGACTTTTTTTTCCATGCACAGTCCCTTTAAATTTTCTGCACAGTATCTTCCAGCGGGAGCAGCCTGCGCAGGACCTCCCGATTGGCGGTGGACATGAACCATAGCGGCAGCAGTCACACGAGTACAAAAGAAATGGGTGGCCTGTGACTCCAATGCAGTACTAAATATTCATCAGCCTTATCTTTAGTAGTTGTGCTGGATTTGTGGCTAAAGTGGCTGGAGTTTAGAAGAATGAGGGGATCTCATTGAAACGTATAAAATTCTAACCGGACTAGACAGACTAGATGCAGGAAGGATGTTCCCGATGGCGAGGGAGTCCAGAACCAGGGGTCACAGTCTAAGGATAAGGGGTAGGCCATTTAGGACAGAGATGAGGAGGAATTTCTTCACCGAGTGTGGTGAACCTGTGGAATTCTCTACCACAGAAGGCAGTTGAGGCCAATTCATTAAATATATTCAAGAAGGAGTTGGATATATTTCTTAAGGCTAAAGGGATCAAGGGGTATGGGGAGAAAGCAGGGACAGGGTACTGAATTTGGATGATCAGCCATGATATTGAATGGCAGAGTAGGCTCGAGGAGGCCGAATGGCCTACTCCTATCTTCTATGTTTCTATGTATAACCTGATGGGTAGTTTACATTTTATCCAGATTTGGCAGCAATGTGCCTTGTTTTATAAAATCAAGCCTTGTACCCTGCTTGGTCAAGTGTTAATAGACTTGCTGCATTCAAAGTGCAATCAGGCAAAATCTTAACTTGATTTGAAGGGCTTCCACATAAGTGATCCCAAGGGTTTGAGGTTGCCAGGTTCCTGACTGCCTGGGGCCTGGAATACTGAATGTACAATTTGTCTTCTAATCTGTATTTGCTTTACAAGTTCAGTATTTTTGTATCGGACGCAACTGCTGCCAACGACATCAGGTCATTGCGCATGTGCAGTTCTAATGGTTTCTTGGTTGTTCTTGCCAGACTTTGTCGGCAGCAATCGCTCTGATATATTAATGTGGTTTGTTCGTGAAATAATCACCTTTGTAATTATTAGAAGCAAAGATACTCGCGGTTTCCAGTCATTTCTAACCCGTTTGATTGCTATGTGGTGATTTGATGGCGGCGTCCGGCTCGGCTTGGGGTTCATAGAAACATAGAAGATAGGAGCAGGAGTTGGCCATTCGGCCCCTCGAGCCTGCTCCGCCTTTCAATGAGATCATGGCTGATCATCCAAATTCAGTACCCTGTCCCTGCTTTCTCCCCATATCCCTTGATCCCTTTAGCTTTAAGAAATATATCTAACTCCTCCTTGAATATATTTAATGAACTTGCCTCTATTGCCTTCTGTGGTAGAGAATTCCACAGGTTCACCACTCTCTGGGTGAAGAAATTCCTCCTCATCAGTCCTAAATGGCTTACCCCTTATCCTTAGACTATGACCCCTGGTTCTGGACTCCTCGGCCATCGGAAACATCCTTCCTGCATCTAGTCCGTCCAGGCCTGACAGAATTTTATAGGTTTTGATGAGATCCGCTCTCAATCTTCTAAACGCCAGTGAGTATAAGCCCAATCGACACAATCTCTCATACGTTATTCCTGCCATCCCAAGTATCAGCCTGGTGAATCTTCGCTGCACTCCTTCCATGGCAAGAACATCCTTCCTCCGATAAGGTGACTGAAACTGCACACAATACTCAAGGTGTGGTCTCACCAAGGCCCTGTACAACTGTAGCAAGACATCCTTGTTCCTGTACTCGAACCCTCTTGCTACGAAGGCCAACATACTATTTGCCGCCTTAACTGCCTGCTGCACCTGCATGCTTACCTTCGACTGGTGCACAAGAACACCCAGGTCTCTCTGCACTGCCCCTTCTCCCAATCTATTGCCATTCAAATAATCTGCCTTCCTGTTTTTGCTACCAAAGTGGATAACCTCACATTTATCCACATTATAGTGCATTTGCCATGTTTCTGCCCAATCACCCAACTAGTCCAAATCGTACTGGAGTTTCACGACATCCTCCTCACAGCTTACCCTCCCACCCAGCTTTGTGTCGTCTGCAAATTTGGAGATATTACATCTAATTCTCTCGTCCAGATCATTAATATATGTTGTGAACAGCTGGGGTCCTAGGACCGATCCTTGCGGTCACTGCCTGCCACTCGGAAAATGACCTGTTTATTCCAACTCTTTGCTTTCTATCCGCCAACCAGTTCTCTATCCAAGTCAATACCTTGCCCCCAATCCCATCTGCCTTAATTTTGCACGCTAATCTCTTATGTGGGACCTTATCGAAAGCCTTCTGAAAGTCCAAATACACCGCATCCACTGGTTCTCCTTTATCTATTTTACCAGTTACATCCTCAAAATTCCAGTAGATTAGTCAAGCACGATTACCTTTTGTAAATCCATGTTGACTTTGTCTGATCCTGTCACTGCTTTCCAAGTGCTCTGCTATTACAGGAAACTTTCTGGTATCCGGCATGGACGGGACCGACGTGGTGCCGGTTCATCAAAAATTCCGGCTAACTGAACGCTATAGTAAGATACGGAGCTGAGAGCTCAGTATAAAGCAACAAACCCTGTTGCTTAGCAACAGCTTCAGAACAATCTGCACAAGTTGCAAGTGTCTCTGTAGCTTAGCAACAGCTGCAGCTACACCCTTGCACAGCAACAAATGGAGTAAAAAAAAAAAGTAATAAAAGTTACCTGAACCTACTCCTGGATTTTGCTGGTTAACCGACCTTTCCAGTTATTTAGGGGCTGGTTAATCGAAAGTTTCCTGTACATCTTTTATAATGGACTCCAGCATTTTCCCCACTACCGATGTCAGGCTTACCGGTCTATAATTCCCTGCTTTTTATCTACCACCTTTTTTGAATAGTGGGGTAACATTCGCTATCCTCCAATCCATGGGTACTGTTCCAGAGTCTATCGAGTTCTGGAAGATGACCAGCAATGCATCTGCTATTTCTAGGGCCACTTCCTTAAGTACCCTAGGATGTAGATTATCAGGCCCTGGGGATTTATTGGCCTTCAGTCCCATCAATTTTCCTAACACCATTTCCCTACAAATACTGATTTCTTTCAGTTCCACCCTTTCATCAGACCCTATGTTCCCCAACATCTCTGGGAGGTTATTTGTGTCCTCTTTTGTGAAGACAGAACCAAAATATGCATTTAGTTGGTCTGCCATTTCTTTGTTCCCCATTATAAATTCCCCTGATTCTGACTGCAAGGGACCAACGCTTGACTTCACCAATCTTTTTCTCTTCACATATCTATAAAATCCTCACTTGTAGCTGGTGTGCGTGAGAAGAGAAAGTTCCTCAGCAATCAGCATGTACCGAGCTTTAAATTTAAGTAGTAATAGCCATGGCTGGTGCTGATTTAATGTTAAATATTTCCAACAATAGGGAGGTGGGGAAAAGAGATTACTGCTGCCAAACTGAGCCGAGAGAGAGAATTAAAATTTGAATTGGTGTTTCTATTGGATTAATGAAAGTTGACATTTATGCGCCGAATGCTTCTGCCCAGCTTCTGGTAGCTTCTGGTTTGTTGGCAGCAGTCACACTTTTTTGTATACTGAATAGCACTTTGGATAGCTGACACTTTTTTGGAAGGTGGGGCAAGGGGTCCCCGGGGGGGTGTGTTAACCGTAGCGGGATTTCCCCCCTCAAGTTCAAACACTCGGATCAGTTGATGAGGACTGGGATGGTGTTTCACGACGTCTTTTCAGAATGTGGTCTAGGTTTTGTGCAGATGTTTCCCGTTAACAGCGGTGCCCTGTATCTCTTTGAAATGTCTGTGGTTTTAGTGTTCGTGCTTTTTGTTTCGGATGCATCAGCAGCAAATGGTAGCAGATGTTAATTCCCTTTAACCAGATACTTTTTGCTTGTGACTTGTCAGATTAAACCTAATTGAAAGAAGCCAATGAATCTTGGCAGCAGCTCTTGTGAGCTGGTCCTTGTTTCTGTGCGGTTTGGGTTAGTTAAAAGGCCAAAGGAGAGCTTTGAATTTATATTTGCAGTAACTCTATGTTCAGAGAAGTCAGTCACGCATAGAAATATGTAGAAGTTATTACAGAAACAGGCCATTCAGTCCAACCAGTCCTTGCTGGAGCTAACCCAATGTGAGCAAATAATTCTGCTCCTATTTACCTGCCCTGTTGTCCTATTCCCTTCAGTTCACCTGTACAAGCTGATCTTGAATGTTATCACTTCTGCCTCAGCCACTAACCCTAGAAGTGAATTCCACAGCCTGTGTAATGAACTTTCTCTCGCTGTTCTAAATCTCGCATTTAATCTACGATCCCTTGTTCTTGATCCCTCAACTACTGGAAAACATCTGCTTTCTATCTACCCTGTCCCAGTCATCATTTTAAACACTTCTATCCAACGTCCCCTGTAAGCTGCACGGCCCATTCAAATTTCTGCACGTGCGCGGTATCTGCAATGTAAAAGCTGGTGAGCGACCTGTGCAGAACATCTCATGACTGCGTGCCCACCAAGCTTAGCGGGAACATTGCTTCTATCATACTGTTCTAACAAAAAGCCCCAATTTTTCCAAATCTCCTTGTACTGGAAACTTTGTATTATCCGGCACCGACGGGACCGGCATGTTGCCGATCTATCAAAACTGCCGGACATACAAAGTTAATGTTGAAGCATACGGAGGTTTTCATCTCCATATCTGACGACAAACACTTGCTTAGCAACAGCTAGAGGCAGCTGCGAGCGTCTCTAGCTGAAGCTGTTGCTATAGCTACAGACCTTGCAGTGCCTGACTTTGGGGGGTGGGGGAGAAAGAACGAGATCTAAAACGGCTCCTGATTTTTGCCGTCAGATCGAGTATTCCGGACATACAACCTCCGGATAAACCAAAGTTTCCTGTATTTGTATTTCCTCATACTGGGCAGCATCCTAGTGACTGCATTAACCTCTCACTCCTATATTGTGGAGCCCAATACTGAACACATTACTCTTATTGAAGTCACCATATGACTTCTGGCACGGGCTCGACGGGCCGAATGGCCCCCATCTGTGTTGTAACGATTCTGATTTCTGTATAGGCTCATCGTTACTTCTTAGCTTTTATATTCTATGTCTTGTGATAAAACCTAGAAGTTTGTTTTTAACAGCCTCATCAACCTGAGGTGCTGCCTTTAATATCCTGTAAACCTATACCCCAAATACCTGCTCTCCCACAGTACAGACTACTTCAGTTGAGTAACTTTTTTTTATTCAAATGTTTCACCTCGCACTTGCTGACACTATCTGCCACTTTAAGCCAACTTCCCTCATCTTGGCAAGATCCCATTGCAGTGTCCTTTTTAGTCTTGAGAATGAGCTATTCTTCCTATTTTGGTGGTATCTGCACATTGGTCACTTAGTCCTGCTATGGATATGTTGCAAACTTTACAATTCAATGGATATCGATCGTAACCTATATTAAGCCAGCCTCTAAACCTGGGGTTTTTAACATTCAGCTCCCTGTCTGACGTATAGACAAACTCAAATGCAGGTTTAGAATTTCCATTTTAGTGAGCCATCAATTAACTTTTTCCAAGAGGTCAGAAGAATTCTCCAAGACTGGTATCTGCATGTTAATGGAGTAAACTCTTCCAAGAGACCTCCAGTTAATTGTGAGGTGGGGGCCTAGCCCATCTGTTGCTATCTCTCCGACTTGGATTGTCGGGCAGGGTAAGTAGCACATGCTGAAAGGAAAGAGCTTGCCTCTTCTGCTTGGCTAGTTCTGTTGTGCTGTTCCTTTGTTATGCCACGCTTGTGTCTTCCTGATTGTGGCACTGATTAAATGCCGTCAGCTGTAGGGTCAGCGCTGTCGGGGCCTCCCCGATGGCATATGGCGAGCGAGGACTAATCTCCGTGCCAGACAAAGGGGCTCATTTGCATACAGGTGGTGAGCAGTGAGTCTGGAGGCAGTCACCATGGAGATGGTGATGGCTATTTTGAGCCGAGGCTGCTTGGAATCTTTATTCTCGTCACTGCTTTATCCGTGTAGACTGCCTACATTCATCACAGCACTTCAGGATTCACATGCTGTTCCTGGGCAGATGTGATCTCACCGAACAACTCGGTGTTCGATATGCCAAGAGTTTTAAAGTCTGAATGCACTTAGTCCCAGCGAACAACGTTCCCTTTAATTTTTTATTTTGGGGGGGGTGGGGGAGGTTGCATGGCCCCTTTAAGGGGCTGTGCGGCCCATTCAAAATACCACGTATGCAGGGTTTTGCCTGTTTAAAAGCCAGTGTGCCAGTTGTGCAGGAGCTGCAGAGTGCCGCGTGACCCCACAGCTTAGAATCATAGAATGGTTACAGCACGGAAGAAGGCCGTTAGTTCAGCTCGTCGAGCCTGTGCCGGCTCTCTGCAAGAGCACTTCAGCTAGTCCCACTCCCCCGCCCTTTCCCCGTAGCCCTGCAAATTTCTTCCCTTCAGATACTTCTCCAACTCCCTTTTGAAAGCCGTGATTGAATCTGCCTCCACCAGCCTTTCAGGCAGTGCATTCCAGATTTTAACCACTCGCTGTGTTTAAAAAAAAAAAAAAAAAAAATGTTTTTCCTCGTGTCGCCTTTGCTTCTTTAGCCAATCACTTTAAATCTGTGTCCTCTGGTTCTTGACCCTTCTGCCAATGGAAACAGTTTCCCTCTATCTACTGTCCAGACCCCTCATGATTTTGAACACGTCTACCAAATCTCCTCTTCTCCTTCTCTGCTCCAAGGAGAACAACCCCAGCTTCTCCAGTCCCTCATTCCTGGAATCATTCTTGTAAATCTTTTCTGCACCCTCTCTAAGGCCTTCACATCTTTCCTAAAGTGTGGTGCCCAGAATTTGACACCGTACTCCAGTTGGGGCCAAACCAGTGTTTTATACAGTTTTATCATAACTTCCACACTTGTACTCTATGCCTCTATTTATGAAGCCCAGGATCCCGTAAGCCTTTTTAACTGCTTTCTCAACCTGCCCTGTCACCTTAAATGATCTGTGCGCACATACCCCCGGTCTCTCTGTTCGTGCATCTCCTTAGGATTGTACCATTTAGCTTATGTCCTTTCCTCATTCTACCAAAATGCATCACTTCACACTTTTCTGTTAAATTCCTGAAGTCTATCACTCTCCTCCTCACTGTTCACTATATTTCCAAGTTTTGTCATCTGCAAATTTTGAAATTTTGCCCTGTACACCCACGTCCAAGTCATTAATATATATCAAGAAAAGCAGTGGTCCTAGAACCGACCCCTGGGGGACACCACTGTATACTTTCCTCCAGTCTGAAAAACAACTGTTCACCACTGCTGTTTCCTGTCACTTAGCCAATTCCGTATCCATGCTGGCACTGTCTTTTATTCCATGGGCTTCAACTTTGCTGGCAAGCCTATTATGTGACACTTTGTCAAACGCCTTTTGGAAATCCATGTACACTCGACTGCATTACCCTCATCAAAGAACTCCAAGTTAGTTAAATGGATAACAGGTCTTTTTCAGGTTGTCAGGCTGTAACTAGTGGGGTGCCGCAAAGATCAGTGTTGGGGAATAAGAACATAAGAAATAGGAGCAGGAGTACGCCAATCGGCCCTTCGAGCCTGCTCCGCCATTCAATGAGATCATGGCTGATCTTCTGCCTCAACTCCATTCACCGGCCCTATCGCCATATCACTTGATGCCCTTGCTAGTCAGAAATCTATCGACTTCTGTTTTGAATATACCCAATGACTGAGCCTCCACAGCCCTCTGGGATAGAGAATTCCAAAGATTCACCACCCTGTGAAGAAATTTCTTCTCATCTCAGTCCTGAATGGCCTACCCTTTATCTTGAGGTTGTGGCCCCTGGTTCTAGACTCCACAGCCAAGGGAAACATTCTCCCAGCATCCATCCTATCAAGCCCTGTAATAATTTTGTATATTTCAATGAGGTCCCCTCATTCTTCTGAATTCAAGAGAATACAGGCCTAGTTTACTCAATCTCTTCTCATACGACAGTCCTGCCATCCCAGGAATCAATCTCGTGAACCTTCGTTGCACTCCTTCTATGGCAAGTATATCCTTCCTTAGGTAAGGAGACCAAAATTGTACACCGTACGCCAGGTGTGGTCTCACCAAGGCCCTATAATTGGAGTAAGACTTCTTTACTCCTGTACTCAAATCCTCTTGCAATGAAGGCCAGCATACCATTTGCCTTCCTAATGACTGCTGCACATTCACTTTCAGTGACTCATGTACAAGGACACCCAGGTCCCTTTGAGCATCTGCATTCCCCAATCCTTCACCATTTAGGAAATGCTCTGCCTTTCTGTTTTTTTCTACCAAAGTGGATAACTTCACATTTATCCACATTATATTCCATCTGCCATGTTCTCGCCCACTCACTGAGCCTGTCGAGATCCCCTTGAAACCTCTTCACATCCTCTTTGCAACTGACACTGCCACCTAGCTTTATCAGCACATTTGGAAATGTTACATTTAGTCCCCTCATCCAAATCATTGATATAGATTGTGAATAGCTGAAACCCAAGCACCGATCCTTGCGATACCCCACTAGTCACAGCCTGCCATCCTGAAAAAGACCTGTTTATCCCTACTCTTTGGTTTTCTGTCGGTTAACCAATTCTCAATCCATGCTAGTATATTACCCCAATTCCATGTGCCCTAATTTTGTTCAACCTCTTGTGTGGGACCTTATCGAAGGCCTTCTGAAAATCCAGATACACCACATCTACTGGTTCCCCTTTGTCTACTCCACTAGTTACATCCTCAAAGAACTCCAATAGGTTTGTCACCGGATTTCCCTTTCATAAATCCATGTTGACTGCCTAATCTTACTATTAGTTTCTAAGTGCCCAGTTACTGTATCCTTTATAATAGATGCCAACATTTTCCCAACTACTGATGAGGCTAACCGATCTGTAGTTCCCCATTTTTCTCTCCCTCCTTTCTTAAATAGCGGGGTTACATGTGCTATCCTCCAATCTGCAGGAACCGTTCCAGAATCTATAGAATTTTGGAAGATGACAACCAATGCGTCCACTATCCCAATGGCCACCTCTTTCAAAAACCCTAGGATGTAGGTCATCCGGTCCTTGGGATTTATCGACTTTTAGTCCCATTAATTTTGCTAGTACTGTTTTTTTACTAACAATTTCTTTAAGTTCCTCATTCTTGTCACACCCTTGGTTTTCTCTTATTTCTAGGCGGTTTTTTGTGTCTTCCTCACAATCTATATTAATGACCTAGATGAAGGGACTGAGTGTAATTTGCTGATACAAAGCTAGGTGGGACAGTAAGCTATGAGAACAGAGTGCAAAGGGGTACAGATAGACTAAGTGAGTGGGCAGTAAGGTGGCAGATGGAGTATAATGTAGGGAAATGTGAGGTTATTCACTTTGGTAGGAAGAATAGAAAAACAAAATATTTTGTAAATGGTGAGAAACTTTCAAATGTTGGTTTTCAGAGATTTGGGTGTTCGTGCAAGAAACACAAAGCTAGCATGCAGGTACAGCAAGCAACAAGGAAGGCAAATGGCATGTTGGCCTTTATTGCAAGGGGGTTGGAGTATAAGAGTAAGGAAGTCTTGCTACAATTGTACAGGGCCTTGGTGAGACCACACCTGGAGTACTGTGCACAGTTTTGCTCTCCTTAGCTAAGGAAGGAAACACTTGTCTTGGAGGCAGTGCAACGAAGGTTCACTAGATTTGAATCCTGGGATAAAAAACCTGCAAGGGGACATAGACAGGCTAAGTAAGTAAGTGGGCAGAGATTTGGCAGATGGAATACAATACTGGAAAGTGAGGTTATGCACTTTGGCAGGAAAAATCGTAGAGCAAGTTATTATCTTAATGGCAAGAAGCTGGAAAGTACTGAAGTACAAAGGGATCTGGGTGTCCTGGTGCACGAAACTCAAAAGGTTAGTATGCAGGTGCAGCAAGTGATTAAGAAGGCCAATGGAATGTTGGCTTTCATTGCTAGGGGGATAGAATATAAAAATAGGGAGGTATTGCTTCAGTTGTACAAGGTATTGGTGAGACCGCACCTGGAATACTGCATACAGTTTTGGTGTCCATACTTAAGAAAGGACATACTTGCTCTCGAGTCAGTACAAAGAAGGTTCACTCGGTTAATCCCGGGGATGAGGGGATGGACATATGAGGAGAGGTTGAGTAGATTGGGACTCTACTCATTGGAGTTCAGAAGAATGAGAGGCGATCTTATTGAAACATAAGATTGTGAAGGGGTTGGATCGTGTGGATGCGGGGAGGATGTTCCCGATGATGGGTGAAACTAGAACTAGGGGGCATAGTCTTAGAATAAGGGGCTGCTCTTTCAAAACTGAGATGAGGAGGAACTACTTCACTGAGGGTGGTAGGTCCATGGAATATGCTGCCCCAAAAAGCTGTAGAAGCTACATAATTACATAAATTTAAAACAGAAATAGACAGTTTCCTAGAAGTAAAGGGAATTAAGGGTTGCGGGCAGGAATTTGGACATGAGTCTAGGTTCGGATCGGTCATGGCCCTGTGGGTAGCGGAGCGGGCCCAGGGGCCGTGTAGCCTGATCCTGCTCCTATTTCGTCTGTCTAATTCTGTTAGATTCAGGAGATGGTTCTGTGATAGTAGACTGGCGGTTAGGATCAGATCAGCCATGATCTTATTGAATGGCGGAGCAGGCTCGAGGGGCCGATTGGCCTACTGCTCCTATTTCTTATGTTCTTATGAGGGCTGTCCTATGATGAGAGATTGTGTAGAATGAGCCTATAATCTCAAGTTTAGAAGAATGAGGTGTGATCTCATTGAAACATACAAGATTCTGAAGGGGATTGACAGGGTAGATGCTGAAAGGTTGTTTCCCCTGGCTGGAGTGTCTAGAACTAGGGGTCTCAGGATAAGGGGTAGGCCTCACTTAAGACTGAGATGAGGAGGAATTTATTCACTGAGGGTTGTGAATCTTTGGAATTCTCTGCCCCAGAGGGCTGTGAATGCTGAGTCTGAGTATATTCAAAGCGGAGATTGATAGATTTTTGGACTCTAGGGGGATCAAGGGATATGGAGATCGGCGGGAAAGTGGAGTTGAGGTCGATGATCAGCCCTGATCTTATTGAATGGTGGAACAGGCTCGAGGGGCTGTATGACCTCCTGCTCTTATTTCTTGTTATCATCTTAAACACAATTTGCCTTTAACAAATCTGTGCTGGCTGTCCTTAATTAATCCACACTTGTCCAAGTGATTTGTTAATTTTGTCCCTGTCCCTGATTGCTGTTTCTGAAAGCTTCCCCACTACTGAGGTCAAACTGATTGGCCTGCAGTTGCTGGGTTTTACTTTACACCCTTTTTTTGAACAATGGTGTAACATTTGAAATTCTACAGACCTTTAGCACCACCCCAGTACAGGTATACAGTATTATGGAATATTATGGCAACTACCTCTGCGATTTCCTGTCTCAATTCCCTCAGCATCCTCGGATGCATCCTATCTGCTCCTGGTGATTTATCTACTTTAAGTACAGCCAGCCTTCCTGATACCACCTCTATCAATTTTTATCCTATCAAGTATCTCCACTACCATCTCCTTCACTATGTCTATATGGCAGTTTAAAGGAAACATTGCCAGTACATAGGTACATAGAAGATAGGAGCAGGAGTAGGCCATTCGGCCCCTCAAACCTGCTCCGCCATTCAATGAGATCATGGCTGATCATCCAAATTCAGTATCCTGTCCCTGCTTTCTCCCCATATCCCTTGATCCCTTTAGCCTTAAGAAATATATCCAACTCCTTCTTGAATATATTTAATGAATTGGCCTCTACTGCTTTCTGTGGTAGAGAATTCCACAGGTTCACCACTCTCTGGGTGAAGAAATTCCTCCTCATCTCAGTCCTAAATGGCTTACCCTTTATCCTTAGGCTGTGACCCCTGGTTCTGGACTCCCTGGCCATCGGGAGCATCCTTCCTGCATCTAGTCTGTCTAGTCCTGTTAGAATTTTATAAGTTTCAATGAGATCCCCTCATTCTTCTAAACTCCAGTGAGTATAAGCCCAATCGACCCAATCTCTCCTCATACGTTAATACCAGTGAATGTGGTACATTACCAGTGTTGAAATGGGCTGTTAAAATCAGTCAGCTTGCTCTTCAGATGGTCACACTGGTCTTTAAATGGCATGCCCTTCGAAAGCAACTATTTCAAGATATCACAGTATATCTAACTGCATGAAACACTGAAATTCATTTGAGATATCTAAACCACAAACTCATTGCCTCTCGATCATTCCTTCCTACAATCTTAAAAACCCATGTTCAGTGTCTGGTAATTGTATTGTGATTAACTTTACCTTATTTCTACCGTGGTCGTGTACCTTTATCTCGACTTTTAAAAGTTGCCACTTTTCCGATTTTAGATTTTTTTCGGTAGTTTGTACTTTGGGTGTTGTCTGCAATAATGTCACAGCAGGAACTAAGTTTTGGTTTCTATTCTCATTACAGGTTTGAAAAAGCAATATTAGAATCTGGAAAAGTGGTTGCCAAGTAAGTACACCCCCGGCCTGTGAGGTAACTGGTTTTGTTTCTCACGTGCCAGTCCGGCCTATTCTCTGGTGCGGATGTGCACTTCCTCCGCTTGCTGACTCTTTTAAAACCACGTTCAAATTCTGAGGCTGTTTTTGCATCGTAAAGCCAGTGGGTTAATTGACAGTCGAGCATGAATTTTGTGGCAACATCTTTGTGATTTCCTTTAGGGTGTTTTTCCTGATAGTGTGTAGCAACAACCCTTCCACCACCACCACCACCCCCAACTAAACTGATGCACCTTTAGAAACAGCTCTTCTCCACAACTCATGGCTCCAGTTACATTGCCTTAAATAGTTTCTCCTCCCACACCCACAGACTGGCAGTTATCCAGAAGCATGGATCTGCTTTCACTGTTATCTTGCCACTCCTTTTATTGGCACCCACTCCCTCAGTCTCGAACTGAGTGTCAGATGCCAAGACCTGGATGAGTCAAAGCTTTCTCGCAGCTTGATATTGGCAAAATCCAAGCCAGTGTCTTTGGCTCTAAGCACATCCCTGGTCTCCACTCACTCACTCCTCTGCCCCTGCATCAGGCTCAAAAGTGTGGAGTGCCTCGCTACGTTACTTGACGCAAGGCTCGGCTTCCTCTTCCAGGAAGGATGTTCCCGATAGTCGGGGAGTCCAGAACCAGGGGTCACAGTCTAAGGTTAAGGGGTAGGCCATTTAGGACAGAGGAGGAGGAATTTCTTCACCCAGAGAGTGAACCTGTGGAATTCTCTTCCACAGAAGGCAGTAGAGGCCAATTCATTAAATATATTCAAGAAGGAGTTAGATATATTTCTTAAGGCTAAAGGGATCAAGGGATATGGGGCGAAAGCAGGGACAGGGTACTGAATTTGGATGATCAGCCATGATCTCATTGAATGAGAGCAGGCTCGAGGGGCTGAATGGCCTACTCCTGCTCCTATCTTCTATGTTTCCACATCCAATATGTCACCAAACGCAAGTTGTCTTTCACCTCCAACATTGCTCAGCTTTAGCCCCTACCTCTTCCCCCTCATCTGTGCTTTTGTCATCTCTTGACTGGACTTCTCCAGTGCTGTTGTTCCTGCTTCTACCATTTATGAACTATATTCTGTGGCCTTTGTCCTCACCTGCTCTAAGGCCTGTACCCATTACCTGTCCTTGCCATGCTTGTGTCCAGCAAATCTACCTCCTTGTCTGCTCCTTTGAATCCCTCCATACCCTCACCCCGGTTCACCTCTAATCTTTTTGCACACACCCTTCAGTTCTCCAAAACTGGCCGCCTTGTCTTTCCTGCTCCAACACTGGCAGCAACTTTGGCACCTGTTACTTACCCTCTGAAGCTCTCTCCCTTCAACTGTGCTTTCTCCTCCTTTTCTCTTCAACTCCACCTCCTCCCCTGTTGGCCACTTGCAATTTACTGCCTTGTAAAGCTCTCTGGAAATGCAAGTTCTGAAGTTCCTCCCCATCTTGTTTTGGGTTTTTCTTGGATGACTAAGAAAACTAAAATTATTCCCAAGTACATTTTTTTTTGAGCTGTGAATTTGTTGATGACTCTGGTAAATGTGCCCACAGTTACTCATTTACAAATATTTTGAGCAACTGATGCAAATTTACTTTTTTTTTTTAAATATTGGTTTGAGTGCTGCTTCTATTTAAAAGCTTTAGAACGCAACCTCTTTGCCAAAGGCCATTCTAATGTTGCTTCCTGTCTCAAGTGTTCAACTTGAGCAGTTATGAAAGACTAATAGTTTGTGTCGTATCAGACATTACACCACAGGAGACCATTGGCCCTATGGTAGTTCTTCAGTGGGAGCTATCTCCTCTTTCCCATTTTCTTGTATTCCTCTTAATAGTTCCCTTTTTAAGTATTTAAATAGAAACTTCTGTCTCAATGCATTCCATGTTCCAATAACCTGCTGTAAAATAGCTCCTTGAACCTCCCTCTTGTGATCATCCTGAGTTTATGCCCCATTGTTACTGATTAACCTAAATGGCACTCAAACTGGGAGATGTTGCAAAAATGCCACACATGGCAGGGAGACTTTTATAAATTGCCAGTATTTAAGGAACCGCAAACTGCTGTACATATTTGGATGCTTGCAGCAACTGTCGGTGATTCTTCATGAGCAGTGACACTGTTTGGGCTTATTGACCTTGGGGTGGTTGTAGAATTTATTGGGGTGGTGAGGAAGGAATCATTGGAAATTAGGTTAAAGTGGTAAGATTAAACAAAGGCAAGTATGATTCCTTTCTGGTGAGTTAGTCAAACCTCTAGTTACAGCAGCATTGATCCTGTTCACCATATTGTTGCTTAATTGCTTCACAGTTTTGACCCCAACTTGACCAGATGTGTTTTCAAACATTACAGTTGTTGGAAATAACAACAGAAAATGCTGGAAAAACTCAGCAGGTCAGGCAACATCCGTGGAGAGAAATTTGAGTTGACGTTTCGGGTTTGACCCTTCTTCAAACCCGAAGGGTCAAACCCGAAACGTCAACTCAAATTTCTCTCCACGGATGTTGCCTGACCTGCTGGGTTTTTCCAGCATTTTCTGTTGTTATTTCGGATTTCCAACATCTGCAGTATTTTGCTATCATTACAGTTGTTGGAGTTGTTTTCTAGAATCATCTCTTCCTTTCTTCCCTCCACCCCCCCACCCAACCCTAGTTTCACTGGCTTCTATGTTTCATCTGAACACTCATTCCGTTGGGCTAGACATTGAGCTTAAGCAGGTTATTTTTTTTTTCTGGGATGCGTTCCGTGATATCCATGCACAAGCATTTTCCATTGGAGTTGCTGGATAATCGGGACTGGTTTCTCTTCTGGTGCCCAGGGTGGTGACGGTGACCGGCAGTGTACCTAGTCACCATTAAGGATCAAACCTGGGATTTTCCTGCATTCCATAATAGGCTGTGTGTGCACTTGATTGCCTGAGGCATTGGAGGAGCTCCATACTAATGGGAGTGTTGATTTTTAAAAAGACAGAGTTAGGCTTCAGCTTGGTTCTTGAACTCAACCCTCTTTAGACACATCACTAAAATGATCCTGTCAAGGCCAGGACTGTTAAATTAGGTTGTACAGGAAACTTTGTTATATCCGGCACCGACTGGACCGAGCTGTTGCCAATCTATCAAAACTGCCGGACATACAAAGTTAATGTTGAAGCATATGGAGGTTTTCATCTCTGTATCTGACAAACACTGTTGCTTAGCAACAGCTTGTAAACAGTCGGCCTGTACCTTGGCAGTGTCTCTAGCTTAGCAACAGCTTCAGAGAGACTTTCCAGAGCCTGACTGTTGAAAACAAAGCCACGAGAAGAAAAAAAAACCTAACAGAACGGCTCCTGATTTCTGCCGGTAGATTGAGGTTTCCGGACATACAACCTCCGGATAAACCAAAGTTTCCTGTAGTATTAAATATTCTATTCAGGAACGTAGCTGAGCATGACACTTTTTTTGGTCCACTTAACCTCCCGGCCCCTCTCTTGCCTGTCAGTTTGCATTTTTGGAAAATTGACTGCAGATATAGCTTGCCCAACTGGTGTCTATATTGTCCCTGAACTTGTTTTAAGGTTTTTTAAGCACTTGTGCAATTTGTATTAAATGGTGACTGTTCATAGTGGTGGGGGGGGGGAAAGAGAGAGAGAGAGAGAGAAATGTAAAGTTAGCTAATTCTGACACTTTGAGCTGTTTTGAGTGTTAACTGATCTTTCTTTCCTGTTTTTCAGGAAGTTCCCCATAAGAAGAATAAACTCCCTTCCGGTGAGTCCTTTCACTAGACAACAGTTTTTATACATTTTTTTAAAAAATCTTGCAGGCTTTAAGACTTGATTTCTACTGAGCTGTGTAGTATTGCCCATAAAGGTAGGGGAGATGTCTATTAGATTTGGTGCATACATTTAAAGCTTGCAGCATGTGCTGGGGTGACCATCACCACTGGTTGCCATTCAACATTCATGAATTCTGAACATCTTGTGGGCATACCCAGCCAGTCCAAGATGCTCTCACTGATGGACTGAATGTGAACTTGAATGAAATGAGTAGATACAGAATACACGAAGTGGTATTTTTCTTTTCCACCCAACTTTTGAGATCAGCTAGGCATCTGCTGGTGCAGAAATCTATTGCTGTTTTTTAAGTCTCCAAACCAAGCTACTGAGGCCTCTACATATAGAATTTGTTTGAAGGATCTGGATTCTCCCTGTCCCATCCTGTAGAAGGGTTGCCCCATCTTGAGGCACAAGATCGAGATGAGGAAGACCATTTACCCCATCTTGATTCATCCATTAAGGGATCCTAATGTACATCTGCTTTTCCACAGCATTGTTGTCCCTCAATGTAGTGCATCATTGAACTATTGAGGGGAACAGGTGCTGTGGAGCCATATGGCTTGCCTTAATACTGCTTCTTTGGTGAGATGCACAGCTGCTTGTGCCAGCTCTGATCAGAAGTTGATGTGGATGAGCAGCTGCATTCCTACCGTAGCTTGAAATGACCTCCAGAAAAGCAATCTGACAAGAACATGAACCCGAAAGGAAACATTAAACTTTCATTTTCTGAACTGGTTGACTTTAACACTTGTAACTGGCATCATTAGTAATATGGAGCTCTGGTAGTTCACAATGCACGTGAAAGTCTTTGGCACATTGGAGTATATCTAGTTATCCATGTACTGCATTGAGGTTATCCATGTACAGGAAACTTTGTTATATCCGGCGCCGACAGGACCGAGCTGTTGCCGATCTATCAAAACTGCCGGACATACAAAGTTAATGTTGAAGCATATGGAGATTTTCATCTCCGTATCTGGCAACAAACACTGTTGCTTAGCAACAGCTTCAAACAGTCGGCCTGTACCTTGGAAGCGTCTCTGTAGCTTAGCAACAGCTTCAGAGAGACTTTCCAGAGCCTGACAGTTGGGGGGGATAAAAAGCCACGAGAAGAAAAACAACCTAACAGAACGGCTCCTGATTTCTGCCGGTAGATCGAGGTTTCCGGACATACAACCTCTGGATAAACCAAAGTTTCCTGTACTGCATTGAGGTTATCAGCTGAGCTCCAGATGTGCAGCTGTAAATCCTCTGAACTGAGATCAGTGTAAACTAGGCTTGCCTTAAATGACTAACAATTCAAATGCATCCCAAGTTCACCACTGTAACTGGATCTCTATCTGCATGTAGCTCTTCCAACACACTGACTATATATATAGAACTGAGGAATTAGATGCTCTGTGACTTCATGCTAAGCCATCTGCTTTTGTATTTTTTAGATGAGACTTCTAGGATCAAGTCCTGCACTAAAGTCAAGCCAATGTGACTCTCTTGATTCAGAGGTGTTTCACCAGGAAACTGGTAGCATCCTCGCAGCGGAAGGAAACAAAGAAAATGTAAGTTCCTTGTCTGTCTGTAGAGGGAATAATCAGCTCTCAATTATGAAAAGCAATTGATGGTTTTCACTTTGGTTGTAAAACATCTGAAGGACACGGGAGTTTTGGGACATAATAGGAGTAGGCCATCGAGCCTGCTCCACCATTCAGTAATTTCATAGGTGAACTTTTACCTCCACTCCACGTTCCTGCTCTATCTTCCATATATCTTGATTCCCTTTGAGTCTAAAAATCTACACCTCAGCCTTGAATATACTCACCAACTGAGCATCCACAGCCCCCAGGAGTAGAGAATTTAAAAGATTCACAATCCTGGGTGAAGAAGTTTCTTCTCATCAGTCCTAAATGGTCAACCCCTAGCTCTAGACTCTCCAGCCAGGGGAAACAGCCTCTCAGCATCTACTCTGTCAAGCCCTCTAAGAATTTTATACATTTCAATGAGATCGCCTCTCATTCTTCTAATCTCTGGAGAATATAGATCTATTCTACTCAATCTGACATCTAACAGCCAAGTCTGTATTCTTTCAAAATTGAAGCCTAGGAATGCCTGTGCCACTCCTGGGAACAAGTGACGTGCTAACCATCCCTTCTCTTGGTTTTAATCAGCCTATGAGATTATAAACCTTTAATTGGCAAACTAAACCTGCTGTAGAATTTCATCAGAATGTAATTATAAAGTAATGGTGGGTACTTTTAGTTTGAAAGTAAGGGGAAGCACTTGTCATCCCAACAGGCATATCTGCTGCTTCATGGAATGATTCTGGGTCATCTCTTTTTGTCTCTACATTCATCTAACTTCAGACTTCTCTTGGGTCCTCTGCGTGCCACTAGGTTAACTTGCATATCTGCGGTTTTGCATTAAGTGGGTTAATGGTTAAAATAATGCTTGTGGTATGGTGTCCCAATTCTTCTGATAAACTGGCCAAAAGTGCAATAATTTGAAGCAGTTTTAGACTGCAAATAACACTGATGAAACGAATTCCCTGAAGCTGGGCGGCTTTGCTGCTTTGTTTTTGTACAACCTTCAACCGATTCTTTCTACCTCCTTCACAGGAAGGATTTGAGTTCAAAAAGCCAGTTCGTCCCGTTTCTCGAAACCGTCTCTGTACCTTCTATGGTGGGAGCAGACAAGATCAGAGGCCAAATTCTGCACCTGCATTGATGGCAAGTAACTTAACACCTTGTGAAAGGATTGTTTAAAAGATAAGGCATCTTGAGGTGCATTTCAATGGTCTAAATGATGCCTTGAAATGCTTTTATGTTGGTGTTTCAGGCAAGCAGCAATATACTGGCTTCCAGTACCATTTTCCCCACTTACATTGTCATCTGTCACTACCTGCTTGGGTGCTGGGCAGAATCTGACTAGCTCTTATGACAACTTGTGTGTTTCAATATAGTGCTTTTTTTTTTATATGTAAAATATCAGTGCTTTATGGTGAGGAGAACAGGCTTGGGCTGATGAGTGGCAGGTAACATTCACGCCACAGAAGTGCCAGGCAATGACTATCTCCAACAAGCGAGAGTCTAACCACCACCCCTTGACATTCAACAGCATTACCATCGCTGAATCCCCCACCATCAACATCCTGGGGGGTCACCATTGACTAGAAACTTAACTGGACCAGCCACAAAAGCACTGTGGCAACAAGAGCCAGTCAGAGGCTAGGTACTCTGTGGCGAGTGTCTCACCTCCTGACTCCCCAAAGCCTTTCCACCATCTACAAGGCACAAGCAAGGAGTGTGAGGGAATACTCTCCCCTTGCCTGGATGAGTGCAGCTCCAACAACACTTGAAGCTCGACACCATCCAGGACAAAGCAGCCCGCTTGATTGGCACCCCATCCACCACCTTAAACATGCACTCCCTCCACCACCGGCATACCGTGGCTGCAGTGTGTACCATCTACAAGATGCGCTGCAGCAACTCGCCAAGGCTTCTTTGGCAGCAACTCTCAAACCTGCGACCTCTTCCACCTAGAAGGACGAGGGCAGCAGGCGCATGGGAACACCACCGCCTCCAAGTTCCCCTCCAAGTCACACACCATCCTGACTTAGAAGTATATTGCTGATCCTTCATTGTCGCTGGGTCAAAATCCTGGCTCACCACCACCTTCTCAAGGGCAATTAGGGATGGGCAATAAATGCTGGCCTTGCCAGCGATGCCCAGATCCCAAAACAAAAAAAAACATGAGCCATGGAGAGAATGAGGTTTTCAGAAATTACTAGATGTTATTCCTTAATCTTGTCCTCTTGGGTGCTGATGACTGCTGCTTGCTATCATTGCAATCTGCAGAACTTTGACCTTTTCTAGCTTGGCTTCAGGTGAACCACCTGACTTCTCTTGCCCACCTCCCCTCTCTTCTCCCTTTCCGCCCCCCCCCCCCACAAAAAAACCCAACCCTCAATTGGCTTTCCAAAGACATTACAAACCTATAGATTTCCACAACCACTGGGCTCATGGTCTTGCATGAAGGGTGAGGAAATGTATATTCCTGGATCCATCATTTCTGTGGTTGAGCCCATTTGTGTCTGTGGTCACCTCACTCCTTTCACAAATAACTGCCCTTTCCATCTCAATCCTACCCCACATCTACCTGATCTACATCTACAATGTGATTCCAACACCCAGTACTACTACTTCCTCCCCTCCCCCAGGGTTTTCGGAGGGGCCATCGCATTCATGCTTTATTACTTTTCCCTCATGCAGCAGCTAATGCAACAATTGCCCTGATGTTTTCTGCACATTTACTGGGATCCCAGTTGCTTCCCTTCTAACCTCCTATGCTGCTAGTGTAATTGCCTCCTATACTGGGAAAACCAATACTGGGAAAACCAATCTCCAATTGGGTGACTGCTTTGTTGAATATCTGGTCAACCATTAGTAAAGCTAATCTCAGCTGTGGACTCTGCAGCAAGCAAATTTTGAACGTTAGCTGAAAAGCTGTAATATGTTAACTATGCTTCTTAATACAGCTTTCACCTTGTGTGAGTGATGGGTCAGCTGATAGTAGTCCAATCCTTCTGCGCCAATCCTCACTAACCTCTTCTGTTGACGATGAAGACGATGGATTTTTGGAGTTGCTTGATGAAGATATTGAGGTAAAGCATTTGGCTGTTTCTAAACCATTGAATTGAGGGAACTGTCTCAATATAAACTACTAAAATGGAGTCTCGGCAGTGATGGCAATTGCCTGCTATCACAGGCATAAAAACAATTGAGCTCAAGGTTGGAACCCTGTTGTAAATTTTTGTACTCTAGTCATTTGAACTGTGAATTGTCCAGTAGTCCCATTAAAGGTTTGTCCTTACAAGCTTGGATTGTGTTTGGAGAAAGCATTTTGAGCTATGTAGCCCCAGGATGAAATACTGGTTACAGGCCAGTCTCTGTTGCTGGGAGCTATTAGAGATGCTGGGCTAAGTGTCTCAGTATTAAGTCATATATTGGTTTAAGCGCTGTTATCAGTTCGCTAAGCCAAGTCGTAGTCATAACGGCACAGGAGGAGGCCATTTGGGGGAATGGGACTAATTGGTTCACTCTACCAAAGTGCTGGCACAAGCACGAATGGCCTCCTGTGCTGTATGATTCTATAAGCGCCACTTTACTTGGAATAATGTCAGTCATAACGGCACAGAAGGAGGCCATTCTGCCCATCGAGTCCGTGCCAGCTCTCTGCAGAGCAATCGAGTCAGTCCCATTCCCCGCTCTCCCCGTAGCCCTGCAAATTTATTTCCCTCAAGTGCCCACCAGTCTCCCCTTGAAAACATTGTCTCCGCTTTCACCACTTCCGTCGGCAGCGAGTTCCAGGTCCTCGCCACTCACTGCGTTTTATAAAAAAAAAAAAAAAATTTCCTCACATACCCCCCTGTATCTCTTGCCCAAAACCTTAAATCTGTGTCCCCTAGTCCTTGTACCATCCACCAGTGGGAACAACCTTTCCCCATCTAGTCTAGTCTATCCAAACCCGTCATAATCTTGTACACCTCTATCAAATCACCCCTCGACCTCCTTTGCTCTAATGAAAGCAAATCTGTGACAACAGTGCTCTGGATTCTTCAGTGATCATGAACCTTGAAAAGCCTGCAGTACAGTATTGCAGTGACCGTTAGCAAAGCTTACGATTAGAGTAGAAGGTTGCCACCAACTGGGTTTAGTTCTAGCTGTATCTACTAGCAATTTCTTTTGATAACCTTTTGACTGTGGTATGTCATGAGATCTAGCTTGCCACCATACCAGGAACATTTCATGAAAGGAAGGCTAGAGTGTTCATGTTCATTCCCAGTCCTGTGCTTTTGTTTGTTTGAATATTGAAGCAATAATCTTGTCTACTAATCTTTGTTGACAGAATGATACTGATATACCTTCTGGTATGGCCAGTTTGCTGACCGCTCCACTCGTGACCAGAAAGGAGATCGCAAAGGAAATTGTGAATGATGTGGTGAGTTTGTGGCTGTTGGATTACAATGAGCCTTGGTAGATTCGAATACTTCAACCAATAAAAAAACGTTCCTGCAGTTTGAAAATAAGAACATAAGAAATAGGAGCAGGAGTAGGCCAATCGGCCCCTCGAGCCTGCTCCGCCATTCAATAAGATCATGGCTGATCTGATCCTAACTGCCAATCCACTATCACAGAACCATCTCCTGAATCTAACAGAATTAGACACACGAAATAGGAGCAGGATCAGGCTACCTGGGCCCGCTCCGCTACCCACGGGGCCATGACCGATCCGGACCTAGACTCGTCCAAATTCCTGCCCGCTCCCCGTAACCCTTAATTCCCTTTACTTCTAGGAAACTGTCTATTTCTGTTTTAAATTTATGTAATGATGTAGCTTCTACAGCTTTTTGGGGCAGCATATTCC
Source organism: Somniosus microcephalus (assembly GCF_052327205.1). NCBI lineage: Eukaryota > Metazoa > Chordata > Chondrichthyes > Squaliformes > Somniosidae > Somniosus > Somniosus microcephalus. The sequence goes on from NC_140988.1 coordinate 362,286,965, forward strand.
ATGGACCTACCACCCTCTGAGTGAAAAATGCCTTTCTTGTTTTAAGGGAACTCCTAATAAACGGTCTTGTGGCGACGACTTCAAATCTCCCATGTCAGGCCACGAAATGAGGCCCATTCTGAAGCGGGTGGATCGGCCCAAAGATGAAGAGACGCCAGTGAAGAATAAGCGGAGGAGAAGTCTTGCTGGTACAACGGTAGAGGAGGCAGGTGATGCAAAAGCGGTAAGCTTGAGTTACAGCAGCAGTTTGGCTGAAGTACTAAATTATGGCAGGAACATTAATGAGTAGCTTGATGGTTCAGTAAGATGTTTGGATCAGGGGGTGAGGCTGTTAAAAGGGAATGTTGCCATAGGTTCGAGGGGGTAGTGACTGTTGCTGTGAACTGGCATGGCTCTTATTTTATTTTCCATGGCAGATCAATTGTTTCAGTCAAGTGCTTTTCATAGTGCTGTAAGCTGACGGGGCAGGAGGGATCGAACCAGTGAGTCAGCAACTTTTTGAATGTGGCTGTGGGCTGCGAGTCCCACCCTTAAGTATTGCAGAGCCAGTTAGGGGAATCAGTCTTGTGGTAACATGGCAAGCTGCATGCCTTGAGCAGTCAATGCTGTTCCCTCTGCTGTGCCTTTTTAAGCTAAACACCCCATAACCCCTGTGCTTTCTATTGCATGACTGAAGCAGACTCGCTTGAAGCTCAGTCCAATTTATTAATGAATGGAGAATCCTTGCCATCAGCATGCTTGAGCTTGATTGACCTCTATGCAGACACACATTCTGCTTAGTTATTTTGTTCCTTCTCCCCTTTCTTCCCCCTCCCCCAAAAAGTCCACCGCCAGCCATTGTGCAGTGTGCTATTCTCCCCTCTCCTGCCCTTCCTTTACCCCTTCCCCTGCTCCAGCCTACCTTTTTTTTGTTCCCATTTGATTTGGTGCCCTGCTTTTGCCGGAGTGAAGTGGGGAAAGTTTAGCTGGGCGGTTTATCTGGTAGAATGTCCAGCTGTTAGTACTCCGGACTAAGTTTCAATTGTAGAAGTTTAGTGGTGATGCTTTTCTCGATTTGCTTGTTAACTTTATCACTATCATTGTAAAACCTAGACCTACTGTCCATTCCTAAACTGAGCTGACTTTCTGCTGTGCCCATCTAGAAGCAGCGCTCTTTGATGCGGTCCAAGTCTTTCTGTGATGCTAAAATTGTGAAGGTGCTCGAAATTGATGACTGCAGGAGCATGATTGGAGATTTCACAAAGGTATTGAGTTTTTAACAAACTTTGCATGTGCAATCTCTCCCTCACGGATCCTGGTTTGTCTGATTCTTAAAGCCTGTTAAATATAGCAACTGTTAATGGCTGAGATGCTTTTAAAGTAGGAAAGTTGAGTTGCTGATGTGAACAGATCTTAGTGTGCTTATTTGGAATTTATCCAGGATTCACAGAACAAAATAAGTATAACTAGGACTTGGCTGTCTGGGGAGAGCCTGATTCACAGCTTGAGGACGACTACATGTGATGCTAGGGCCACAGGTTGGACACCCGTGGCTCATTTGGCTAGAGGGCCTCGACGGATGGAGTCCAACCTGTACTGACCTCATTCAGTACAGTGAGTCATTAGATAGCAGTCAGGAGCAGGAACCCTGGCTCTTTTAGTGTCTCCCATGCAGTGGTGGTGCCCTGATATCGTCACTCTTTAGAATTTCATAGAAATGGGCTGATAAATCCAACCAGTCAATATTGGTATTTATCCTCTACACTAGCAGGAGTCCCAATCCCATGTGCCTGTCCTTTCTCACTTCCCTTTCTTCAACCAACCTCTTAATGTTGAAATGCTTCAGTCACTAACTCCAGTTGTGCATTCCACAGCCTCGCAACCCCAGCTAAACAAAAGTCACCTCTGTCCTAAATCTTACATTTAATCTCGTTTCTTTGTCTCCTCTTTCTAGACCCATTTAATTACTCTGTCCCATCCTTTTGTGATTTTAAACGACTATCAAATTTCCCTGTAACTGCCTCTGTTCTAATGAAAACAGCCCCAATTGTTTTGAGATGAAACCATGGACTTTCCTGACATCTAGAGATCTCTACTCCACCAGTATATTTACTCACTGAGCCATCAGCAGCATTATTGGAGAAATGCTATTGAGCTACCACAAATGTGGTCTTTTAAACAGCTGGCAGGTCTTGTCTATTCAAGGGCCTCCCAAAGATTTGATTATTCTTGATTCGAAACTTGGTTTTCAGTGTCCTGTACATGTTGAAGCTGGAACAGCAAGTTTAGAGTCTGACTGAATTCTAGTTATCCTAGCTGTTTGGCCCAGTATTGGGTTAGCTCTAGTTTACAGATGACTTCTGTATTAATTGCCTAAATTTACAAATGGGAGAGCGCGTGTCTCATTTGACTAGAGGGCCTCGACGGATGGAGTCCAACCTGTACTGACCTCATTCAGTACAGTGAGTCATTAGATAACCCGCATTGAGGTTATTGAGTGTTCGAAACCTGGAAAGTAAATGACCTGTAATAACCTTTTTCCTACCCATTTTGTGGAAGTGTTTACAAGTCTGCACGCACTGATGTCTACCAAAAGGCCATCCTACATCAGAGCCCAGACACTTGAGTTTTTTTGCAGATTATTTGAGCATGGGACAACACAACTAAGCTTGGACCTGAAATAACAACAGAAAATGCTGGAAAAACTCAGCAGGCCAGGCAACATCCATGGAGAGAGAAACAGTTAACGTTTCAGGTCAATGACCCTTCGTCAGATAAAGTTAACAAGCAAACCGAGAAAAATATCACCACTAAACTCCTGCTATCATAAGCTTGACCTGTCTATTTCTGACTACACACTTCCAGGATCGCTGAAATATGTCCTAAAACAAACACTAGTTGATGAAACCTGATCCAGAATAGATGCTGGATCAAGCCTGTGTGGCTTAGTCACAAAGGGTAGTGCACTAATCCATCAGGGATCTGTGATGCAGATTTAAATGTGTTGCAAGAATATTTATACAGGAAACTCTGTTAACCGGCAAAATTCAGGAGTAGGTTCAGGTAAGTTTTACTTCATATTAGTGGCCGTTCCTCGATCTGTGGCTGTGTAATCGGGGTTCCTGCACTTGTTGCTAAGCAACAGGGATGCTTGGTCTGTGGCCGGAGTTCCTGCACATGTTGCTAAGCAACCGAAGCCTGGATTTGTTGGTGTACGGAGCTCTCGTACCTTTTAAACTATACCTCTCTGTAATCCGGACTTTTTGATAAACCGGCACCACGCCGGTCCTGTTGGTGCCGGGTAATAGTTTCCTGTACTTCAATGTGTTGGGTACAATGTATGGAGGTGCAGGTGAGCAGTTAATCTAAAATCTTAAAGCTTTTCAGAGCATTTGTTAGAGACGCCATCTAGGAAATGATCTGAAGCTCAGATTGGCACAATTTATATAAAAAAAAAAAAAAAAAAAATAATGCAATGTTCTCATTCATCATACAACGGCGCTCTCAATGGAACTGTTTGCGTGCATCACACCTACATGTGACTAATGAACTTTTGAAGTTAAACTTAAGGTTAACCACAAGTGACTTCCTGTTCTAATACTGAAAAAGCTAGATGTCCATAACTTACTGAATTTTCACCATGTTAAATGTCAGTGTGCTTGCAGTAAAGGTACTTGCACAGCAGAATGCCATAAATGGTATGTTTGTGTGCAAGTTTAGAAACTTTGTTCAGGCTGCATCAGACTTTTTCTTTGGATAAGCCAATACTGTGACCATGCAGATTTCTGGCATTTCAAGCTTGCTGTCACTTGATGCCTGAACCTAAATGTTGATGTCGTGGCATGGGCATATTCTTTGGAGTTGCGCATATTATCCTTGTACCTTTAACGCCAACAGACTTAACTGAATTTGAACTACCGATAAGCTTTTGACAATTTTCTTGGGTTTTAACTTCCTTCCTGGGGTACAGTTCCATAGATGCTAATCACCCTCCAATAACTTGGCCAAGTGGTCATTTATGTACAAGCCTGGACAGTTGAATGTCAGCATGCCATCTGGCTGCAGGGGCTGTTACACGTGTCGTCTTCAGTGTCTGTACATGAGCTTCAGATTAGTAGTTAGAATTATCTCTCCTTTTCCTCCACCCTGCGCCTCCCCCAACTACAATTGGCTGCAGTCTCGACTGCTAACTCTAACCTGGGATCATCTTGGTGGATGGGTAGCTGCACCACGTAGGGTCACCTCAGACATTTGTGGGGGCGGAAGAAAGGGTTGTATCTGAACTTTGAACTTGCTGCGTGTATTGTTTGCTGTCTGGGATTTTACTAGGTGGAATCCTTGATTGTTCTAGTATTGTCTCAAAATACAATTTTCTAACCTAGTTATTTGTGGAACCTTGCTGTGTGCAAATTGGCTGCCCCATTTGCCTAGCAGTGACTACACTTGAAAGAAAAGTAATTCACAGCCAGTCAATTACTTTTTGTGACCTCCTGAGAATGTGAATGATGCCAAGTATGTTTGTTCATTCTCTGTGTAGCTGAGCATTGGATGTATTGAAGAATTGCACGTCCGATGTGTACAGAACCAAATCAAGATTTTCCAGTTTGTTTTGTTTTATTAGACGAGATCTGAATTTGGATGTGACCCAGATTCCCAGTGTACAGTGGCCTCGAGGAGTATTTCTTTAGGTTCAGATCTTTATAGGGAGAGGAGGAAATTAGCCAAGTAATTGCTAGTACCAGAGACACTAGGCTGTGATCGTACATTGTACAGATCGATAAATGTAACTTGTATGCCTTGTACTCAATTTGTGAACTTTCACACTCTTTACAGCCGTACATATTGCCTACTGTCGAAGGAAGGCACCAAGAGTTGCAATATATAACTGCAGAGATGGTAAGTAGTTACAAATGCCACAGCGACTGAAGTAGAGTGTAGAGATGTGTTTTCTAGCATTGTGCAGCTAGTGAGCTAGCTGTTGAGTGTGTTGGCTTTATAGTCGGGTTACATTGGTTTGTGTTGTCACTCGGCCTACTTAGCATATTGGTACTGTGTATGTTTGGAAAAATTACACGAGCTAATGTTTTTACTGTGGGGATTCATCTCGATTCCTTCTGCCAGTACATCACCAGTGCTGGGCAGCGCACTGGTCTCTCCAGACACAACTGTACTGTGTACAATTTTGGTCTCCTTCCATAAGGAAGGATATGGTTGCCTTGAAGGGGGTGCAACAAATATAGTTTACAGCACAGAAGGAGGCCTTTCAGCCCATTGTATCTGTGCTTGCTGAAAATAGCTATCCAGCCTAATCCCATTTTCCAGCTCTTGGTCCGTAGCCTTGTAGGTTACGGCACTTCAAGCGCATATCCAAGTGCTTTTTAAATGAGGGTTTCTGCCTCTACCACCCTTTCAGGCAGTGAGTTCCAGACCCCCACCACCCTCTGGGTGAGAATTTCTCCTCGACTCCCCTCTAATCCTTCTACCAATTACTTTAAACCTACAACAGTTCACTTAGATAGTCTCACCTCAGGAGTCAATTATCCTGTGAGATTGAGTAGAATGGGCCTATATTCTCGAGTTTAGAAAATTGAGATGATCTCATTGAAATGTATAAAATTCTTAAGGGTCTTGACCGGGCAGATGCTGGGAGGCTGATTCCCCTGGCTGGAGAGTCTAGAGCTAGGGGTCATAGTCTCAGGATAAGGGGTTGGCCATTTAGGACTGAGATTTCTTCACTCACAGTTGTGAATCTTTGGAAATCTGCCTCTGAGCTGTGGAGGCTCAGTCGTTGAGTATAGTCAAGACTGAGATCGATGGACTTTTGGACACTAAGGGAATCGGGGATAGGGCAAGGAGTTGTTGAGGTAGGTCAGCCATGATCTTGAATGGCCTCCTGCTCCCATTTTTGTAATTAACCCAGTTTTAAAATACAGATGAAGCAGTAGATTCTAGTACACACATTTTGTGTACCTTTTTACTTCACTGAGATCCTGCTGAGGAAAAAAGTAAAATCTCCTTTGGATTTGTTTATTCTTTTGTGTAGAATTTTACAGATTTTTGAGGGGATTTCATTTCCCTGAAGAAAGGTTGCTTGCTTGAGAACTTCGAGTATTGCCATTATATCTCTCGCATCCACCTGGAACCTAGGCAGCCTCGGGCCTCTGATTTCTCAGTCAAGACCGGAACACTCCTTTAGTCTGGCACTGAAGTGTCATAGAAACATAGAAGATAGGAGTAGGCCATTTGGCCCCTTGAGCCTGCTCTCTCAATGAGATCATGGCTGATCATCCAAATTCAGTACCCTGTCCCTGCTTTCTCCCCATATCCCTTGATCCCTTTAGCCTTAAGAAATATATCTAACTCCTTCTTGAATATATTTAATGAATTGGCCTCCACTGCCTTCTGTGGTAGAGAATTCCACAGGTTCACCACTATGGGTGAAGAAATTCCTCCTCATCTGTCCTAAATGGCTTACCCCTTATCCTTAGACTGTGACCCCTGGTTCTGGACTCCCTGACCATCGGGAACATCCTTCCTGCATCCAGTCTGTCTAGTCCTGTTAGAATTTTATAAGTTTCAATGAGATCCCCTCTCATTCATCTAAACTCCAGCAAGTATAAGCCCAATCTCTCTTCATATGTCATTCCTGCCATCCTGGTATCAGTCTGGTGAATCTTTGCTGCACTCCCTCCATGGCAAGAACATCCTTCCTCCGATAAGGCGACCAAAACTGCGCACAATACTCAAGGTGCGGTCTCACCAAGGCCCTGTACAACTGCAGCAAGACATCCTTGTTCTTGTACTCGAACCCTCTTGCCACGAAGGCCAACATACCATTTGCCGCCTTAACTGCCTGCTGCACCTGCATGCTTAGCTTCAGCGACTGGTGCACAAGGACACCCAGGTCTCGTTGCACCACTTCTTCTCCCAATCTATTGCCGTTCAGATAATCTGCCTTCCTGTTTTTGCCACTGGATAACCTTGCATTTATCCACATTATACTGCTTCTGCCCAATCACCCAACATGTCCAAATCATACTGGAGTTTCTTGGCATCCTCCTCACAGCACACACGCCCACCCAGCTTTGTGTCGTCTGCAAACTTGGAGATATTACATCTAGTTCCCTTGTCTAGATCATTTATATATATATTGTGAATAGCTGGGGTCCTATGACTGATCCCCCACTTAGTCACTGCCTGCCACTTGGAAAAAGAGCTGTTTATTCCAACTCTTTGCTTCCTGTCTGCCAACCAGTTCTTTATCCAAGTCAGTACCTTGTCCCCAGTCCCATGTGCCTTAACTTTACACGCTAATCTCTTATGCGGGACCTTATCGAAAGCCTTCTGAAAGTCCAAATACACCACATCCACTGGTTCTCCCTTATCTATTCTACCAGTCACATCCTCTCAAAATTCCAGTAGATTAGTCAAGCACGATTTACCTTTCGTGAATCCATGTTGACTTTGTCCGATCCTGTCAGTTTTCCAAGTGCTCTGCTATTACATCTTTTATAATGGACTCTAGCATTTCCCCACTACCAATGTCAGGCTTACCGGTCTATAATTCCCTGTTTTCTCTTTACCACCTTTTTTGAATAGCTACCCTCCAATCCCTGGGAACTGTTTAGAGTCTATTGAATTTCTAGGGCCACTTCCTTAAGGATGTAGATTATCAGGCCCTGGGGATTTATCGGCCTTCAATCCTGTCAATTTCCCTACAAATACTGATTTCTTTCAGTTCCGCCCTCATTAGACCCTATGTTCCCTGACATCTCTAGGTTATTTGTGTCCTCCTTTGTGAAGACAACCAAAGTATGTATTTAATTGGTCTGCCATTTCTTTGTTCCCCATTATAAATTCCCCTGATTCTGACTGCAAGGGACCTATGCTTGACTTCACCAATCTTTTTCTCTTCACATATCTAAAAGCTTTTCCAGTCAGTGTTTGTTCCCTGAAAGCTTACACTCATACTCTATTTTCCCCCTCTTAATTAATCCCTTTGTCCTCCTTTGCTGGATCCTAAACTGCTCCCAATCCTCAGGTTTACTGCTTTTTCTGGCCAATTTGTCTTCTCCTTGGATCTTATGCTATCCCTAATTTCCCTGGTTAGCCACGGTTGAGTCACCTTTTTTGTTTTATTTTTATGCCAAACTGGGATGAACAAATTCTGTAGTTCATCCATGTGATCTTTGAATGTTTGCCATTGCCTATCCACCGTCAACCCTTTTGAGTGACATTCCCCAATCAATTCTACCCAACTCGTGCCTCATACCATCGTAGTTTCCTTTATTTAAATTCAGGACCCTAGTCTGAGTCAACTACTTCACTCTCCATCTTAATGAAGAATTTGATCATATCGCTCCGACCCAAGGGGCCTCGCAGAACAAGATTGCTAATTAATCCTTTCTCATTACTTAATACCCAGTCTAAGATGGCCTGATCTCTAGTTGGGTCCAGGAAACCATCCTGTATACACTTCAGGAATTCCTCCTCCACAGTATAGTTACTAATTTGGTTAGCCCAATCTATATGTAGATTAAAGCCACCCATGATAACTGCTGTGCCCTTATTGCACGCATCTCTAATTTCCCGTTTAATACCATCCCCAACCTCCCCATTACTGTTTGGGGGTCTGTATACCACTCCCACTAATGTTTTCTGCCCCTTGGTATTTCTCAGTTCTACCCATACAGATTCCACATCAGAGCTAATATCCTTCCTTTCAATTGTTAATCCCCTCTTTAACCAGCAATGCTACCCCACCTCCTTTTCCTTTTTGCCTATCTTTCCTGAATATTGAATACCCCTGGATGTTGAGTTCTATATATATATAATATATATAATATATATATATATATATATATATATATATATATATATATATTATATATATTCTGTTTACCTTTGTGCAGCTAATTCATCCACCTTATTACGAATGCTCCTTGCATTAAGACACAAGGCCTTCAGGCTTGTGTTTTTTTAACGCTCTTATTCCTTTTAGAATTATTATTTACTGTGGCCATGTTTGATTTAAACCCTTGATTTCTCTGCCACCTTTTTGTTTTTCTCCTTCCTGTCTTTTGCTTCTATCCTTGTTTCCCTTTCCTGTCTCCCTGCTCAGGTTCCCAACACCCTGCCATTTTAGTTTAAACCCTCCCCCCCCCCCCCCCCCCCCCCCCCGAGCACTAGCAGACACTCCCCGTAGGACATCGGTCCCAGTCCTGCCCAGGTGCAAACTGTTCGGTTTGTACTGATCCCACCTCCCCCCAGAACCAGTTCCAATGTCCCAGGAATTTGAATCCCTCCCCCTTGCACCATTCCTCTAGCCACGTATTCATCTGAAATATCCTTCTATTCTGACTAGCACATGGCACTGGTAGCAATCCTGAGATTACTACCTTTTTGAGGTCCTATTTTTTACTTTACCTCCTAACTCCCTATATTCAGCTTTTAGGACCTCATCCCATTTTTTTACCTATGTCGTTGGTACCTATATGCACCATGACAACTGGCTGCTCACCCTCCCCTTCCAAAATGTTCTACAGCCGTTCTGAGACATCCTTGACCCTTGCACCAGGGAGGCAACATACCATCCTGGAGTCATGTTTGCGGCCGCAGAAACGCCTATCTATTCCCCTTACAATAGAATCCCCTATCACTGTAGCTCTCCCACTCTTTCCTCCCGTCCTGTGCAGCAGAACCACCCACAGTGCCAGGAAGTTGGCTGCTGCTGCCTTCCTCTGATAAGCCATCCTCCCGAACAATATCCAAAGTGGTATATCTGTTTGAGAGGGGGATGGTCACGGGACCCCTGCACTACCTGCCTGTGCCGACTATGCCTGGTGGTCACCCATTCTCTTCCTGCCTGTGCAACCTTTACCTGTGGTGTGACCAACTCCCTAAACGTGTTATCCACGATGTCCTCAGCATCACGAATGCTCCAGTATGTGTCCACTCACGGCTCCAGCGCTGCAATGCGGTCTGTCAGTAGCTGCAGCTGGATACACTTCCTGCACACATGGTCGTCAGGGATACAGGAAGTGTCCCTGATTTCCCACATAGTGCAGAGGAGCATACCATGGGGCTGAGCTGTCCTGCCATGACTTACCCTTTAATTAATTTAAATTAAATCAAATCAATCCCACCAATTACACTACAATTAAATGATATACTGAAGGGCCCTGGTTTACCAGCAGTCCCCGCTACACCGCAGACACCCTATAAACTACAAAATTTAAGTTTGGGGAAAAAAGGAGAGAAATAATCAACCAATTACTTACCTGCTTTCTGGTGACATCACACTTCGATTACTTTTTACTTCTCTCTCACGCTCTCGGAGCTCTGAGATTCCCTGCTCCTCGTCTCTTTATCATCGCCGCCGCCTCGCTCCACACAGGTCTGCTGCCGCCACCGCTGTGGGGCCTACCTGCTCCTCGCCTCTATCACTGCCTCGGCCTAGACTGTGCTCAAGCCCTGGGTGGGTCTTGAACCCACTGACCAGATGTTTGTGGAGGTCTGGAATTCATTGGTTTCTACCAGTTTATGGTGCAGTGCTGAAACTCTGACTCGTATGTATGGTGAAAGTGGTGCTTTCTTTTCCCGAATCCATTTCAGGTGATTCAGTTGGTGAATGGAAAATTTGATGGATTTGTCGAGAGGTTCCTGCTCTTTGATTGCCGATATCCATATGAGTATGACGGGGGACACATTAAAGTAAGTTTGTATGTGAACCACCAAAGTGCTGCATGTTGATGTCTCTGAAGTGATCTTGCTGAGGGTTTTATTTTGTGCATATTTAGTACATCAAGTACAACTTGTGTTGAATGTAGTAAAACGTCCCAAGGTGTTTCACGAGTGTTTTTTATATTAAAAAAAAAAAAAATTGACACCAAGTCACAAGAAATTAGGGCAGATGAACAGCTTGATCAAAGGTAGGTTTTAAGGAGTGTCTTAAAGGAGGAAAGAGGCAGAGGGGTTTAGGCAGGGAATTCCAGAGCTTAGGGTCTTGGTAACTGAAGGCACAGCCACTGATGGTTGAGCGATTTATAATCGGGGATGCTCGAGGGCAGAATTTGAGGAGCACAGATATATCTGGGGAGTGGCGGGGTTGTGGGGCTGAAGGAGATTAGAGATGGGGAGGGGCGAAGCCATGGAGGGATTTGAAAATAAGGATGAGAATTTTAAAATCGAGGTATTGCTTAACCGGGAGCCAATGGAGGTCAGCGAGCAAAGGGGTGATGGGTGAACGGCACTTGGTGCGAATTAGGACACGGGCAGCCAAGTTTTGGATGACCTCAACTTTACGCAGGGCAGCCAGGAGTGCATTGGATTAATCAAGTCTAGAGGTAACAAAGGCATGGATGAGGGTTTCAGCAGCAGATGAGATGGACAGTGTTACGGAGGAAGAAATAGGCGGTCTTGGTTATGCCGCAGAGATGTGGTCGGAAGCTCATTTCAGGGTCAAATATGACGGCAAGGTTGCGAACAGCCTGCTTCAGCCTCGGACAGATGTTGGGGAGAGGGATGGAGTCAGTGGCTAGGGAACGGAGTTTGTGGTGGGGACCGAAGACAATGGCTTCAGTCTTCCCAATACTTAATTGGAGAAAATTTCTGCTCATCCAGTACTGGATGTCAGACAAGCAGTCTGACAATTTAGAGACTGGAGGGGTCGAGAGAAGTGTGGGGGTGAGGTGGAGCTGGGTGTCGTCAGCATACATGTGGAAACTGATGTGTTTTTGAATGATTTAGCCAAGGGGGCAGCATGTAAATAAGAAATAGGATGGGGCCAAGGATAGATCCTTGGGGGACCCCAGAGTTAACTATGCGGGAGTGGGAAGAGAAACCATTGCAGGTGATTTTCTGGCTACGATAAGAATGGAACCAGGCGAGTGCAGCCCCACCCAGCTGGACGACAGTGGAGAGGCATTGGATGAGAATGCAGTGGTCAGCCGTGTCAAAGGCTGCAGACAAGTAGAGAAGGACGAGGAGGGATAGTTTACCTTTGTCAGTCACAATGGTTGTCATTTGTGACAGCCATTTTGGTACTGTGGCAGGGGTGGAAACCGGATTGGAGGGATGGCCGGGGAGTCCAGAACCAGGGGTCACAGTCTAAGGATAAGGGGTAAGCCATTTAGGACTGAGATGAGGAATTTCTTCACCCAGAGAGTGGTGAACCTGTGGAATTCTCTGCCACAGAGGGCGGTGGAGGCCAGTTCGTTAAATATATTCAAAAAAGAGTTGGATATATTTCTTGAGGCTAAAGGGATCAAGGGATATGGGGAGAAGGCAGGGACAGGGTACTGAATGTGGATGATCAGCCATGATCTCATTAAATGGCGGAACAGGCTCGAAGGGCCGAATGGCCTACTCCTCCTATCTTCTATGTTTCTATGATTCAAACATTGAGTTCTGGAAAAGATGGCTACGGATTTGGGAGGCAACATGTTCAAGGACTTCGGAGAGGAAAGGGAGGTTTCATGGTGTTACGTTATAACTATCTGAACAATGTCTGATTCAGCAGTAAAGTAAATAACTGAAGGGCTTGTCGTACAATGCAATTTTCTTCAGGCATTAATTACTACACCTGTTGCTGGCTTTGACAGGACATATCCCATCGAAGCCTTTGCTATCCTTGCAATCCACTTTGTAACAGGTGTCTTAACTAATCTAGAATTCAAACTGTTTCTTTCCTACCCTCTTCTCTTTCCCTGCTCCCTAAACAAAAGACCAATTGTAACTTCCCCAGCTGTGTCCTGGCTTGATAATCAGTACTGACTGGGGGAGTTGAACCAGCAATCTTCTGCTTTTTGCTACAGTCACTAATGTCCTTGCACACTAGGCCATCAGGGAATCCTTCAGTTTAAACTCAGGAGGGGGGGGGGCGGCGGGGCAGCAGTCGGTTCAGTTATCCTGAGGTGCTGGTGATTTTTGTATCTCTATCGAACTGTCAAAGAGTGTTGAAGTTGTGATTTGTACCACATGGCATGGTGTCCATTCAGTGTCCCTTTGAGGTGCGTGGCCACAGCGGTCTGGAGGTCTGCGCATTTTTAAATGGGGGGAAAATCGCATGCGCTGAAATTTGGACCACACATGCCCCGTAAAGGGGCTGCGCGCCCCCTAAAAAAATTATAGGGAACATTGTGAATTCCTTGTACCAATAAATACCAAACCGCTAAGCCATTAATTTTGCTCACCAATTGGGACGAGTCAGTTATTGACCAATCCTGCTTGGCAAGGGGGAAAGGAGAAGCGAATGAGGTGTGGTGTTCTCTGTGCGCTTTGATGTACATTTTGCACAACTGCAGACTTTCTAATTTTTGTCAATTTTCCTTAAGGGTGCTCTTAATTTGCACATGGAGGATGAGGTGGAGGATCTTCTGAAGGAACCCATTGTTCCAGTTGATGAGGCTAAGCGAGTGATTATCATTTTCCACTGCGAGTTCTCATCTGAGCGGGGCCCACGAATGTAAGTTGTAGCTTCACGCCATTAATAAGCTTGCTCCGATTGGGAGCCCATCATACTAGCGTTTTGAGGAAGGTGACTTCCCATCGTTGATGCCTGTTGTTTAGTGTGTACTAACTTAAAGTGGGCTGTTAAAGGGTAACTGAAACCAGGCTTATTTATATCGGGTGTCTCAAATTCAGCTGCTGGTTTCCGTGTGACAACTTGATCCTTTTTGGGTTTTGTATTTGCTGGGTTTTGTCCTGTTGGAATGTTGTGGGCTTGGAAAGGGTTATTTGCAGTAACTTAAACATATGCAAACATGGACTTAAACATTCTATATAGAAATCTAGGAACTGGAGTAGGCTGTTCCGCCATTCATTGAGATCATTTCTGATCTGTGCCTGCCTTTGTTCCATATCCTTTGATACCCTTGCCAAACAGAAATCTAGCAATCTTGGTCTTGAAAATTTCAATTGTCCCAGTGCCCACTGCCTTTTGGGGGAAGTGAGCTCTAGATTTCCACTACCCTTTGTGGAGGGGGAAAAAAGTGCTTCCTAATTTCATTCCTAAATGGCCTAGCTCTAAGATTATTCCCCCCTCCCCCCCCCTTTGTTCTGGATCCCCCCCACTAGAGGAAATAGTTTCTCTACTCCATCCAATTGTTTGTAGCATTTTAAACACCTCTGCCAGATCTCCCTTCACACTTCTAAACCAAATTTATGCAAGCTGTCCTAGTTTAAGCCTGGTGACTCTACTGTACCCTTTCCAAGGCCAATGTTTCCTGAGGTTCAGTGCCCAAAACACCTGCTGTACTCCAGATGAGGCCTGACCACGGTTCTGTACAACTGAAGCATCACTTCTTGAATTCCAGCTCGAGAGAGAGAGAGAGACCAGCATTCCATTAGCCATTTTGATTACTTTTCGTGACTGGTGATACTTTATAGTGCATGCCTAAGTGGCCTGAAGGTTAAATGCTTGAATACATCTGCTTTACATAATTAAAATATTAGGTGGTAAAGCATACCATTGCAACTGCATCCCCTGTAGGTGAAGAGCTCATTGATGAACGGGCCATTTTGGGTGTCCTAGAAGAGTTGCATCGAGTCGACCGCACAGGAACAGGCCATTCGGCCTAACTAGTCTATGCCGCCGTTTATGCTCCACACAAGCCGGGTAGGATTGGGGGAAGTGTGCTTGCATAGCTGAAGCTCGAGTAGATTGGCATGTCCCTGACTAATGGGCAAACTGGTTAAAGTTTACCATCTCTGCTGGTACTGGTTGAAGACAGGATTTGGTTGTAGTCTCCCAGCAGGCACCAAGAAGGCCAACACCTGTGGAAGAGAAGTTCCCACATTCTGAATCGACAGATAAAGAATAAAAAGTTGATCTTCACCCACAGTAACCATGCTGGCTGACTAGATCATGTCCGGTGCTTTGGTGTGGAGGGAAGAGTTGTTGCAACTTAATTTGGTGGTGTACTAAATATTTGCAGGACTGAAATTGGATGCTATTTTCTTGACCTGGGCAAATGCGTGTAAAGCAACAGATGGTCTTTAACCAAGGGTGTAGTCTGAAGTAGTTACTAGTATGTCATTTTGATGTAAGCTTAAACAATCCATTTGTTCACTTTTCTATATTGAGGGCAAATACGAAGCCTCTTGGGATGTGACTTTAATCAATCCTCCTTTCCAGGTGCCGTTTCCTACGAGAGAAGGACCGTGAGGTGAATGGCACAGACTACCCAAAACTGCACTACCCAGAGCTATACATCCTGAAGGGTGGCTATAAGGAATTCTTCCCAAAGTTTAAAGTAAGGATTATCTTGTATCTGTTGTAGTGGCTCATGCCCTCATCTCAAGGTGCAAAGAGGAATATTGGTCCACTGCCTACTTTTAGACTGTAGAAAAACTTGAGCTTGTTCCATGCTTTCAAATGTGTAGAACTGGCAGGGTTTGTCATCAGAGTCTGAGCTAGCTCACTGTGTTTTTTGCATTTGAAGAATTTATGGATGGTAGGTTCAGGGCTCGTGTCAAGTACAAGATCCCACATGATCCAGTGTCTTGCGGTGGCTGCCAGACTATATTTACTCGCTGTATAGAATCATAGAAATTTATGGCACAGAAGGAGGCAATTCGGCCTGTTGTCTGTGCCGGCCGAAAGTTATCCAGCCGAATTCCACTTTCTAGCTCTTGGTCTGTAGCCTGTTTCAAGTGCATAGCCAAGTAGTTCTTTAAATGTGCTGTGGGTTTCTGCCTCTACCCACCCTTTAAGGCAGAGAGTTCCAGACCCCACCACCCTCTGGGTAAGAATTTCTCCAACTCCCCTCTAATCCTTCTACCAATTACAGGAAACTCTTTGGTATCTGGGACCGGCGTGTTGCCGGTTGATTTAAAAAGTCCGGATGATGGAGAGGGTTATCTACCAAGGCTATTTTTAACAAACAAAAATTTAAAAAATCAAGAAATGTGCAGTATACAGTAATTGGACATCCGACAGCGCCAAGAAGCCAAGTAGTGGCAGTTTGGAGAACGACTCCCACTGACTAACTCGGCCACCGCGGGAGACTTGGACTCGGTAACATTTCCGGTTATTGAGGTGTTGTTTTCGGAGTGAGAATTTTGCCGGTTAATAGAGAATTCTGGATATTTAGGTGCCGTTTAAACGAGAGTTTCCTGTACTTTAACTGCCCCCTGGTTATTGACCCCTCATAAGGAAAGTAGGTGCTTCCTAACCACTCTATCCAGGCTCCTCATAATTTTATACACTTCAATTAAGTCTCCCCTCAGCTTCCTCTGTTCCAAAGAAAACAACCCCAGCCTATCCAATCTTTCCTCATAGCAAAAATTCTCCAGTCCTGGCAACATCCTCGTAAATCTCCTCTACCCTCTCTAATGCAGTCGCATCTTTCCTGTAATGTGGTGACCAGAACTGGATGTAGTACTGTTATAGTTGTTCTGGGAAAACCCAAGATTAGCGGCTTGATTTTTGTCTTTCCTCCTAGCTTGAACCCAGTGTTGGTTGCAAAAATGAGATTGACCATAGGTGGTTTTCACTCTGTTCCTGGGACGATTCATTTTGTTAACTAGGTTTCTGTGTAAAATAACTCTTGACGCTCTGTCCTTGGATCTGTAAACGGGACCAAAAGCATAACCTTGCTCTTTTCCGTTCCATTTTAGTTGTACTGCGAGCCACAGAGTTACCGCCCAATGAATCATGAAGATTTCAAGGAGGATCTTCGGAAATTCCGCTTTAAGAGCAGGACGTGGGCAGGGGAACGCAGCAAGAGGGAAATGTACAGCCGGCTGAAGAAGTTATGAAGACGATGACCTTTTGTGATGGGTGGAAGGCTTTTCTTTTCATTGAACTTCTGGGCTGGCTCCGCGGCACTGTACACTAAAGCCTCAGATCATTGGTTGGCAGAGGATACTGCAGTTAATTGGGTCGCAGCAACGAATTTCAACAGCAGTGTGGTTGGTCTTCCATTACCTGTACTGCACACTGTTGAACTGGTGACGTGTGGGCAGGGACCACAGATTTAATTTTTTTTTTTTTTTTTAAACTTGTGCCCGGTACGGTGTGGATGACTTCCACAGCGGCCACTTGAGTGTGAAGCCCGTGTTGATGGAAACTGATGTATAAACTTTTGTAAAGGGTTGATCAACCTAATGGGTTTCTAGTTGGCTGTTTTATAGCCATTCTCTACACCTTGTGGCTGACTGGTGCACTGTTAATTCTGGCACCGGCCGAGAGTTTATAATATTGCTGGAGGCTCACGGAGCTTCCTCAACAGACTGGCTAATTACATGAATAATGACTTTAGGAGAAAAGGGAAGGGGGTGAATGCGTTTCTACACTATCATCCACTTATGATCTTCCATCATGTAAATCTGCCCTGTGAGGCCGCAGTGCCAACAAATATTGGGCCTGTAGACTTTTTTTTTTTAAACTGCTCTAAAATGATTTAAGATCACTGCTAATTTACTTCCACTTGGCCTGAACGTGAATTGGGAGTAACATAACTTTTGAGTTAACTTTTTTTAAATAGGTTGCAGTAATCAGACTAGCTTTCACTTGAGACTCCTGGATTGTAGCTCAAGAAGGCTGTTCTGTTCATCCTTAATTATACACCAGCCTATTCCATATTATTCAAATGAATAGTTCTTAAATTTGAGTGTCTAGCACACAAGATTGTTAACTTTTCTGATCTGCCAAACTGTTTTAAAAACCACTTTAAAGTCTCGTTACATTAACAGAACCTTCGCAGCACTTAATTTGGATTTGGAGCCCAGTTCTGCTGACATTCTGAACTAGAATCCATTTTGTACACCAATACAGTTCTGAACATGTGATGCAGAATACTTTGCATTCAGTGTTTTAAGAGCCAAAAAAGAAGCATTGTGCCAACATTTTTCTATTTGTGTTGTCCACATTGTGCTTGGCATTTCTTTGAAGATTTCATATTT
The DNA here is from genome assembly GCF_052327205.1 of Somniosus microcephalus. Taxonomy (NCBI): domain Eukaryota; kingdom Metazoa; phylum Chordata; class Chondrichthyes; order Squaliformes; family Somniosidae; genus Somniosus; species Somniosus microcephalus. The sequence continues at coordinate 362,304,851 of NC_140988.1, forward strand.
GTTCAATCAGGTGAATAAGTTAATGTATGCTGGGGTTTTGTATACAAGTTTGTTTTGCACAGTATGTGCTAAACAGTAGGCCTGCACACTTTGCAAGTTTTAATGGTGAAGAACATTTTTTTTTACTTGCTATTCCAGTGCCAAGGTGAACCTTGGATCTATTAGGATTTTACTCTGATCCTGGACAATTCAAAATCATCCTTTTATGAATTTCCATCATTTTCATACCTTTTTTAGTTATTTTAAAATTCTTTCCATATACCATGGTAGAGAAACAAGATCAGTGGTAAAAATGAGACTACTGACCTGAAGGGGAAGTAAAGTCGTGGGAGTTGTGGCTTTATTCAATATCTTCCTGTTTAAACGGGGAGAGGGGGGTGTTTGTGGCATGCTTTCCTGGGGTGGACAACCTCCTAGATGACTTCATGACCATTTTAGGATGCCTACCTGTTGGGTAAAATCTTTGTTCATGCAACTTTTAGGAAATATCCCAAGTTTTTTTTTCCCCCTCCATATAGAATGGAGAAGTAACTTGAACAAAGTTGTCCTTCCCCTGGTTTCCTCCCCCTTATTTTAAATGAGCCATGTTTAACTTCTGTGGGATCCTAGAGCATTCAAGCTGAGTGCAGCACACCTTTCAGTGCTGCTAATGCAAAAGGCTCTCTTTTTTCTCCAGAAACTGACTTTCCAAAGGCCATAGAGAGCCTGATTCCCACTGACACAATAGCCTAAGTAATTCTTTTGTCATTGCCAATAGACAGTTAAGTGTGAAATCTGTTTATATGCAGTCCTGAAAGTTGGGTCAATTGGCTTGTTAACCTTCCACTGTTAAAATTCCTAGTTGCAGCATGACGCACTTGAACCTACAGGGACATCCGAGTTATGTACATTCCAGCACACATCACAGTTTCTAACTATTTATGGGCCAACTTAACTTACTACTCTACCCCTAATGTATGATACATGACCGATCGCCCCCCAAACTCGTGCCTTTTGTTTTTGAATGTTTGAGTTTTACTTTCCCACCCAAGTTAGATCTTAGACTAATCTGTTTTTGTACTGCCTAAAAGGATCAACGTGATGTTTTTATCTTCAATGATCCACAAGTTTGTGAAAACATTTGTATATTGGTCATTACTGCCTTTGGAGATTGACAATGAACAGTGTGAAGTGAGGGAGTGGGGTGGGGAGTTGGTGAGGTGTGATGCTTATTTTGCAATGTGGCTGTAATAATGCAAGTATGGTTTAATTGTATGCTGTACAGAGATGTACCCACTTTAGCCAAACTGCCATAAGTGCAGGGATTAAATGGCTATCGATGGGGAAAATCAAATGGTGTTTTTTTTCTCTATCAATGACAACATGCTCTTGGATAAAACGGCACTCTTGTACTTTGCACTGAAAGTTCCTGGATTGGCACATTAGTTCATGGGATCTATTGCTGTGTGCGGTACAATGTTCCATGTATATAAATAAAGCACAGCAGGAGGGGCCAGCACCTGCTGCATGCTAGCTCTTCCGTTGGAGCTATCTACTCATTCTCTGGTCAAATTGCCCTCCTAAAATGCACCCAACTTAATTCTGGAGATTGAACGCTCAAAACGTCCGAGCCTTCCTCTCGCATGGAACAGTCTACACCCTCGTTACTGGTTTGCCAACTGGTGGAAACTTCTGCTGAAGTGAAATGCACGTAACCTGTCTTCTCAAATGTTGGCTGACCTGTTTCCAGCATTTTTGCTTTTTAGTGAAAACAACCTTTCAATATTTACCTTCACTTGCTCAGTATATTTTGTGGTTTCCACCAAGCCCCCCCCCCCCCCCCCCCCCCCCAAATATCACCCTTCTATTCCACGGAGGTGGAAGGCCAGGTTTTTTTTCCCCCCAGCCTTCATGCTTATGCTGGTATCCTGAGTAAACCATTGCTATATTTTTCCATGTTCTGAACTGAGTTCCCAAAACTGCATGCGGTACTCCAACTGACCCTGGTCTAAATTCAACAGCTGCTTTCCTTGCTTTTCTATTCAGTACCCCACCATAATACCCTCCATCCCATTTATCTCATGGTGTTTTCTACCTGTAGGCTTGTCAGGGGGCAGTCATTTCCACTTTGTAGCAGAAACATTATTTTAGATTGTATCAAGGACACATGGAATTAAGTATACAGTAATTGTAAGTAAATGAAGCTATCCGTCCTGGTAAAAGTTGTATAGGTACACTCTGGTACCTTAGTGCATGTGGTTCATTAGCTTTGAAGGTCTGAATATTCATCTGGAACATGACTGCTGGTTTGCCTATAAATGCAAACATCCAACTGTCAGTCTTTGAGCAGTCTGGGCAAAATCTCAAGACTTGTTTCCATTGCTCTAGATTTGATATTCCATTAATGGGGGGGGGGTGGGGGGAAATGTTACTGGAGAAGGAAAACTTTCCATTTCCGTGTCAACCTCAAGCATTTCAATGTTGGATAAAAATTCAAGCAACTGGCTATAAGCAGGAGTAGGCCATACGGCCTCGTTCAATAAGATCATGGCTAAGCCTGCCATGGGGCAGGAAAGTGCAGTAGAGATCTCAACTCCACTTTCCCGCCCGATCTCCATATCCCTTGATTCCCCTAGAGTCCAAAAATCTATCAGCCTTGAATATACTCAAGGACTCGGCATTCACAGCCCTCTGGGGCAGAGAATTCCAAAGATTCACCACCCTCTGAGTGAAGAAATTCCTCCATCTCAGTCTTAAATAGCTTAGCCCTTATCCTGAGACTATGCCGCCCCCCCCCCCCCCCCCCCCTAGTTCTAGACATTCCAGCCAGAGGAAACAACCTCTCCGCATCTACCCTGTCACTCCCCCTCAGAACCTTGTATGTTTCAATGAGATGTCATATGTAGGAGAAAGCATCAATGTTGCTTGTTTAGTTTTGGGGATCTCATGGATCTTCACTAAGATCTGTGCTGTCATACCACAAGATAGTTACTGACATAAGATCCCAGGTTCAATCTGGTCTGTACTGAAGTTGGGTTCTTGGGCAGCTCTGCACCTGAGCTGGACGTGGGGATAGCAGCCAGAGTTCCTCTTCATCTTTGCCCACATTGCCACTTCAAGCCTGAGGGGTGAGCAATCCAGCATACCTTGCTCGCCCACTACCTGCTCTAGCTTCACTGGGCCTTGTTTTCTCTGCCAGTACCACCCATTACTTTGGTATTCTGGGGAGCAATGATAAACCTGGGCTCATTACTGGAGATTGCCTCCTCAAACCCTTCTTTACCCTTCCCATTCTCTCAAAGAACAAATGTGAGGAGCTCATGAATGCCTTATTCACCAAAATTGCATCTGCAGCAGTTAGTGGCAGGTCAGCCAAGCCCTGTTACATTTCAGACTCTTGCCTGTTCAGCTATATCCTGCTCACTTGATCCCATTCTGCCTAAATTCCTGACACCCCTCTTCCCTTCCTGCCTCCCATGCTAGCTGACATTGTAACTGGTTGCATATTCTCAGACAGTTTCCTTCCCCCCCCCCCCCCCCCCTTTACCTATGCGCAACCCCAGTCCTCGCTAATTACCAACCCATCTCCAAATTCCCTTTTCCACTTTCAAAGTATTGTCTTGTTTCCTAGCTCTGTACCCAGCTCTCTTGCAACTGTTTGAATCTGGCTTCTGCCTCTTTTTATAAAAAAAAAACAGTTTTAACACACAGCTCTAACCTAAATCACAAACAACATTTCTTTTTTGACTGACTATTTTGCGCTGTTCCTCCTCCAATTACTTTCCTCCTTTGACCAGCTCTGGGATTCCCCTTTGAGCTTTTAAGAAAGAATTTGGCATCTATATAGTGCCGTTTGAGAGTTTGGTCTCGGGATTAGCAGACATCGCCCAGTCGAGGCAGCCGGGAGCAGCAGCGGGAGTCGAGTTGGAGCAGTGAGGCAGCCTAAACAGGCTCCACAGGCAACATTCCAAGGGGAGGTCAGAATTCAAGAGTGACTTCACAGCCAAGCTGGTAGGTGATTGGCTGGTTGGTGAGTACTTTTCCTTCCCTTTTAAACCTTTAAGTCGTTAAGTTCAATTAAATAGAGGTGTGATATCTAGAATCGGGGCAGAGGGTATTTAAAAATAATAAATTTAATTAATTACATAGAATGGGAGAGCAGGTGATGTGTTACTGCTGTAATATGTGGGAGCTGATGGACACCATTGATGTTCACGGTGATCACATTTGCAGTAAGTGTTGGCTGCTCGAGGAACTCCGGCTCCGTGTTGATGAGCTGGAGTCCGAGCTTCAAACACTGCGACACATCAGGGAGGGGGAGAGTTACCTGGACTCTGTTCCAGGAAGTAGACACACCAATTAGATTAACTAATTCAGATGTATTCCGTGGTCAGGGACAGAAGGGTGTGACTGAGTGAGGCGGGTACGGGGATCCAGGAGGTAGTGTTGGAGGAGCCGCAGCCCTTGCTCTTGTCCAACAGGTTCGAGGCTCTTACTCCCTGTGGGGACAGGGACTGCAGGCAGCATGAGCAACCTGGCCACAGCACTGTGGAACGAGGGGCCATTCAAGTGGGGGGAGTGAAAAGAAATGTTGTAGTGATAGGGGATAGTATCATTAGGGGGATAGATAGGGTTCTTTGCAGCCGAGAGTGAGAGTCCCGAAGTCTGTTGCCTGCCCGATGCCAGGGTTAAGGACATCTCCTCTAGGCTGGAGAGAAACTTGGAGTGGGAGGGGGAGGATCCAGTTGTCGTGGTCCATATTGGCACCAACGACATAGATCGGACAAGGAAAGAGGTTCTGCTGAGGGAGTATGAGCAGCTAGGGGCCAAATTAAAAAGCAGAACCACAAGGGTAATAATCTCTGGATTACTACTTGAGCCACAAGCAAATTTGGCTAGGGTAAATAAAATCAGTTAAATGCGTGGCTCAAAGACTAGTGTGGGAGAAATGGGTTTTGCTTCTTGGGACACTGGCACCAGTACTGGGACGGGAGAGAGCTGTTCCGTTGGGACGGACTTCACTTGGCCAGTGCTGGGACTAGAATCCTGGCGAATCGAATAACTAGGGCTGTAGAGAGGGCTTTAAACTAATTAGTGGGGGGGGGGAGGTTTCAAGAGAGCGAAAAATAAAAATGTCCGGAGAAGGCAAGGTAGCAGTGGGGGAATTAAAAACCAGAGCGTGTCGGGAAGGGACAGAATGTATATAAAGATAAAGGTAGAGTAGTAAAGGGGGTAAAAGCAGGAATAAATTGTCACAACATATTTAAAAGTTCTTTACCTGAATGCACGCAGCATTCGTAACAAAATAGACGAGTTGACGGTACAAATAACTACACATGAGTATGATCTGGCGGCCATTACAGAAACATGGCTGCAAGGTGACCATGACTGGGAACTAAACATGGGGTATTTGACAATTAGGAAGGACACAGGAAGGAAAGGGAGGTGGGGTGGCTACGTTAAAGGATGGAATCACTTCAATAGTGAGAAATGATATTGGGTCAAAGGATCAGGATAGTGCAACAGTTTGGGTGGAGATAAGGAATAATAAGGGGGAAAAAGTCACTCGTGGGTGTAGTCTATAGGCCTCCTAACAGTTGCAACTCTGTTGGTTGGAGTATAAATCAGGAAATAGTTGGGGCTTGTAATAAGGGAACAGCTATAATCATGGGGGATTTTAACTTTCATATTGACTGGACAAATCAAATTGGGCAAGGCAGCCTTGAGTTCATAGTGTATTAGGGACTGGTTCCTTGAGCAGTATGTAACTGAACCAACCAGGGGGCAGGCAATCTTGGATCTGGTCCTGTGTAATGAAACAGGATTAATAAAAAATGTCCTAGTAAAGGATCCCCTTGGAATGAGTGACCATAATATGGTTGAATTCCAAATTCAGTTGGAGGGTGAGAGTTGGGTCTCAAACCAGCGCACTAAGCTTAAATAAAGGAGACTATGTAGGATTTTGCAATCATTTCAAAATTTTCTACAGCTCCGAAGATTTATTTTTGATTAAAGAATACCTGGGTAGAATACACCTTTTTAAAAATCCAGGGATCAAAAATGGCCATCAGACCTTGTGGCAGAAGAAAAAGGAAAATCAAAGATGGCTGTCCAACCTCGTGGCAGAAGACACAACACAGCCTATGTGCTGTGAAAAGGAAAATCGAAGATGGCTGACAAAGGATTTTTTTTTTTTTAAAACAGCCCCTGCAGTAATAAGGTATTTAAACCGTCAATCAAATGCAGTTTGGGAAACTACCACAATGTTGACTCAAAAGATTAAGTGCTGGAGACTGTCAGCATGAACAAAGGAACTTTGTTTACATGAATGCTTTACAATATTGACTTGAGATTAAGCACTTGAGACTGCCAATCAATTGCAGTTGGGCGTGACCCCAGGACAATCAGATTGTTTACACTAACCTCCAAGGGCTGTTTACTCAACAATTAAGGAAATAGACATGTTTTCTTCAAATGGAGACAGCTTTATTCAACCCATCACAATGAATGGGGATACATTCAAAAACCCATCACAAGGGAAATGGGTAATTCATCCAAAACCCATCACAATGAATGGGGCAGATCGATTCCCTTTTGTATAGCCCAGATATAGTGGTTAGCACTGTTGCCTCACAGCGCCAGGGACCCGGGTTCGAATCCGGCCTCGGGCGACTGTCTGTGTGGAGTTTGCACATTCTCCCCGTGTTTGCGTGGGTTTCCTCCGGGTGCTCCGGTTTCCTCCCACAGTCCAAAGATGTGCGGGTTAGGTTGATTGGCTATGATAAATTGACCCTTAGTGTTAGGGGCATTAAATACGTGGGGTTACGGGGATAGGATGAGATATGTGTTGGTGTAGGGGTTACGGGGATCGGGTGGGATATGTGTTGGTGCAGGCTCGATGGGCCGAAATGGCCTCTATCTGCACTGTGGGGTTTCTGTGATTTCTGTGACATCCGGATTTGGGCGGGAAGATTTCGGCTCCAAATGGGGTATAAGATAGCTTCTCAGGAAGCCATCTCTCTCTCTGCAGCCTCGCCTCTCTGCCCTATCTACAACTCAGGAGCCCGCTGAAGGGAGTGGAATACCAGCAGTTACTTTTAAACACTGGGGTATCTCCATTTCAGGGTGGTGAAGAATCTAAGACCGCAGAGGCACGGAGCAGGCATTTTACTGGTGAGCATAGTTTTTCTGGCCCATCACAAGGCAACATGGATAGGTATTTAGGGGTGGGAATTAAGGGGGATTTTGTTAAAACTCATTTTAGTCAATTTTCCCTTGTCTGTTTTCTCCTCCCCTGTTAAGTAACAGTGTTGCACTAAGCAAGAGAGTGCTGTAGTGGACACTAAGTACTGTGAGAAGTAAAGTGCTGCACTAGTTAAAGGTGCTGTATTTAAGTAAGAGTGTACTGTATTAAAGGTGCTGTATTTAAGAAAAAGAGTGCTGTAGTGGACATTAAATGTACTGTGTTAAGTAAAAGTGCTGTATCGTGTGTTGTATTCATTATTTTAAGTTGTTTTCTTTTTGTTTCAATAAATACTGGTCTGTTTTGCACCCAACCACGAGTCTCGTTTCTGTCTACATCGCTATCGATAAGTCCGGCGGTCAGAACCAGGAAAAGGGGAGCGCTTCGAAACCGCACGGGGCTCTGGAGCAGCTCAGAGGCTTCTGACTGGCCAGAGACAATAACCCCATCCCCGCTAATAATTCCTACAACTATGAAGGTATGAGAGCAGAGTTGACTAAAGTGGACTGGAAAATAGATTAAAGTGAAGACGGTACATGAGCAGTGGTGTACATTCAAGGAGATACTTCACAACTTTCAAGAAAAATATATTCCAGTGAGGAAAAAGGGGCGTAAAAGAAAAGACAGCCATCCGTGGCTAAGTAAAGTAATAAAGGATAGTATCTGACTGAAAACAAGGGCATATAAAGTAGCCAAATCTAGTGGGAGGATAGAAGATTGGGAAGCATTTAAAAGCCAGCAAAGAATAACTAAAAGATTAATTAAGAAAGGGAAGATAGATTATGAAAGTAAACTAGCAAAAAATATAAAAACAGATAGCAAGAGTTTCTACAGTTATATAAAAAGTAAAAGGATGGCTAAAGTGACAAGACCGGGAAATTAGTGGTGGGGAACATGGAGATGGCAGAAACGCTGAACAAATATTTTGTATCAGTCTTTACAGTAGAGGACACTGGACAAACGGGGCTATGGGGGGGAGGAGCTAAACACGATTAAAATCACTAAGGAGGTGGTACTCGGTAAGATAATGGGACTAAAGGTGGATAAGTCCCCTGGACCTGATGGCTTACATCCTAGGGTCTTGAGAGAAGTAGCGGTAGGGATTGTGGATGCATTGGTGGTAATTTTCCAAAACTCTCTGGATTCAGGAAAGGTCCCAGCAGATTGGAAAACTGCTAATGTAATGCTCTTATTTAAAAAGGGAGGCAGACAAAAGGCTGGAAACTATAGACCAGTTAACCTAACAACTGGGGTTGGTAAAATGTTGGAGTCCATTATTAAGGAAGCAGTACCAGGACATTTGGATAAGCATAATTTAATCGGACAGAGTCAGCATAGTTTTATGAAGGGGAAGTAGTGTTTGAAAAATTTGCTCGAATTCTTTGAGGACGTAACAAACAGGGTGGATAAAGGGGAACCAGTGGATGTGGTGTAGTTGGACTTCCAAAAGGCATTTGCCAAGGTGCCACACAAGATTACTGCACAAGATTAAAAAATCACAGGATTGGGGGCAATATACTGGCATAGGTGGAAGATTGGCTATCTAACAGAAAACAGAGTTGGGATAAATGGTTCATTCTCTGGTTGGCAATCAGTAACTAGTGGTGTTCCGCAGGGGTCAATGCTGGGACCCCAACTCTTTACAATCTATATTAACGATTTGGAGGAAGGGACTGAGTGCAACGTATCCAAGTTTGCTGACGATACAAAGATAGGAGGGAAAGCTGTGAATGAGGAGGACATAAAAAACCTGCAAAAGGACATACAGGCTAAGTGAGTGGGCAAAAATTTGGCAGATGGAATATAATGTTGGAAAGTGTGAGGTTATGCACTTTGGCAGAAAATATAAAAGAGCAAGTTATTATCTAAATGGAGAGAAACTGCAAAGTGCTACAGTACAAAGGGATCTGGGGGGTCCTGGTGCATGAAACACAGGTTAGTATGCAGGTACAGCAGGTGATCAGGAAGGCCAATGGAATCTTGGCTTTTATTGCAAGGGGGATGGAGTATAAAAGCAGGGAAGTCTTGCTGCAGTTAAACAGGGTACTGGTGAGGCCACACCTGGAATACTGCGTACAGTTTTGGTTTCCATATTTAAGAAAAGATATACTTGCTCTCGAGGCAGTTCAGAGAAGGTTCACTCGGTTGATTCCAGAGATGAGGGGGTTGACTTATGAGGAAAGGTTGAGTAGGTTGGGCCTCTACTCATTGGAATTCAGAAGAATGAGAGGTGATCTTATTGAAACATATAAGATTGTGAGGGAGCTTGATCGGGTGGATGCGGTGAGGATGTTTCCACTGATGGGTGAGACTAGAACTAGGGAGCATAATCTTAGAATAAGGGCCTGCCCTTTCAAAACTGAGATGAGGAGAAACTTCTTCACTCAGAGGGTAGCCCTGTTCCTGGGACTAGGGACAGGGTCACTGGCAAGGCTTGGAAGCTAAGCAGAGCCAGGCCTGGTTAGTACCTGGAGGAGTGACCATCAGGGAAGACCAGGTGCAGAAGGTCACAGAAGGAGCCCCGAGGAGGGGCGGTTGGTGAGAAGGTCACGGAAGGAGCCCCGGGAGGGGTGGCTGGTGAGCAGGCCCGGGCGTTGGGCTGAAGATTGGCAGACAGGAGGAATGGTGGAAATGGAATGGCGGCGCGCACAGACGCAGCAGCTTTGCTTCTCCCAGGACGGTGCTATTTACGTTTAATGTTAGTTATTGGTACTGGACTCATGGGAGCTTGCAAGATCACATTTTGTTGTTCATGTACTTGTACAATGACAATAAAGTTGAAATTATTATTATTATAAATCTATGGAATTTACTACCTCAGAGTTGTGGAAGCTGCGACATTAAATAAATTTAAAACGGAGATAGACAGTTTCCTAGCTGATAAGGGAATAAGGGGTTACGGGGAGAGGGCAGGGAAGTGGACGGGAGTCTAGATTCGGATCAGCCATGATCCTATTGAATGGCGGAGCAGGCTCGAGGGGCCGTATGGCCTACTCCTGCTCCTACTTATGTTCTTTATGTTCTTTTCCCACCTGTGGCCGGCCCACGGCTAATTAAGTACTTTTGGAGCGTAGTCACTGTTGTAATGTAGGAAACGCGGCAGCCAATTTTTTGCACAGCATCAAAATAAATGACCAGATGATCTGTGTTAAGTGTTGGATGAGGGGTAAATGTAGACCAGGCTAACCCAGATTATGTGTTCACGTCTGGTTTGAACCCACAACCTCCTGACTCGGACAGGAGTGCTACCACGGAGCCAGAGCTGACGCCAGCTTCTAGCAATGGCTTAATTTCCCATTCCCTGCACCATATCCCAAGGATTCAAACTTGAGTCCCTGCCCCGGCACCCGGCCCCCCCGCCCCCTCATCTCAATGCTGGCTCTTGGCAACATCATGGGCTTCACTTCCACATATGCATTGATGATACCCAGTTCTAGTTTCCCGCCATCTTTATCGGCCCCTTCACCGCTACTGTGCGGTCAGACTGCTTGTCCAACATCCAGTCTTGGGCGAGTATTAACTTACTCCAGCGAAACATTCGGAAGACTGAAGGGATCATCTTTGGCCCCCCGCCACAAACTCTCTTCCTTCATCACTGACTCTGACTCTCCCTGGCCAGACATTTCGGTGAAACAGCACCTACTTCCAAGCCTAACACCACTCGCCTCTGTCCCTGCCTTACCCCATCTGCCACTGACAACCTCATCCATGCCTTTGTCACCACCAGACTCAATTGGTGAAATGCTTGGAAGAACTGTGCCATACGGAATGGATTCCTTATAGAGGAGCCCAAAGTACAACCTGAAGGATCAAACCTTCCTCGCAAACAGTGGACAACCATCAACCGCCTCTGAACGGGTCATGGTAGATGCTGTCACTTTCTCCATAGATGGATGATTAAAGCATCCCCAGCATGTGACTGTGGAGCTCCTACTCAGGCCCTGGAGCATACCATTCAGTGCTGCCCTCAGAGGAAATTCGCAGGCAGCCTACAAGATGTCCACGCTGTTACACCGGAAACTTTGGCCTGGATATCTGACTTAGATATTGACATTTGATTTGCTTTGCTCCTGCCTTATGAAAGAAGAAAGAAGAATACAGGAAACTTTCTGGTATCCGGCACTGATGGGACCGAGCTGGTGCCGGTCGATCAACACTGCCGGAGAAACCAGCGCTAATGTTAAAACATACGGAGCTTCTGAGCTCCGTATCTAGCAACAAACCCTGTTGCTTAGCAACAGCTTCAAAACAGTCGGCGCAGCTTGCAAGCATCTCTGTAGCTAAGCAACAGCTTCAGCTAGACGCTTGCAGAGCCAGGAATGGAGAAAAAAAGCATCGAAAAGTAAAAAAAGTTATCTGAACCGACTCCTGAATTTTGCCGGTGGATAGAGCATTCCGGAGATTTAACCTCCGTTTAAACGAAAGTTTCCTGTATTGCCCCAATGTTCCCCTTGCCTGGGGCAACGTTTCATCCTCTTATATACTTCAGTTCATCCAAAACTCTGCAGCTCATATCTTATCCCCACCAAGACCTGGTCACCCACCAGCCCCATCTTCACTGACCCACCAGTAAGAAATATGTAAGCCAGCTTGTCAAAGTCATTTTACTCTAACTGCTTTAACTTGCTGCAGTTACTTGTTTCTGAATTCACCCTGTGGTGCAAAGGGGAACAACGTTCCATTTCAGTATCTCTGTAATAAAAACATAATTATCATCTGGAATTAAGTCTAGAAATTACTGTTTGCCATTAGTGTCCAAACCCCACACACATTCGTATGACATTCTTCTGTGTGCTATTCAAATGGAAATCTTTACGGCTTTGTTAAAACAACGGGCAGAGGAATGTCATACATATGTGTAAAGGATTCACACGATAGTATCACAAGCAGCAGTTTCGAGGTTTATATTTCATCCACTTGCATAACGCTCAGATTATGCCCACTCCTGTTCTCTTCTGATAATCAGTTGCAGGCGGCCGAGAAGATTCCCACCTATTATGAATGAAAGCATTTAAATCTACGCGTGCAAGGATCTGGGGTTGACCCAGACTCCCATTGAGCGCAGCTCCCCGTGCAACTTGCCCTCTCTTCAATGATTTGTTTAATTTTTATTTTCTTTCACTTGTGTTGCCCTTTTGCTCGAGAAGCCAGTGTTGGGAGGAGAGGGAGGGGAGGGGTCCCACCCACACTAATTGTAAGAATCTAGATAACAAGGTGCCACCGCACCAATAATAGGTGCGACATTGCAAGATCTCCACACCCGCCCCAACACAGACATCTAAATATGTCAACAGTTTTGCTTTCCTGTTGTTGGCCAACATCCCATTAACCTTTTCGATTACTTATTCCTACTCCAGCAGGTCAACACTCACAATGTTAGCTGAGCACACAGCTCCACATTGGGTAAACTCCTTGCTTCCTTTCTAGTTTTTTTTAACATAGAAACATAGATATATTTAATGAACTGGCCTCCACCGCCCTCTGTGGCAGAGAATTCCACAGGTTCACCACTCTCTGGGTGAAGAAATTCCTCCTCATATCAGTCTTAAATGGCTTACCCTTTATCCTTAGACTGTGACCCCTGGTTCTGGACTCCCCGGCCATCGGAAACATCCTTCCCGCATCTAGTCTGTCCAGACCTGACAGAATTTTATAGGTTTCGATGAGATCCCCTCTCAATCTTCTAAACTCCAGTGAGTATAAGCCCAATCGACACAATCTCTCCTCATACGTCATTCCTGCCATCCCAGGTATCAGCCCGGCACCCGGCTACCGACCATAGAGCACATATACCAGAAACGCTGTCTACGGAGGTCACGGTCCATCATCAAAGACCCTACCCACCCCAGCCACAGTCTGTTCGCCCTCCTGCCATCTGGGAGACACTACAGATGCATTCGCACCCGTACGACCGGATTTAGGAACAGCTTCTTTCCCAGGGCTGTCATCCTACTGAACTCCACAAATAAACTCTAAAGCCTGCACATCTGCCAATGCACTTTATTATGGTTATGTTTATGTTAATGTATGTGGAATGTTTAAATGTCTTAATCTAAATGTACACTCTTGGGAGCCGCAAGCCTACATTTCGTTGTACTGCACTTGTGCACTAACAATGACAATAAAAGTTGATTTGATTTGATTTTGATTTTGAATCTTCACTGCACTCCTTCCATGGCAAGAACATCCTTCCTCAGATAAGCCCCATCTTTGGACAGTTTTCAGTCCTCCAGCATTTTGCCCATGAAGGCATTCTTTGTATGTGAAGCTCGACAACAACTTGCATTTATCGAGCATCTTTAACGTAGTAAAATGTCCCAAGGCGCTTCACAGGAGCGTAATCAAACACAATTTGACACCGAGCCACACAAGGAGATATTGGGACAGGTGAAGAGTTGGTTTTAAGGAGCGTCTTAAAGGAGGAGAGAAGTGGAGGGGTGGAATTCTGGTCCCTGCAGTTCTTCATGTGTGAGCCTTGGCAGTGAGCGTTTTCAGGCTCTCCCACCATGCGGGCCACCGTATTTGAGCCTGGTTCTCCCATTTGCTCAGCATCTGCTACTGCGCATTTCCAACCAGGGGTTGTTGGACAAAAGAAATAAGGATCAGGTGCCCTGGCCAATGGCCCCTTACTGCCCCAAACGATGCTATTGCCAACTGCAGTCCCTCTCTGCACCCATACTCCACCTCATGCCATTCTCATACAAGTCCGGCCTGATCTCAGCTCGCATCACCGATTGAATCTGGAGCCTTCCAGGTCAGTATGAGTCAAACTGAGGTTTTCCAGAGGGGCCTGTGAGATGAGGGGGGACGTTAGGGTCTTTCTGGATGGAATGACTAAGGTGGGTTGAATGGAACTTCTTTATCTGTAATTAAAGGCCTATCAGCAGATAACGGTCACCCAGCTGGCCATTAATCATGTGTGAGCCAAGAGTGAGTGTCGACAGGCTATTCAACCACAAGAGTGTCACCACCCAGTCTGATCCCGCCCTCGGCTGACACCCACACTGCCAACATGGCCCATGGATAACAACAACAACTTGTTTCTACACAACAACAACTTGTATTTATATAGCGCCTTTAATGTAGTAAAACGTCCCAAGGCGCTTCACAGGAGCGTTATCAAAAAAAAATTGACACCGAGCTACATAAGCAGATATTAGGGCAGATGATCAAAAGCTTGGTCAAAGAGGTAGGTTTTACGGAGCGCTTTAAAGGAGGAATCACAGTCTAAAGATAAGGGGTAGGCCATTTAGGACAGAGATGAGGAGGAATTTCTTCACCCAGAGAGTGGTGAACCTGTGGAATTCTCTACCACAGAAGGCGGTGGAGGCCAATTCATTAAATATATTCAAGAAGGAGTTAGATATATTTCTTAAGGCTAAAGGGATCAAGGGGTATGGGGAGAAGGCAGGGACAGGGTACTGAATTTGGATGATCAGCCATGATCTCATTGAATGGCGGAGCAGGCTTGAGGGACCGAATGGCCTACTCCTGCTCCTATCTTCGATGTTTCTATGAAAGAGGGGCAGAGATGTTTAGGGAGGGAATTCCAGAGCTTAGGGACTAGGCAGCTGAAGGCACGGCCTTCATCAACCTGAAACGTTAACTCTCTATCTCTCTCCACAGATACTGCCTGACCTGCTGAGTATTTCCAGCCTTTTCTGTTTGTATTTCAGAGTTCCAGCATCCGTAGTATTTTGCCTTTTGTAAATGGTTACAGCAGAATAGCAGAGGGGGAGGGAAGCATGGGAAATCTGGGAAAGAAGGCAAGGCTCCCGTGGTCTGGGAATATGGCGGAGGAAAGGCAGGTGGACCCCAGGGGTGCGGACCACCCCGTTGGCCGTGTACCAATAGGGGAATCGGCACCCCAAGCACCAGCTCGCCCCTCCTCCAGTCCCAGCGGCTCTGGTGCAGCACTTCAACCTGGCAGAAGTGGGGCCCACCAGTGTGGGAACGGGCTGTTCCTGGGCAGTAGCCAGTTGTGAAAGTAATTGGGTCCCACGAGGAAAAGGGGCATCTCGAGAAAAAAAAAGGGCCCATTTTTGACGCAATCAGCATCTTTGGCTGGACCTACTAGCACTGGCCCCCCCTACCACTGCCCCACACCACTGTGTCCACACACCCTCACCTAGCGGGAATCCCAGCTGTGCCGCTTGTGGTTAAGGTGCGCTGCCATTTCATTTAAATTGCCTTCCCTGTGAATTCCGACACGGCCAGAAGCAAATGGCCAATGGAGAAGTCCCGCTAACGCCAGTCTTGTGACAGCAGAGCAGGATTGCGTGTTTCAGCCCCTGTCTATGTACAAGTTCTGTGTATTTGAGCACATGCACAGGCAGTACTCCTCCATGTTCAAGCCCTGTGTATGTAAATGCAACCGGCCGAATTTCCTTTGCACAATGGCTGCCGATTCGCGATAACCCATTTTTGCGCTACCGCCCGCGATAAGTTTCATTCCGCTCGATCGATTTCTCATCCTTGTGTTCAAATCCCTCCAGAGCCTCACCCCCCCCCTCCCTAAATGCAAGCCCCTCCAGCCCCACAACCCTCCGAGATCTCCGCGCTCCTCCACTTCTGGCATTTACGCACCCCCGAATTTTAATCGCTCCGCCATTGGTGGCCGCGCCGTCAGCTGCCGAGACCCTAAGCTCGCGAATTCCCTCCCTAAACCTCTCCGCCTCTCTCTCTCTTCCTTTAAGACGCTCCTTAAAACCTACCGCTCACCTGTCCTAATATATCCTTATGTGGCTCGGTGTCAAATTTTGTCGATCGCGCTCCTGTGAAGCGCCTTGCGTCGTTTCACGGCGTTAAAGGTGCTATATAAATGCAAGCTGTTGTTGTTATCCATGGGCCGTGCTGGCAGTGTGGGTGTCAGACAAGGGCAGGGTCAGACTGGGTGGTGACACTCTTGTGGTCGCATAGCCTGTCGACACTCACTCTAGGCTAACACATGATTAATGGTCAGCTGGGTGACTGTTATATCTGTTAATAGGCCCTTAACTGTCTATCAGCTAAGACCTGGGACAGTGGCCTGGGCTCCCAATGTGCTCATGCAGGGGGGGTTACAAACTAAAAGTAAAGGATTTGTTCTAGCTGGTGCCTTTGTTACCTCTAGACTTGACTATTCCAACGCACTCCTGGCTGGCCTCCCACGTTCTACCCTACCTAAATTTGAGGTCATCCAAAATTCGGCTGCCCGTGTCCTAACTCGCATCAAGTCCCGTTCGCCCATCACCCCTGCGCTCGCTGACCTACATTGGCTCCCAGTTAAGCAACGCCTCGATTTCAAAATTCTCATCCTTGTTTTCAAATCCCTCCATGGCCTCGACCCTCCCTATCTCTGTAATCTCCTTCAGGCCCACAACCCCCCACCCCGAGATATCGGCGCTCCTCTAATTCTGCCCTCTTAAGCATCCCGGATTTTAATCACTCAACCATTGGTGGCCGTGCCTTCAGCTGTCTAGGCCCTAAGATCTGGAATTCCCTCCCTAAACCTCTCCGCCTCGCTCTACCTCTCTTTCCTCCTTTAAGACACTCTTTAAAACCTACCTCTTTGGTCATCTCCCCGAATTTCTCCTTATGTGGCTCGGTGTCAATTTTTTGTCTTATAATACTCCTGTGAAGCGCCTTGGGACGTTTAACTACATTAAAGGCGCTGTATAAATACAAGTTGTTGTTGTTGCTGCCACTGCTGTTGGTCTTGCGCAATTTTAATACAGTTCATGAGTTAACATTAAGAAATGCAAGGTAATGTACATCAGAGCTACCAACAGCCAATACAAGGACACAATTAAACACGTATTGTAAGAGGTGTATGGTCGTGTAGTGGTTTATGTTACTTGAATAGCGATCCAGTTCAAATCCCACCACGGTATTTTGAGAATTTGAATTAACTTTAGAAATACAAAAATCTGGAATTTACAGAAGAGTCTACAGCACAGAACCAGGCCCTAGGAACAGGAGTAGGCCATTCAGCCCCTCGAGCCTGTTCTGCCATTCAATTAGATCATGGCTGATCTGTATCTTAACTCCATCTACCCGCCTTGGTTCCATATCCCTTAATACCCTTTGCCTATCAAAAATCTATCAAACTCTTTGAAATTTTCAATTGACCCCCCAGCCTTTTTTGGGGACGAATTCCAGATTTCCCCCTGCCCTTTGTGTGAAGAAATGCGGCCCAACTGTCGGTGTTGCTCCACACCAGCCTCCTCCCACCTTTCTTCATCTTATCCTATCAGAATGTCCGTCTATTCCTTTCTCCCTCGGGTGCAAGAGTGAGCAGGAAGCTGCTGGATGCTTGTTAAAAACTCAACTTGGTTCACTAATGTCCTTGAGGGAAGGAAACCCTCCGCCCTCGCCCGGCCTGGCCTCACATGTGACTCCAGTCCCACACTCTGCAAGGTTGACTCTTTACTGCCCTCCCAAGTGCCTGAGCAAGTCACTCAATCATATCGGAACTCAGGGCCACTAGGGATGGGCAGTAAATGCCGGCCTTGCCAGCGGTGCCCACGTCCCGAGAATGAATAAATAAGATGCAACAAAAAGATTAGGCTGTGCCAGCTGAGCAAACATTGAATGCGGTTTCAAATAAAAGAGTAGCAATTGTGAAAGGAATGGAACGTGTAGGGTGTGTAACTAGATCAATAGGGTAGAAAGATCACCGTGGCAACTAATCGACCAGTAAAGGCAGGAGGCCTCCTGTGAGGGAGCGAAATCTCTGCTTTGCAACATCCAGTACATCTTTTGATATCAATGGCCCCGTGTAAGAAGAATGTGCAATTGAAAGAAAGAAATACTTGCATTTATATAGCGCCTTTCATGACCAAAGCACTTTACACCCAATGAAGTACTTTTTGAGGTGTCGCTGTTGTAATGTAGGAAACGCGGCGGCCAATTTGCGCACAGCAAGCTCCCACAAACAGCAATGTGATAATGACCAGACAATTTGTTTTTGTGATGTTGATTGAGGGATAAATATTGGCCAGGACACCGGGGATAACTCCCCTGCTCTTCTTTGAAATAGTGCCGTGGGATCTTTTACGTCCACCTGAGAGAGCAGACGGTTTAATGTCTCATCCGAAAGACGGCACCTCTGACAGTGCAGCACTCCCTCAGTACTGCACTGGAGTGTTAACCTGGAGTTTTTATGCTCAAGTCTCTGGAGTGAGACTATGAACCCACAACCTTCAGGACTCAGAGGCGAGAGTGCGACCCACTGAGCCACAGGCGACACTTAACCCAACATGAATGATCTATTTGTACCTGCAGTCTCGTGTAGATATCTCTGCAGTGCCATACTCAAAAGTAAATTCAGTTTGACAAAGATAAAAGATTCTTTTAAAATACTTTTCCATTTTGTTTAAAATAACTCAGTTCAAATCGCGTGGAAAGTTGGTGGATACAAAAACAATATTACATTAGCAAAATAACTCCATGTTTCCTTACATTTTACAGTAGGATAGGAACATAGGAACAGGAGTAGGCCATTCAGCCCCTCGGGGCTGTTCCACCATTCGATGAGATTGTGGCTGATCTGTGTCCTAACTCCATTTACCCACCTTGGCTCCAGGTCCTTAATATCCTTGGCTTGCAAAAATCTTTCGATCTCAGATTTAAAATTATTAACTGAGCGAACATCTCCTGCTTTTTGTGGGAGAGAGATCTGTAGTGTCCGAGGATCAATAATACTCAGACTGCAGGAGAACAATAAAACAGGTATTTACTGAACAGAGAGTAATTCAAGACTGAAATACAGAAGCCTGCTATGGCTTTATATACAGGGGTGGTCACTGCCGGTACTGCAGTATAGAATCAGTTCTTCTCTTAAAGGTACATACACAACAATTCCTCCCCTTTTAGATAAACAGTACATAACATTCATTTAACAACTAAATAATAACTAATTTCAATTACAATTTTCTCTGTACTATATACATCAACTGAAATAATCATTTATAAGTTCAGTCTTTGAGGAGGCTTCCTCATCCTGACTGGATAGCGCCTTTCTCGAGTATCCTGTTCTTGCGGCGGAGTTGATTCTGGCTCATTGTCATTGGTTGGTTCGTCAGCTTCCAATACCACTGCTTCTGAGGCAGACGCAATCTGTACTTCGGGTTGATTACCAGGTGTACCTGCTCATGGTATGGGTTTGGCTTGTTCCTGTGACTCTAGAATCTGGTCAGCATGGCATCTCATGATGATCTCTCCAATGTCCACTGTGTACATTAGTGGTCCCTGCTGTGTGCATATCGTTCCTGGCTGCCATTTTTCTGTTCGGTAGTCGCGGGCCAAGACTGGTTGCCCTATCTTGAAGCTCCTGGTTGGCTTCTCATTTATGTGCTGGAATTGCTTATCCTCAACATCTCGTCTTATGTTTGGTTTGAGCAAATCCAGGTGATATCTTAGCCTTCGGTTGAAGAACATTATAGCTGGAGCTTGGTTGGTGACTGCATGTGTCGCATTCCGGTAAGCAAACAAGAAATTATCCACCTTGTGTTGTAGTGGTATGTCGTCATTATGCATTGCCTTTATGGCCTTTTTAAAGGTCTGAACAAACCTCTCAGCCAATCCATTTGTGGCTGGATGATATGGGGCAGATGTGTAATGCTTCACCCCATTATTCCTCAGAAACCTCCGGAAATCCTCTGACACAAACTGTGGCCCATTGTCGGAGCAAATCTGTTCTGGCAAGCCATTCCTGGTGAAGATGGTCCGTAGGACTGCAATAGTTTTCTCCGTGGTGGTGGAGGACATTTTGATGACCTCTGGCCATTTCGAATGGGCGTCCACAGCGATTAGGAACATTGAGTCCATAAATGGACCAGCAAAATCAATGTGTACCCGTTGCCATGGAGATGAGGGCCACTCCCATGGATGTAGCGGGGCCTGTGGTGGAGCGTTTTGGACCTTCTGGCATCCTGTGCATCTCTTGGTCATATCCTCGATTTCTTTATCGATTCCCGGCCACCACACAAACGCCCTGGCTAGGCTCTTCATTTTTACTCCTCCCAGATGACCCTCATGAAGCTCATTGAGCACTCTATCTCTCAACTTGGGTGGAATTACCACTCGGGATCCACACATCAAGGTCCCCCGGCACACTGACAGCTGTTCTCTCCTTGGCGAAAATGCTGGCAACAGTGAGTCGCCATGTGCTGGCCATCCCTTCACCGTCAAATCATAGACCCGAGAGAGTATCGGGTCATTTTGGGTTTCCTTCTCTATACTTGAGTTTGTAACAGGTAGACATTCGACTATGGTCGCATGGAATATCTCAACAGGGTCCACTGCAGGTGCTTCCTCTACCGTAGGCAACGGTAGGCGCGACAGCCCATCAGTGTTTCCATGCTGTTTCGTACCCTTGTACTCTATGTCGTACTGATATGCCCCTAGAAAAATGACCATCTTTGCAGCCGTTGCGCTGTCATCACCGGAACGCCCTTCTTTGGGTTAAAAATGGAGACCAGGGGCTGATGATCAGTCAGTAGGGTGAATTTCTGCCCGTGCAGATAGTGATTGAACTTCTTCATCCCCCACACCAGGCTGAGGGCCTCCCTGTCAATCTGGGCGTAGTTACGCTCGGCTGAGGTTAACGAGCGCGACGCAAAGGCTATTGGCCTCTCTGAACCGTCAGAGAATTTGTGTGACAGCACCGCTCCAATGCCGTAGGGAGACGCATCACATGCTAACCGAATCGGTAGTGTTGGATTGTAGTGGGCCAATACTTCTTTTGAAGTGATTAGGCATTTACATTTCTGAAAGGCACGCTTACACTCATCACTCCATTTCCATGTTGCTCCAGTTTGCAGTAGGGCATTCAGTGGGTGCAGAATTGTAGATAAATTCGGCAAGAACTTATGGTAGTAGTTCACCAACCCGAGGAACGACCTCAGTTGCGACACATTTTCCGGTGCTGGAGCCTTGACTACAGCCTCAATCTTGTCCGGCGACTTATGCAACCCTTCCTCATCAATCATGTGGCCACAATATGAGATTTGTCTCCTGAAGAACTCGCATTTGGGGCGGTTGGCTCGTAGCCCATATTCCTGTAATCTCGTGAGCACCTGCTCCAGGTTGGCAAGGTGTTCACTGTCATTTTCGCCCGTAACCAGGATGTCGTCCAAATAACACTGGGTCCCCGGGATCCCTTGCAGGACTTGTTCCATCGCCCTCTGCCAAATAGCCGGGGCTGATGCTACCCCGAATACCAGTCGATTGTACTGGTAAAGGCCTTTGTGAGTGTTTATCGTGAGGTATTTCCTAGACGCTTCTTCCACCTCCATTTGTAGATACGCTTGGGCCAGATCAATCTTTGTAAAGCGTTTCCCTCCAGATAGCGAGGCGAAAATATCTTCTATCCGTATCTTCTATACTGTGTGCAGGACTGGGTTCACAGTTACCTTGAAGTCCCCACAGATGCGAACCTTCTTTGGTTCCCCAGGCGTGCTGCTCAATGATTTCTTCATTACAGGAACGATGGATGTGGCCCACTCGCTCCAGTCCACCTTGGACAGCACACCCGAACGCTCTAGACTCTCCAGCTCTGCTTCAACGGCTGGGCGGATCGCGTAAGGTACCGGTCTGGCCTTTATAAATTTTGGGTTTGCGTTATCTTTGATTTTTATCGTTGCCGTTACTCCTTTTAGAGTCCCAAGTCCTTGTTGGAACACCTCTTTCGCGTCAGTTAGAATTTTTGACAGTCGTCCAGGTATGACGTCATCATCCTTTTTATCAGTCACAGTTAGCGCCTGAATGGAATGCCAATCCAATTGTATTTTTGGATCCATTCACATCCCAATAATGGTGGTCCTCCATCTGGTAGTATATATAGATACAGTTTCTGTGCTTCCTTGCCGTTGTATTCAACTGGCACCCTTATTTTTCCTCTGGGGTAGACTTTTTGCCCCGTATATGTCTTCAATACAATGGACATGTCCTTCAAGGGTATGTGTGAGAATAGCTGCTCATAGTCTCGTCGATTCATTACAGTTAGGGCTGATCCTGTGTCCAATTCCATCTTTAATGGGGACCCTGCTATCATGAGGGTGACCCAAATGGTTCGGTGATCCTCCTTTGCGATCACGTTGTGTAACTTTAGACAACTTAGTCTCCTGCTCCCGGAGTCCTTATCACTCTCCTGATCTTCCAAACTACTGTCTGTCAATTTCTTTACTTTCTTGTACTTTTCCTTAGTAGTTCTTGTAGTGTTGGTTTTCTTTCCCGACCTGCAGACTCTTGCTATGTTTCCCATTTTCCCACATTGCCTGCATACTTTGTCCTTAACCCAGCAGTCCTTCTGATCATGGGTTGTTCTGCCGCAGTGATAGCACTTTTCTGCTCCATACGCCATTTCGTTAGCGCTGTATTCCTGTGGTTTCTGTTGTATTTCCGCAGCTCCCCGTGCTGCTGCTTCGTAGGATACTGCCACGCTGAAAGCCTGTTCTAGCGTCAGGTCCTTTTCCGAAAGTAGTCGTTTCTGGGTTCCTTCACTCTGGAGCCCGCAGACAAACTTATCCCACAAGGTGTCTGCCAGTCCTGCTCCGAACTGGCAGTGCTTCGATAACTTGCGTAGTTCCGTAAGATAGTCAGCATTGTTCTCATCTTTGTGCTGGTTTCTTTTATGGAACTTGAATCTTTCTGCTATCAGCAGCGGTGTAGGGTTTAGGTGTTCCTGTAAGATATTAACAATCTCTTCAAAACTTTTCTCCATTGGTTTAGCTGGGGTAATTAAATTCCGCAATAGGCCGTACGTTCTCGCGCCCATCAAATTTAATAATACCGACGCCTTCTTTCCATTGGCCACCTCATTGGCATTGCAGTACACTTCAATTCTTTCCACATACGTGGTCCAGTCTTCTACCTCGTTGTCGAAAGCAGTGATACTGCCACTCTTCGGCATCTTGGGTGATTTAAAATGGCGCCTCCCGCGCTTTTTCTTCTTCCCCAATGTAATAAAATGGCGTCTCCCGCGCTTTTCCTTCTTCCCCAATGGAATAAAATGGCGCCTCCCGCGCTTTTCCTTCTTCCCCTTGCTGCCACGCTGCTCCTAGCGTTCTACAGGGTAATGGCAGCGACCCGCGATTTCGGCGCGTATCACTTTTCCTTCCCCTCGTTCTATCCTCTCCACGCTGCCCTGTTCTTGAGCACCGACCGCGCCCTGTGCGCTCCACCCTCTCTCTTCCTCCCGACGACGCTGCACGGCCCCTTTGCAGAGCCGCTCAATCGAGCCCGAGCCCGCCGCAGTCCGGAAGGGTCAGCGCACTACCTGCTACCAGCACGACTTGCTGGAACACCTCGATTGGGGAGCCAGGCCCAGCTCTCCACAGCCTCCCCTGCAACTCTCCGATGGATCCCTGGGCGGCTGCCCGTGGTCGACGCCCGCCGTTCTGACTTCGACCTCCAAGAAGCTTCTCTTCAGGGAAAAGATCCCCGTGAGGTGATGCAGTACTGCAGGTGAGTTCAAACCTGCCCGTCGCCAGTGTAGTGTCCGAGGATCAATAATACTCGGACTGCAGGAGAACAATAAAACAGGTATTTACTGAACAGAGAGTAATTCAAGACTGAAATACAGAAGCCTGCTATGGCTTTATATGCAGGGGTGGTCACTGCCGGTACTGCAGTATAGAATCAGTTCTTCTCTTAAAGGTACATACACAAGTTCCACACTCCTACCACCCTTTGTGTGAAGAAGTGTTTCCTAACTTCTCTCCTGAATGGCCTGGCTCTGATTTTAAGGTTATGACCCCTTGTCCTAGACTTCTCCACCGGCGGATAAAGTTTCTCTCTCTCACTACCCTATCAATTCAGGATGCAGGAAGGATGTTCCCGATGGTCGGGGAGTCCAGAACCAGGGGTCACAGTCTAAGGATAAGGGATAAGCCATTTAGGACAGAGATGAGGAGGAATTTCTTCACCCAGAGAGTGGTGAACCTGTGGAATTCTCTACCACAGAAGGCAGTTGAGGCCAATTCATTAAATATATTCAAGAAGGAGTTGGATATATTTCTTAAGGCTAAAGGGATCAAGGGGTATGGGGAGAAAGCAGGGACAGGGTACTGAATTTGGATGATCAGCCATGATCTCATTGAATGGCGGAGCAGGCTCAAGGGGCCGAATGGCCGACTCCTGCTCCTATCTTCTATGTTTCTATTCCTTCTAAAATCCTAAAACCCTCAATGAAATCTCCCCTTAAGCTTCTCTATTCCAGGGAATACAAGTCCAGTTTATGTAATCGCTCCTCATAATCTAACCCTTGGAGCCCTGGTAACAATCTGGTGAATCTGCGCTGCACTCCTCCCAAGGCCAATATATTCTTTCTGAGGTGAGGTGCCCAAAATTGTGCACAGTGCTCCAGATTGGTCTAACCAGGGCGTTGTGTAGCTGTAGCAAAACCTCCTCCACTGTATATTCTAGCCGTCTAGTTATAAAGGCTCACATTCCATTAACCTTTTTGATTTTGTTTTTGTACCTGACCACCAATGTTCCCGCTAATTTTTTTTGAGGGTGTGTGGCCCCTTTAAGGGGCTGCACGGCCCATTCAAATTACCGCGCATGCACGGCTTTTTCCCCATTATAATGCCATTGAATGACCTGCGCAGGACCTGCAGATCGCTGCATGGACACGCGGCTGTGGACCTGAGGGGGAATATTGCTGATCACTGCATTTTAGTGATCTGTGCACATTTTAGTAATCAGTATAGTGATGGGTTCATGGTGAACATAAGAAATAGGAGCAGGAGTCGGCCATTTGGCCCTTCAAGCCTGCTCCGCCATTCAATAAGATCACGGCTGATCTTCTACCTCATCTCTACTTCCCTGCACTGTCCCCATATCCCTTGATTCCCTTATATTCAAAAATCTATCGATCTCTGCCTTGAATATACTCAATGACTGAGCCTCCACAGCCCTCTGGGGTAGAGAATTCCAAAGATTCACCACCCTCTGAGTGAAGAAATTTCTCCTCATCTCAGTCCTAAATGGCCGACTCCTTATTCTGAGACTGTGACCCCTGGTTCTAGACTCCCCAGCCAGGGGAAACATCCTCCCTGCATCTACCCTGTCAAGCCCTGTAAGAATTTTATCTGTTTCAATGAGATCACCTCTCATTCTTCTAAACTCGAAGGCCTAGTCTACTCAATCTCTCCTCATAGGACAATCCCCCCATCCCAGGCACCAGTCTGGTGAACCTTCGTTGCACTCCCTCTATGGCAAGTATATCCTTCCTTAGGTAAGGAGATCAAAACTGTACACAATACTCCAGGTGTGGTCTCACCAGGGCCCTATATAATTGCAGTAAGACATCTTTACTCTTATACTCAAATCCTCTTGTAATAAAGGCCAACATACCATTTGCTTTCCTAATTGCTTGCTGTACCTGTATGTTAACGTTCAGTGATTCGTGTACAAGGACATCCAGGTCCCTCTGAACACCAACATTGCCCAGTTTCTCACCATTTAAAAAATACACTGCTTTTCTATTTTTCCTACCAAAGTGGATAACTTCACATTTCTCCACATTATATTCCATTTGCCGTGTTCTTGCCCACTCACTTAGCCTGTCTATATCCCCTTGAAGCCTATTTGCATCCTCCGCACAACTTACATTCCCACCTAGCTTTGTATCATCAGCAAACTTGGATATATTACATTTGGTCCCCTCATCCAAATCATTGATGTAGATTGTGAATAGCTGAGGCCCAAGCACTGATTCTTGTGGTACCCCACTAGTTACAGCCTGCCCCACCAGTTAAAGCTTCCCTTTCATAATTCCATGCTGACTCTGCCCAATCCTTTTATTGTTTACTAATTGCCCTGTTACCACATCCTTAATAATAGATTCTAGCATTTTCCCTACTACTGATGTCAGCCTAATTGGTCTGTAGTTCCCTGTTTTCTCTCTCCCTTCATTCTTTAATAGTGGGGTTACATTTGCTACCTTCCAATCTGTGGGAACAGTTCTAGAATCTATGGAATTTTGGAAAATGACAACCAATGTATCCACTATCTCTACAGCCACCTCTTTCAAAGCCATCAGGTCCAGGGGATTTATCAGCTTTTAGTGCCATTAATTTCTCCAGTACTATTTTTTTTACGAATACTAATTTCTTTCAGTTCCTCATTCTCACTAGACCCTCGCTGGAGGTGAATTGTAGATGTTTTGTTGTGGTAGCAGCTGGCCTGATGGGTTGAATGGTGTTTTCTCATTTCTTTTGTTTTCTACCTTCTTACGTGCACTTTGCTTCAGGTCAGAGGCCTGCTAGGGTTGCCACCTTACCAGGTTTTTGAGCAGGCCCGATGAGAACAGTCTGTGTTTTTCAAATCGTTACTCTCTCACATTCCTATAACAGAGATTGTATCCTTTGGTTTGTTAAATACCTCTGCAGTTATAAGCAAATTTAACTTCTTGACCATACCATACTGTGAAGGTCTACTGTCACGTAGGTGAGGTACTATTGGCAGTAGAATACCATGGCAACTTTTTTAAATCTTTTTAATCCCAATGCACAGGATAATTATGAATGAGGAAGGCCATTTGGCCTATATCACCTCATTCAACAACAACAACTTGCATTTATGTAGTGCCTTTAAAGTAGTAAAATGTCCCAAGGCACTTCACAGGAGTGTAATCAGACAGAAATTAACCAAGCCAAACATGGAGACATCAGGACAGGTGGTAGGTTTTAACGAGCGTCTTAAAGGAGGAGAGGTAGAGAGGTGGAGCGGTTTAGGGAGGAAATTCCAGAGCTTAGGGCCGAGATAGCTGAAGGCACGGCCACCGATGGTGGAGCGAAGAATTTGAGGGGTGAACAAGAGGCCAGAATTGGAGGAACGTAGAGATCTTGGAGGGTTGGAGGACACTAAAGTTCCATCCCTCCATCATAATGTCTGGATTCCAAAAATCTATCTATCTCAGCCTTGAATATACTCAACGACTGAGCATTCACAACACTTTCGGGCAGAGAATTCCAAAGATTCACAATCCTCTGAGTGAAGAAGTTCCTCCTCATCTCAGTCGTAAAAGGCCGGCCCCTTCTCCTGAGACTATGGCATCACGGGCAGTGCTGTGGTCTCTAGGACCCACACCCAGTGCAGGAAGAAGTTTAACGAGCTCACATGGGTGGTCAGGGTGAGTGAAGGCTTCAGCAAATGCGACATACCACCATCTGTACCACAAGCTTCGCACACTGCTCAATGCCCCACACCCCCCGTTGTCATGTCGGAAATGCTGCAGCCAATTTGTGCTCAGCAAGATCCCATAAACAGCAATGTGATAATGACCTTTGATGGGTCATCGACCTGAAACGTGTAAGATTCGCAAAATTTGAACATTGTCCTATAAGGGTCTATTGGCAGAAGAGGCCTTAATTTTAAAGACTGTTTTAAAAGAAGCCCAGAGAAAGGGGCATACAAAATGGCTGCCAGACCCCGTGACCAGCTTTTTGGGACACTTTAAAATGGTTCCTGCAGTCCCCAGACAGCCTTTGTGGATTCAGCCCACAGTAAGTTCTGGAAGGCCGTTTCGGAGAAAACGAAACCAGACAGAACCACATACATATGGATTGGATGCAGATCCAATCAGATCGGCCTGTAGATAAAGGCCATCTAAATGTTTACCCAGACAAAGGGAAACAGTTTCAAATTCATAGGGGGAACATCAAGAACCGTTAAAGACATCAAGAGGACATTAAAAACAATACAGGGTCATTCCAGACCAGAGATGGCCATTACCGGCCATCCCAAAGTAGTTTAAAACATAATAACTACCCCGCTGTGCTACAAGCCCGCCAAAAATTGAACAAAGACTAACCTT
Source organism: Somniosus microcephalus (assembly GCF_052327205.1). NCBI lineage: Eukaryota > Metazoa > Chordata > Chondrichthyes > Squaliformes > Somniosidae > Somniosus > Somniosus microcephalus. The sequence goes on from NC_140988.1 coordinate 362,332,879, forward strand.
GATCTAGGCGGGAGATAAGAGCCTCTTTGAGAAGTATAATTGGGGACCCGGAATAGCTATCGGTACGCTTTTGGCCTGGCCCAGCTTTTCGTAGCTGTTGGAGAACGACGAGCCTTCAGGTAGCCTTGGGAAGGCTTGCCATCCAAGAAGGTGGTTCGAAGAAGAAGAAGACGAGACCCGGGGTAGTCATCGGGAGATCATCGACAAAGACCCCGGGCAGTTGACGAGAGGAAGAGGAGACGAAACGCCCCTACCGATCGGGGTAGCCAGCGTTGAGCACAGAAGCACTGAAAAATCAAGGCTGTGACCACCATCGTCGTCTGCAGGAGCACCGAGAAGACAGCCTGTGGGCGAAACGATGGACGGCGAGTCCTGCTGACTTAAGGTGGCCGAGACGCCATCAGCCTGGACAGCCCGCTGCGCCTACAGCCCACTGACCACGTGGAGACAGGACGTCATAGAGAATCAAAACGCAGACTTCAAAACCTCTATGTTTCTAACTGGGATTGGTGAGCATGTTTCTGGCCCCTCATAATCTGATCTAGATAGGCTTAGGGGGTGAGCATTTAAGGGGTAATTAACTATGAGTTGTTGTCCCTCGATGTTCCGTGTATTTCCCCATTTCGTGATAACCTCTGTAAAGTATAATATGCCTGTATTTATCTTAGCTAGTACTGTGTTATGATTTGTTTTTCCCTCCCATGTACCTTATTGGCTTGCAGTTTGATTTGTTTCTATATGCAATAAAATTTCATCTCGTTTTCATTAAACCTGGTCTATAGAGTATTCTCTGCATTGTAGTTCCTGCCTCAAAGTCCAGTGTATAGAATCTAAGGGGCGCGTGGGTCGAACCACTCAAGGTTTTACTGTGCAAGAGAGAGAGAGGGCCTCTAGGGAGAGAAACCTCTGCGATCTAAGAGAAAAACCCCTTACAAACATTAACTCTGTTTCTCTCTCCACAGATGCTGCCTGACCTGCTGAGTATTTCCAGCATTTTCTGTTTTTATCTCAGCATCTATGTTCCTCCTCTCCTATTTTTTCCAAATTTGCATTGTGGACCTTGCCTACATTTTCAAACCTGCAGGCAGCAAATTGTCTTTTCAGACATTGCTTGCAGCATGCTTGTGCGCTGTGTGACCACAGGGGGCGCTGCCGGGCTGAGGAGCCAGCCACCTCCACTGCACCCTGGGTAATGTAGTACGTCACTGCGGGAAGACTACAGGTCCCGGCGTGCCCCGCGCTCTCGTGAGATGTGCCGGGGCCGGGGGCCGCCATTGTGGTTGCCATGGCGCGGGGCCTGGTGCTGCTGGTGCTCGGCCCCGGGGAGCTGTGCCGGCCGCTCTACTCCCGGCTCTTCGGCGCAGCCAGTCCGCAGGACGCCGCACAGGAGGGGGGCCCCGCCGCCGCCCAGCTCCAGCAGCAGCGGCTCAGGCTGCTGGGCAAAGAGCAGCTGGCGGCCGTGGCCCGGTGAGAGGAGTGGAAGAGAAGGGGGGGGGGGAGAGGAGTGGAAGAGAAGGGGGGGGGGGAGAGGAGTGGAAGAGAAGGGGGGGGGGGAGAGGAGTGGAAGAGAAGGGGGGGGGGGAGAGGAGTGGAAGAGAAGGGGGGGGGGGAGAGGAGTGGAAGAGAAGGGGGGGGGGGAGAGGAGTGGAAGAGAAGGGGGGGGGGGAGAGGAGTGGAAGAGAAGGGGGGGGGAGAGGAGTGGAAGAGAAGGGGGGGGGGAGAGGAGTGGAAGAGAAGGGGGGGGGGAGAGGAGTGGAAGAGAAGGGGGGGGGGGAGAGGAGTGGAAGAGAAGGGGGGGGGGGAGAGGAGTGGAAGAGAAGGGGGGGGAGAGGAGTGGAAGAGAAGGGGGGGGGGAGAGGAGTGGAAGAGAAGGGGGGGGGGAGAGGAGTGGAAGAGAAGGGGGGGGGGAGAGGAGTGGAAGAGAAGGGGGGGGGGAGAGGAGTGGAAGAGAAGGGGGGGGGAGAGGAGTGGAAGAGAAGGGGGGGGGGAGAGGAGTGGAAGAGAAGGGGGGGGGGAGGGGAGTGGAAGAGAAGGGGGGGGGGAGGGGAGTGGAAGAGAAGGGGGGGGGGAGAGGAGTGGAAGAGAAGGGGGGGGGGAGGGGAGTGGAAGAGAAGGGGGGGGGGAGGGGAGTGGAAGAGAAGGGGGGGGGAGGGGAGTGGAAGAGAAGGGGGGGGGAGGGGAGTGGAAGAGAAGGGGGGGGGGAGGGGAGTGGAAGAGAAGGGGGGGGGAGGGGAGTGGAAGGGAAGAGGGGGGAGGGGAGTGGAAGAGAAGGGAGGGGAGTGGAAGAGAAGGGAGGGGAGTGGAAGAGAAGGGAGGGGAGTGGAAGAGAAGGGGGGGAGGGGAGTGGAAGAGAAGGGGGGGAGGGGAGTGGAAGAGAAGGGGGGGAGGGGAGTGGAAGAGAAGGGGGGGAGGGGAGTGGAAGAGAAGGGGGGGAGGGGAGGGGAGTGGAAGAGAAGGGGGGAGGGGAGTGGAAGAGAAGGGGGGGAGGGGAGTGGAAGAGAAGGGGGGGAGGGGAGGGGAGTGGAAGAGAAGGGGGGGAGGGGAGTGGAAGAGAAGGGGGGGGAGGGGAGGGGAGTGGAAGAGAAGGGGGGGAGGGGAGTGGAAGAGAAGGGGGGGAGGGGAGTGGAAGAGAAGGGGGGGAGGGGAGTGGAAGAGAAGGGGGGGAGGGAGTGGAAGAGAAGGGGGGGAGGGGAGTGGAAGAGAAGGGGGGGGAGGGGAGTGGAAGAGAAGGGGGGGGAGTGGAAGAGAAGGGGGGGGAGTGGAAGAGAAGGGGGGGGAGTGGAAGAGAAGGGGGGGAGGGGAGTGGAAGAGAAGGGGGGGAGGGGAGTGGAAGAGAAGGGGGGGAGGGGAGTGGAAGAGAAGGGGGGGAGGGGAGTGGAAGAGAAGGGGGGGAGGGGAGTGGAAGAGAAAGGGGGGGAGTGGAAGAGAAGGGGGGGAGGGGAGTGGAAGAGAAGGGGGGGAGGGGAGTGGAAGAGAAGGGGGGGAGGGGAGTGGAAGAGAAGGGGGGGAGGGGAGTGGAAGAGAAGGGGGGGAGGGGAGTGGAAGAGAAGGGGGGGAGGGGAGTGGAAGAGAAGGGGGGGAGGGGAGTGGAAGAGAAGGGGGGGGAGGGGAGTGGAAGAGAAGGGGGGGAGGGGAGTGGAAGAGAAGGGGGGGGAGGGGAGTGGAAGAGAAGGGGGGGAGGGGAGTGGAAGAGAAGGGGGGGGAGGGGAGTGGAAGAGAAGGGGGGGAGGGGAGTGGAAGAGAAGGGGGGAGGGGAGTGGAAGAGAAGGGGGGAGGGGAGTGGAAGAGAAGGGGGGAGGGGAGTGGAAGAGAAGGGGGGAGGAGTGGAGTGGAAAGGGAAGGGGAGGGGGGAGGAGTGGAGTGGAAAGGGAAGAGGGGAGGGGGAGGGAAATTTGAATGACGACCAAAAACTCCCATACCTACTAGGGGAAGAGAGAAATTGTGTAACCTTAGCGGCACACTATGTTACAGCTTGCCATAAACAGAGGGACAACCACTAAATATAAGAAAAGAGTATATACAAATTATATGGATGTATATTTATACACTCAGGGATATATCTGTTTATACACTGTATGGATATATCTGTATTTTTGTGTACAACCATGAATGTTTTTCGATGCTTTGGCAACATAAGATGTACCTTGTCATGCCAATATAGCGAATTGAATTGAATTGGAAGAGGGGGAGGGGAGGGGGAGTGGAAGGGGAGGAGGTGGGAGAGGAGGAGGCGGCAAGAGGGAGTGGGCGGTGGGAGAGAGGCGGGAGGGGGAGGGTGGGTGTGGGGCCGCAGGGGGTCCGGAGCAATGGGAGGGGGTGGGGGGTTAAGGGCACAGTGTTAGGAACATAAGAACTGCTTACAGTTCTGGTCGCCATATATAAATGATTTCGAGGCACTGGAGAGGGTGCAGAGAAAATTGTTTGCTCATCCATCCTGCAGTCTTTGTTCTCATCCCCACAGATAGCAAGTATCTCATACTGTTGGTCAAAATCCAGGGCCGAGGCTCCTCCACCACTACATCCTGGGTCCCCATACCTTCCTGACTTGTGGTCACACCCTCCTGTCCCTGACCACTGACGAACTCTAAAGTACTACTTAATCTAAGTGGTGTGACTACCTCCTGGAACAAGTGTCCAGGTAACTCTCCCCCTCCCTGATGCCCCACAATGTCTGCAGCTCGTACTCCAGCTCAACAACTCTGAGCCGAAGTCCCTCGAGCTGCAGACACTGCAGATGTGGTTGCTTGGGATCTCGCTGGTCTCCACAAACTCCCATGTCCATCTAACCTTTATTTAATTGATTGGAAAAATATTAATGAATTAACTAATCAATTATTTTAGTTTTATCAATTCATTGGTTTATCTAGTTTAAGTTACTAATTAAGTAAATTAATAGCAAGTTACAGTTTCCTAGCTTGGAGTTTAACCCACTTCCCCAGCTTAGAGGCAAAAAAAAACCCGTCATACTCACCAACCAGTCACCTACCTGCTGCCCTGAGATGTCACTCCTTGATTTTTTCCTGTTTTGAAGGTTCCTCGCGCTGTCGCCACCGCTGCACTTGCCATTTTACATAGAAACATAGAAGATAGGAGCAGGATTAGGCCATTCGGCCCCTCGAGCCTGTTCCGCCATTTAAAGAGATCATGGCTGATCATCCAAATTCAGTACCCTGTCCCTGCCTTCTCCCCATATCCCTTGATCCCTTTAACCTTAAGAAATATATCTAACTCCTTCTTGAATATATTTAATGAATTGGCCTCTACTGCCTTCTGTGGTAGAGAATTCCACAGGTTCACCACGCTCTGGGTGAAGAAATTCCTCCTCATCTCTGTCCTAAATGGCTTACCCCTTATCCTTAGACTGTGACCCCTGGTTCTGGACTCCCCGGTCATCGGGAACATCCTTCCTGCATCTAGTCTGTCCAGTCCTGTTAGAATTTTATAAGTTTCATTGAGATCGCCTCTCAATCTTATAAACTCCAGCGAGTATAAGCCCAATCGACCCAATCTCCTCATACGTCATTCCTGCCATCCCAGGTCCACTCCTCTCGCCGCTGCCAAATACGGGGCATTGACCTTTGTGGGCGACGTGGTCCAAAGCTGTAAGAAGTTGTTGCTGTAGAAGTGTGAGAGTAAGAGTATACACGACAGTCTGCATGTGGAGCACAATCGGGGCAATGTAACGACAGAAACAGTCAGTGATCGCGCTCTGCTGTCTTTTGATTTCCAGGCAAGTGAAGTCCTCTTGTATCCTGGCTCGACAGGCCGCAGACAAGCCACTCCCTGACTTTGGGTGTGTGATAAGCGAGGAATCGGCTGGCCCTCAGGACCCGGAGCTGGGCGTGTTCCGCCTCCCTGCTGGCGACCTTTTCACGGAGGAAACGACAGTGGTGTGGATGGCAGTCCTTTACCTGGGCTTTGCCCTGATCTGCGACCCCTCCGAGAACCTAATGCTGGCGGAAAAAACCCTGAGATTGCTGGTGAAGTATTTCACGGAGCATTTGAAACTACTGGCTCAAAGCAACGACGTTGTGCTGAAGACGGACAGAATCGAGGCGATCCTGAATACGTTTTTGCCACACGGGCAGCTGATGTTTATTAACTGTTGCTTCATTCAGAGTCTGGAGAAAGAACTGAATGCTTCTATGTTCAAGTGATGCCGCCTGCTGTTGTCTGCATTGCTTTCACTTTCCTGCGAGCTGTTTTTCTCTCTCCAATTTGCTCTCCCACCCTGCTGAAGGTGCTGGCCTTTACTTGTGCACAGCTCACCCAAGTGGTAGTTCTTTCAATATGAAACTAGGCAAGAAGTATTGACCTGGGGGGGTTGGGTGGGGAGGGAGTTGCATCAGATCCAAGCCAGGCCCTCTGCCTCCATTCAAGTCCCACTCCAGAGACTTGAACACAAAATCTAGGCTGACACTCCAGTCCAGTATTGAGTGCGGCACTGTCGGAGGTGCCCTCTTTCGGATGAGATGTTAAACCGAGGCCCCGTCTGCTCCCTCAGGTGGACGTAAAATATCCCGCGGCACTATTTTGACGATGAGCAGGGGAGTTCTCCCCGGTGTCCTGGCCAATATTTATCCCTCAATCAACATCACAGACAGATTATCTGGCCATTATCACATTGCTGTTTGTGGGAGCTTGCTATGCGCAAATTGGCTGCCGCATTTCCTACATTACAGCAGTGACTACACTTCAAAAAAAGTACTTCATTGGCTGTAAAGCGCTTTGGGACGTTCTGAGGTTGTGAAGGGTGCGATATAAATGCAAGTCTTTTTTCTTCATCGGCACTTTCCAATCACGATCACTGCATAGTGATCGGGAACCCCATATAAAAAAGTTTAAAAAAAAATTTCTTTCTGGTGTGCGGAAACAAATTTCTGTGCTCCAATTTCTGCCGTGACTGCGAGCAGCTAACTTGCTATGGACAGTTGTGGCCTGAGAGAGTTAGTGCAGGGGTGGCCCATGCTTTTTTGCCTTTGTGAGCTGCTGGGTGTGTACCTAAGGAACCCTAATGGCCAGGTACAAAGTTTAAATTCATGTTCCTACTCATTTTTCTCACCTCAAGCAGCAGCTACTCACATAACCTAAGTGGTCAGGTCTAAGGTTTAGGACGAGGGACATCCATTTCCAAACGTCAGCCCCACAAAATTCAGACAGGGCAAAACAATGATTTAAAAAATACAAGAACAAATAGGGCTGAATTGGCTTGGGATTTATTTATGGTATTGCCAGGACTTGCAAGCTGTATTTGAGCTCGAGTCACAGTTTGGACTTCCCAGACTTTAATGTGAGACCAGGTGCTTCCTTTACCCAGTCGCCCACTGGTATTGCTGTAGTGTTGCGGAGCCCGGCACTGGACATTAGAGGGATATTATAATAAGGGTATTACTGTAATACAGTGGAGAGCAAAGGTTCCACTTTACCCACGTGCTGTGGGTTCCTGATCTTGGGAGGCCTGGTGACTCTCTGTAGGGGGTGGGCGGGGGAACGGACCGGGAAGCAGAGTGATCTCTCATTTACTCTCGTGCCCATTTAATGGCCAGTGCTAAGCAGCATCGGAGCTTTGAGAACCGATTGGCCAGTGGGCATGTGTTCTGCCCGGAGAGATAACAGAAAAAGCTTTAGAAATGTGTGAATTCGACTGTAAAATCGTGACAATCAATGCAAAGGTTGAATAAAATTATGGAAAGACTGATGAATTATTTAACCTGCGGTATCCATCGAGGTGTTTTTACCAATTATGATTGAAGCTTCAAATGGTTAAAGAGTAAAAAAAAAAAAAAAATTGCGGGGGAAGCAAGAACAAGATGACAGAATCTTAAAATTAGAGCTAAACCGTTCTGGAGCGAAATCAGGAAGCACTTCAAACAAAGGGTAGTGGAAACCTGGAACTCTTCAAAAGCTGTGGATGCTGGGTCAAGTGGAACTTTCAAGAATGAGACCGAGAGATATTTTTGTTAGGTAAGGGTATCAAGGGACATGGAGCAAGGGTGGGAAAATGGAGTTGTGGTACAGATCAGCCGCGATCTAAACGAATGGTGGAGCAGGCTGAATGGCCTCTTGCTGTTCCTAATCAACTGCAGGGAACACCGGAGCCCAGCCTGGTCCTGTCCTCGCCTAATGATGTCAGCCGTGGTTCAGTGGGTAGCACTCTTGCCTCTGAGTCAGAAGGTTGTGGTTTCAAGCCCCACTCCAGAGACTTGAGCACAAAAATGATAAAAGATGTAATAGCAGAGCACTTGGAAAACTGACAGGATCGGACAAAGTCAACATGGATTTACAAAAGGTAAATCATGCTTGACTAATCTGGAATTTTTTGAGGATGTAACTGGTAGAATAGATAAGGGAGAACCAGTGGATGTGGTGTATTTGGACTTTCAGAAGGCTTTCGATAAGGTCCCGCATAAGAGATTAGCGTGTAAAGTTAAAGCACATAGGATTGGGGGTAAGGTACTGCCTTGGATAGAGATCTGGTTGGCAGACAGGAACCAAAGAGTTTGGAATAAACTGGTCCTTTTCCGAGTGGCAGACAGTGACTAGTGGGGTGCCGCAGGGATCGGTGCTAGGACCCCAGCTATTCACAATATATATAAATGATCTAGACGAGGGAACTAGATGTAATGGCCTAGAAATTCAGTGGGCTTTGCGCCCAGTTACCGCCCAAAGAGGGTTTCTGCGCCATTGTAAGAGGGTGCGCTGATATTCAGCGCTGCGGTAATGGCGGCGGTAGCCGGTAGCGCTGCGCCGACACCGATGACGTCATCGGTGTGCGCAGTGCCCCGGTTGCGCCCCGCTTCCGGCCCAAACCCCATATTTAGCTGCGGCCGCCTCTTCTGCAGCGGCTGCAAACAGCGCTGGAAAAACGGGGCCGTACAGCTGCGCTACTGGGGCGCTTTAAGGTGGAGGTGCGGCCAGCCGCTTTTTCGGCGGCCGCCTGCCCGCTCCTCCTTCCCCGGCCTCCTCCACCATCCCCCCCCCCCCCCCCCCGGCTTTCCGCAAGCCCGGCACTTCTCCGTGGTGCCGGGCTCATTTCCCGGCACAATCCAGCGGCGATCTTGCTGTTGCAGGCACCTCCCCCTTAAGAGAAGGAGGAGGCCTGCAGTACCGCAGCCTGCCGCTCCGCAGCGGGTGGCGCTGCGGCACCTAGCGCGCCGATATTCAGTTTCAGCGCCCCAAGCGGGGGCGCCGAAACCCTTGAATAGCGGCCGCCTTCGACTTGGGGCACTGAAACTGAATTTAAGGCGGGCGCAAGTGGCTCCGCGCGCAGCGCTAACTTTTGGGCGTTAGCCTGCTGGCGGGTCTTAACTGAATTTCTAGGCCAATATCTCCCAAGTTTGCAGACGACACAAAGCTGGGTGGGCGTGTGTGCTGTGAGGAGGATGTAGAGAAACTCCAGTATGATTTGGACAGGTTGGGTGATTGGGCAGATGCATGGCAAATGCAGTATAATGTGGATAAATGCAAGGTTATCCACTTCAGTGGCAAAAACAGGAAGACAGATTATTATCTGAACGGCAATAGATTGGGAAAAGGGGAAGAGCAACGAGACCTGGGTGTCCTTGTGCACCAGTAAGCATGCAGGTGCAGCAGGCGGTTAAGAAGGCAAATGGTATGTTGGCCTTCATAGCGAGAGGATTCGAGTACAGGAGCAAGGATGTCTTGTTGCAGTTGTACAGGGCCTTGGCGAGACCACACCTTGAGTATTGTGTGCAGTTTTGGTCGCATTATCTGAGGAAGGATGTTCTTGGCATGGAGAGAGTGCAGCGAAGATTCACCAGACTGATACCTGGGATGGCGGGAATGACGTACGAGGAGAGATTGGGTCGATTAGGCTTACATTCGCTAGAATTTAGAAGAATGAGAGGGGATCTCATTGAAACTTATAAAATTCTAACAGGACTAGACAGACTAGATGCAGGAAGGATGTTACCGATGGCGGGGGAGTCCAGAACCAGGGTTCACAGTCTAAGGATAAGGGGTAAGCCATTTAGGACAGAGATGAGGAATTTCTTCACCCAGAGAGTGGTGAACCTGTGGAATTCTCTACCACAGAAGGCAGTTGAGGCCAATTCGTGAAATATATTCAAGAATGAGTTAGATATATTTCTTAAGGCTAAAGAGATCAAGGGATATGGGGAGAAAGCAGGGACAGGGTACTGAATTTGGATGATCAGCTATGATCGCATTAAATGGCGGAACAGGCTCGAGGGGCCGAATGGCCTACTCCTATTTTCTATGTATGTAAAATCTAGGCTGACACTCCAGTGCGGTGCAGAAGGAGTGCTGCACTGTCAGAGGTGCTGTCTTTTGGATGAGACGTTAAACCGAGGCCCCGTCTGCGCTCTCAGGTGGATGTAAAAGATCCCCTGGCACTATTTCGACGATCAGCAGGGGAGTTATCCCCGGTGTCCTGGTCAATATTTATCCCTGAATCAACATCACTAAAAAACATTATCTGGCCGTTATCACATTGCTGTTTGTGGGAGCTTGCTGTGCGCAAATTGGTTGCCGCGTTTCCTACATTACAACAGTGACGACACTTCAAAAAGTACATCATTGGCTGTAAAGCACTTTGGGACGTTCTGAGGTCGTGAAGGGCGCTATAGAAATGCAAGTCTTTTTAATGTCTTATGTGTGCAGTGCTGGACAGTGAGCAGGAGTGGGAAACTTGGCTGTTTTTTTTTCTAACCATTCTATAATCCAGTGGTATTGAGACCAGTTCCAGATCCCCCTCCTGCTACCTCGGGTGACTAAACAGGCATTAAGGGATGGGCAGTAAGTGCGGCCTTGCCAGTGTTGCCCACATCGCAAGAGGAAATATAAAAAGACACTGCTGTTACCAGCTGAACCTTCTGCATAAGATTCAAAAAAGTTTAATTGCCGTTTGCTTTTACCTAGAAAATAAAATCAATCCATTTGTTGAAAAACAACAGTGGGATGTTGCCAGGGCATTTTGCACTGGAGTCGGCAGTGCAAATAGTATTAACTGTAAACCCACACAAGAAGCTAGTTTTATCTTTGTCTGTTTTTGAGTGAAGGATTAAGGTGATGCAAAGCAGGTACGCAGTAAAATAGATTATATTTTTAATCAGCAAAGTTGGAATTTTGTGCTGCCTTTTTAAGGGGGCAGAGTATTGCTGCTTCTTCTTAGGCAGTCCCTCGGAACCGAGGATGACTTGCTTCCACATTAAAAATGAGTTCGCAGGTGACTGATGAGTCCAATGCGGGACCTACAGTCTCTGTCACGGGTGGGGCAGACGGTGGTTGAAGGGGTGGGTGGGTGAGGTGCTTGGGTTGACGTGCGCTCCTTGAGCTGCCTGCACTTGGCTTCCGCTTGCTCCCGGCGAAGAGACTCGAGGTGTGGATGCTTCTCCTCCACTTTGTGCGGTCTTGGGCCTGGGATTCCCAGGTGTCGGTGGGGATGTTACACTTTTTCAAGGAGGCTTTGAGGGTGTCCTTGAAGCATTTCCTCTGCCCACCTGGGGCTGTCTTGCCGTGCCGGAGCTCCGAGTAGAGTGCTTGTTTTGGGAGTCTCGTATCGGGCATGCGGACAATGTGCAGTATTGTTATAGTGCTGTGCGAAACACTTTGAGTTGCTGCAGTGCAACGTGGCCATCTGCTGGCAGATGTACAGTCCAGCAACTAAACTGCAAAATGAATTGGGATAATTGTGGGGACAAGCACGAGAACATTTCACTGAGGGTTTCAGACAATGTAGTGAACTACAAAAGCAAAGATCGAACGGAATAACAAAAGCACACCAGTTGGAGTGGAGAGCTCGCCATGGAGTGAGGTGGAATTAGTGAGAGCAGCACTTCCATATTGGGAGTTTGATGAGCCCCACTCCAAGAGACTTGAGCACATAATCCAGGCCAACACTCCAGGGCAGTACTGAGGGAGTGCTGCACTGTCGGAGGTGCCGTCTTTCGGATGAGACATTAAACCAAAGTCCTGTCTGCACTCGAGTGCTATTCCGCAGAAGAGCAGGGGAGTTCTCCCCGGTGTCCTGGCCAATATATCCCTCGTCCAACGCCACCAAAGCAGATCATCTGGACATTCTCACATTGCTGTTTGTGGGAGCTTGCTGTGCGCAAATTGGCTGCCACATTTCCTACATTACAACAGTGACTACACTACAAAAATGTTTCATTGGCTGTAAAGTGTTTTGGGACATCCTGAGGTAGTGAAAGGTGCTATATAAATGCAAGTCTTAATTTAAGAGTGGGAATTTAGCAGTGAATAATGCGTAGGTAGTTAAGAACATCTTGTATTTTATTCCCTCTTTAACTGAACTTTAAATTTGTGCGACTAGGGAATTAGCATTAACGGGAAGCTGGTGATCACTGGGCAGGTGGTCATTGGTCACTGGGCAGGTGGTCCTTGGTCACTGGGCAGGTGGTCATTGGTCACTGGGCAGGTGGTCATTGGTCCTTGGTCACTGGGCAGGTGGTCATTGGTCCTTGGTCACTGGACAGGTGGTCATTGGTCACTGGGCAGGTGGTCATTGGTCCTTGGTCACTGGACAGGTGGTCATTGGTCACTGGGCAGGTGATCATTGGTTACTGGGCAGGTGGTCATTGGTCACTGGGCAGTTGGTCACTGGGCAGGTGGTCATTGGTCATTGGGCAGGTGGTCATTGGTCACTGGTCACTGGGCAGATGGTCATTGGTCACTGGGCAGGTGGTCACTGGTCAGTTGGTCATTGGGCAGGTGGTCCTTGGTCACTGGGCAGGTGGTCACTGGGCAGGTGGTCACTGGGCAGGTGATCACTGGGCAGGTGGCCATTGGTCACTGGGCAGGTGGTCATTGGTCACTGGGCAGGTGGTCATTGGTCACTGGGCAGGTGGTCACTGGTCACTGGGCAGGTGGTCATTGGTCCTTGGTCACTGGACAGGTGGTCATTGGTCACTGGGCAGGTGGTTACTGGTCACTGGGCAGGTGGTTACTGGTCACTGGGCAGGTGGTTACTGGTCACTGGGCAGGTGGTTACTGGTCACTGGACAGGTGGTCATTGGTCACTGGGCAGGTGGTTACTGGTCACTGGGCAGGTGGTCATTGGTCATTGATCACTGGGCAGGTGGTCATTGGTCACTGGGCAGGTGGTCATTGGTCCTTGGTCACTGGGCAGGTGGTCATTGGTCACTGGGCAGGTGGTCATTGGTCACTGGGCAGGTGGTTACTGGTCACTGGGCAGGTGGTTACTGGTCACTGGACAGGTGGTCATTGGTCACTGGGCAGGTGGTTACTGGTCACTGGGCAGGTGGTCATTGGTCATTGATCACTGGGCAGGTGGTCATTGGTCACTGGGCAGGTGGTCATTGGTCCTTGGTCACTGGGCAGGTGGTCATTGGTCACTGGGCAGGTGGTCATTGGTCATTGATCACTGGGCAGGTGGTCATTGGTCACTGGGCAGGTGGTCATTGGTCACTGGGCAGGTGATCATTGGTTACTGGGCAGGTGATCATTGGTTACTGGGCAGGTGGTCATTGGTCACTGGGCAGGTGATCATTGGTTACTGGGCAGGTGGTCATTGGTCACTGGGCAGGTGGTCACTGGGCAGTTGGTCACTGGGCAGGTGGTCATTGGTCATTGGGCAGGTGGTCATTGGTCACTGGTCACTGGGCAGGTGGTCATTGGTCACTGGGCAGGTGGTTACTGGTCACTGGGCAGGTGGTCACTGGTCAGTTGGTCATTGGGCAGGTGGTCCTTGGTCACTGGGCAGGTGGTCATTGGGCAGGTGGTCATTGGTCACTGGGCAGCTGGTCACTGGGCAGGTGGTCATTGGTCACTGGGCAGGTGGTCATTGGTCGCTGGGCAGGTGGTCCTTGGTCACTGGGCAGGTGGTCACTGGGCAGGTGGTCACTGGGCAGGTGGTCACTGGGCAGGTGGTCATTGGTCACTGGGCAGGTGGTCACTGGTCACTGGGCAGATGGTCATTGGGCAGGTGGTCATTAGTCACTGGGTAGGTGGTCATTGGTCCTTGGTCACTGGGCAGGTGGTCATTGGTCACTGGGCAGGTGGTCATTGGTCCTTGGTCACTGGATAGGTGGTCATTGGTCACTGGGCAGGTGGTCCTTGGTCACTGGGCAGGTGGTCCTTGGTCACTGGTCCCGTGGCAGGTGGTCCTTGGTCACTGGTCCCGTGGCAGGTGGTCATTGGTCACTGGGCAGGTGGTCCTTGGTCACTGGGCAGGTGGTCCTTGGTCACTGGGCAGGTGGTCCTTGGTCACTGGGCAGGTGGTCCTTGGTCACTGGGCAGGTGGTCCTTGGTCACTGGGCAGGTGGTCCTTGGTCACTGGGCAGCTGGTCACTGGTCCCTGGGTAGGTGGTCCTTGGTCACTGGGCAGGTGGTCCTTGGTCACTGGGCAGCTGGTCATTAGTCTATGTGTAGTTGGGCAGGTGGTCATTAGTCTATGTGTAGCTGGGCTGGTGGTCATTGGTCTATGTGTAGTTGGGCTGACTGAGCAGCTGATGCTGGTTTGTGACCTAATTTAGTAGGAGTATAAAAAGAGAGGCAGTAACGAGAGGACAGCAGTTCAAGCGGAGTGAGATGGGAACAGTGAGAACAGTGCTTCTATATTGGGAATTTGATTAGAACGGGAATCTCAGAACACAGAGAGGGAGGAGCAGAATCGTTTAATTGAAAGTTAAGTAGGTAAGAATATCAACATCTACAATTTAACGTTTATAGTGAGAATGGCAGCACAGGAGGGCAGAGTAATGTGCAGTTACTGCACGATGTGGAGGTTTTCAGTAGCAGAGGTTAACTCGGACAAGTGGGAAGTGTCTGCAAATGATTGGGTGAGATAGTGCAGTGGTTATGTTACTGGACAAGTAAGGCGGAGGCCTGGACTAATAATCTAGTAAATCAAGAGTTCAAATCCCACCAGAGCAGTTTGAGAATTTGAATTCCGTTGAATCGGGAAATAAAAAGCTGGTATCAGTAAAAGTGTGCATGAAGCTGATGGAGTGTTGTAAAAACCCAATTGGTCAGTGATATCCCTCAGGAAAGGAAACCTGCCGTCCTTACCGGGTCTGGCCTATATGTGACAGCTGAAGGCCCTCTGAAGTGGCCTAGCAAGTCACTTAGTCACATCAACAACAACTTGTATTTATATAGCGCCTTTAAACATAAGAAATAGGAGTAGGAGTAGGCCATTCGGCCCCTCGAGCCTGCTCCGCCATTCAATAAGATCATGGCTGATCTGATCTTGGCCTCAACACCACTTTCCCACCCGCTCCCCATAACCCTTGACTCCCCTGTACCTCAAATACATGTCTATCTCCACCTTGAATATATTCAATGACTCCGCCTCCACAGCTCTCTGGGGAAGAGAATTCCAAAGATTCACGACCCTCTGAGAAGAAATTCCTCTTCATCTCCGTTTTAAATGGGCGACCCCTTATCCTGAAACTATGCCCCCTAGTTCTAGATTCCCCCACGAGTGGAAACATCCTCTCTGCATCTACCCTGTCAAGCCCCCTCAGAATCTTATATGTTTCAATAAGATCACCTCTCAATGTTCTAAACTCCAATGAGTATAGGCCCAACCTGCTCAACCTTTCTTCATAAGACAACCCCTTCATCTCAGGAATTAACCTCGTGAACCTTCTCTGAACTGCCTCCAATGCAAGTATATCCCCCTTAAATAAGGAGGCCAAAACTGTACGCAGTACTCTAGGTGTGGTCTCACCAGCACCCTCCCTGGACAGTTGTAGCAAGACTTCCCTACTTTTATACACCATCCCCCTTGCAATAAAGGCCAACATTCCATTTGCCTTCCTATTACTTGCTGTACCTGCATGCTAACTTTTTGTGTTTCATGTACGAGGACCCCTAGATCCCTCTGTGCTGAAGCAATTCAAAGTGGATAACCTCACATTTTCCCACATTACACTCCATCTGCCAAATTTTTGCCCACTCACTTAATCTACCTATATCCCTTTGCAGGCTCTTTGGGCTCGATTTTCCCAGCCCCGAGGAGGCGGGTTTGGAGGCGCGCAAGTTGTTAAAATCGCCAAAACTGGCGGGCGGGCCTGTTCCCGCCTCCATCCCGCTTCCGAGCAATTTTCCCAAGTGTGTGTTTTCTGACCGGCTTTCCATCCCGCTTCCAAGAGGTGGGATAGGCCCTTAGCAACCAATTAATTGCCTCTATAATCCCACTTTGAGAGGCCTTTCTGATTTTAACAGATTCCCCCCATCCTACACGCCTCCTCTGGAACACGCCAGTGAATCCTGGCGACCTCACTAGTGGATTGCTTACTAACAGCTGCAGCTCCACCACTACAAAGGAGTTTTCACCAATGATCATTTGCAGGTGGCAGAACTTTGTTGTTTCAGGTCTGGGGGAACTTTTAGCAGGCATACTCAGTGTTGTGGAAGTTTGGAGCCAGACACCCATCTCCAATGTGACCTCCTTGGAAACCCCTCTCCCCACCTTGACTAAGTGCTTCCTCAACTGAGGCATATACCAGAAGCATAGCGATCATTTCATTCCTTTCCTCCTGGACTTCAAATTCGGACGAAGACCAGCTGCGGCAGCAGCAGAGCCATGAGCAACAGCAGGAACATCAACAGGAGCGCCAAGCTGCTAGTCACCCACCTGAAGATGCACAGGCCAGAAGGCGCCAGAGCGCCACTATATTGCTGCCCAGGATGCAAGGGATGCACTCATCCTGGCCAGATTTGCTTAGCCTGCACAATCAAACACTTTAGTCTCGCTCCTTCTTACCAGATCATCGATAATGGAGAAGAACCTATGGAATCCTATCACTCTGACCACCATTCTGATAATCGCAAGGCGCCCTAAGCCCTCAATGTGAAAGTCCCATTTGCGAAATGACACAGGCCACAACTTCAACAGTTTGCCATCAAAACACTTTATAATACAATCACAATGATGGCTGGCCCAAAAACAAAACAACACAGCACGTAAGCGACTACCCTTGTGACTACTTGTGCTTTATCTTCCTCTTACGCGTGCTCCTACGTAGTGCTTCCCCTGTGGCTTCAGCAGATGTGGAGGCCCCTTGCTTGCTCTCTTGCTGCTCCTGTCTCGACGCCTTTGGCGGGCATCCTCTGGGGTGGCGATCCTGTGCGGGCTCGTCAATAGTCTGCTGCTCCTACGGCTGTGCAGGGGCTGAGACGCCCATCTCATTTGGGTGAGGACTCTGGTGGGGCTCTGACCGAGGGCTTTGCTGTGGCATGGTCGTGTGAGCGCTTGGAGAGGAACCCCCACTTCCTTGTTGTCTGCCACCAACATCCCTCTCATGGGTCAGCCCCACTTCAGGGCTAGCAAGTGGCTTGACAGCACCTTGCTGCACTGTAGGGGGGCCATGAGGACCCGTTTCTGCACTGGAAGTCCTACTCCAGAGGACTTGCATGAAGGTCTGCTTTGTTTGACCACTAGCTGACCATCGCTCCTCAAGAGATGTCATTCTATTCTGAACAATGACCATGTTTTCAATACCCTTGGACCATGGAAGGAGTGAATGTAGTGAATGCTTAGAAGGATACAAAGGACCCTCCCTGTGTGTTGTAAGTAGTTGTTGTCATGGCATCACAGTGATAGGAAGTGTGAGGGCTGCATGGTCGAATAGTTAAGTGAATGTGACCATAGAGAGAGAGGGAATGGGTAAGGGTGCAGGGATGTAAGTGGGATGTGGAGGAAGAGGTTGGTAAAGCAGAGTGCTGGTGAGGAGAGGCGATGGGGATCAGATTGAGGGTGATGGGAAAGTCATTCTCACTTTTCTGGTGCGGAGAAGGTCATGAAACCTCTTCCTGCATTGCAGCCAGGTTCTGCGGCTCATTGAAATGGTGTTGACAACCTGGGCCACTTGTAGCCACACAGCTTTTGTCTGCCGGGGTGGCTTTTTTCTCCCTGAGGAAGGGAACAGCACCTCCTTATTACAGCTAGCTCCGTACATCAGAGCTTGGAGGGAGGGCTCATCAAACCGAGGAGCACACTTTTGCTTGATCGTTGACATTTTCCACAATTCAACTCCTTCATATAAATTGCAGAGCCTTTGCAGTCTCCAGAAGAATCAAGGCCGCTTGCAGGCCTTAAATCCAACAGCATTGATGACCTCATCGGAGGCGACTTTCTGTATGAAAAGACTCATTGGGCCAGGGGTTCCCACACGCTGGAAATCAATTGCCTAATTAGGGGAAAATCCCACTTTTACAACACATCACTTAGGAGTCGGGGTCCTGACACAATTTCCACCTGACACGCCCCAGCCCGCCTACACTGACAAAATCCAGCCCTTCGTGTTCTCCTCACAACTATCTTTGTATCATCAGCAGATTTGACTACATTGCACACGGCCCCTTCATCCAAGTCATTAATACAGATTGTTAATAGTGGAGGCCCCAGCGCTGATCCCTGTGGCACCCCACTAGTTACAGTTTGCCAACCTGAAAATGACCCATTTATCCTGACTCTGTTTTTTGTTAGTTAGCCAATCCTCTATCCGTGCTAATATATTACCCCCAACCCCATGAGCTCTTATCTTGTGCAGTAGCCTTTTATGTGGCACCTTATCGAATGCCTTCTGGAAATCCAAATACAGTACATCTACTGGTTCCCCTTTATCCACCCTGCTAGTTACATCCTCAAAGAACTCTAGTAAATTTGTCAAACACCATTTCCCTTTCATAAAACCATGCTGACTCTGCTTGATTGTATTATGATTTTCTAAATGTCCTGCTATTACTTCCTCAATAATGGATTCCAGCATTTTCCCAATGACCAATGTTAAGCTAACTGGCCTATAGTTTCATGCTTTCTGCCTCCCTCCTTTCTTGAATAGGGGCATTACATTTGCGGTTTTCCAATCCGCTGGGACCTCTCCAGGATCCAGGGAATTTTGGTAGATTACAACCAACGCATCCACTATCTCTGCAGCCACTTCTTTTAAGACCCTAGGATGCAGACCATCAGGTCCAGGGGACTTGTCCACCTTTAGTTCCATTAGTTTGCCTAGTACTTTTCCTCTAGTGATAGTCATTGTTTTAAGTTCCTCCCTCCCTATAGCCCCTTGATTATCGTAGTAAAACGTCCCAAGGTGCTTCACAGGAGCATCATCAAACAAAGTTTGACACTGAGCCACATCAGGAGCCATTAGGGCAGATGACCAAAAGCTTTAAGGAGCGTCGTAAAGGAGAAGAGAGAGGCGGAGAGGTTTAGGGAGGGAATTCCAGAGCTTAGGACCTTGGCAACTGAAGGCACGGCCGCCAATGGTGGAGAGATTAAAATTGGGGATCCTCAAGATGCCAGAATTGGAAGAGCGCAAAGATCTCGGAGGGTTGTAGGGCTGGAGGAGATTAGAGATAGGGATCAATACAAAGAGTAACAAGAATAAAACTGCACAGATCTTAGGCAGGCAGTCCCTTGGAACAGAGGATGACTTGCTTCCACATTAAAAATGAGTTCTCAGGTGACTGATGAGTCCAATGCGGGACCTACAGTCTCTGTCACAGGTGGGGCAGACGGTGGTTGAAGGGGCGGGTGAGTGAGGTGCTTGGGTTGACGTGCGTTCCTTGCGCTGCCTGCGCTTGGCTTCCGCTTGCTCCCGGCGAAGAGACTCGAGGTGTTCGGTGCCTTCCTGGATGCTTCTCCTCCACTTTGTGCGGTCTTGGGCCAGGGATTCCCAGGTGTCGGTGGGGATGTTACACTTTTTCAAGGAGGCTTTGAGGGTGTCCTTGAAGCATTTCCTTTGCCCACCTGGGGCTCTTTTGCCGTGTTGGAGCTGATTGAGCGTGGTCAAAGCTTCGATGCTGGGGATGTTGGCCTGAGCAAGAACACTGATGTTGGTGCACCTATCCTGCCAATGGATTTGCAGGATCTTGTGGAGGCAGCGTTGGTGGTACCTCTCCAGTGCTTTGAGGTGCCTGCTGTACATGGTCCATGTCTCTGAGGCATACAGCAGGGCGGGTATCACTGCTGCTCTGTAGACCATGAGCTTAGTGATGGGATCACCACACAGGCTGCAGCGGTTCAAGAAAAAGGGCCACCACCACCACCTTCTCAGGGACAACAAGGAATGGGCAATAAATGCCGGCCTTTCCAGAAATGTCCACCTCCCGAGAATTAATTAAAAAATGACTTGAACTTGAGTCCTCAGTACGTGAGGTGGAGTTGGAGGCAATCTGACACGACAGGGAGGGAGAGAAGTTTCAGGAGCAGGTGTTTGAGGGATGTCTCCCTGCTGAGGGGGAGCGGACAATGGCAGCTTTTATTGCCTGTCCCTAGTTGCCCTTGAGCAGGTGGTGGTGAGCTGCCTTCTTGAACCGCTGCAGTCCGTGTGATGAAGGTGCTCCCACAGTGCTGTTAGGGAGGGAGTTCCAGAATTTTGACCCAGTGACGATGAAGGATCGGCCGATATACTTCTAAGTCAGGATGGTGTGTGACTTGGAGGGGAACTTGGAGGTGGTGGTGTTCCCATTGTGCCTGCCGCCCTTGTCCTTCTAGGTCGAAGAGGTTGCGGGTTTGGCAGGTGCTGCTGAAGAAGCCTTGGCACGTTGCTGTAGTGCATCTTGTAGATGGTACACACTGCAGCCACGGTGCGCCAGTGGGGCAGGGAGTGAATGTTTAAGGTGGTGGATGGGGTGCCAATCAAGTGGGCTGCTTTATCCTAGATGGTGTCGAGGTACGGACTGAAGAGAGTCAGCAGGCTATTTAACCATGGAAATAGCAACACAACCAGGGGAAATCTTGTCCTCCGCTCACAGGCACTGCAAGCAGGGATCCACAAAGAGAATTAATTTGCATTTATACAACACCTTCAACTTGATAAAACATCCGAAGGTGATTTCTGGGTGGTGGGGGGCGGTGGCAGGGGGCGGGGGGGGGTGGCTGGTGAAGGGAATTAAAAGGAGTATATAGACACTGAGCTGTAGTGAGAGGGAAGACAGGTAACCAAAAGCTTGTTGGGACAAAAGGGTGTCCTTGAAGCGTTTGAAGATGACAAGAGAAGTAGAAAAGCAAAGCATGTTTGGGAGGAACAGGTGACTTTGGACCTATGGTTCCCAAAGCTCTCCACCACTGGGGGTTTTCCTCACCTCATGTCTGGGTCTGTTGCAGACTAATTGATAGAGATCGAGATTGATTGCTATGATTCGTCACCAACTCCAGTATCGTCGTATCATGTGACTACCAGGATGGCAGAAGGCGAATTAGATGGACCTCGGCATTTTTATCGTCCAGGAATTCCAATAGTGTAGGGTTGGAGCTCCAAAGAGTCTTAGGCGGTCCCTCGGAACCGAGGATGACTTGCGTCCACATTAAAAATGAGTCCTCAGGTGACTGATGAGTCCAATGCGGGACCTACAGTCTCTGTCACAGGTGGGGCAGACGGTGGTTGAAGGGGTGGGTGGGTGGGGTGCTTGGGTTGACGTGCGCTCCTTCCGCTGTTTGCGCTTGGCTTCCGCTTGCTCCCGGCGAAGAGACTCGAGGTGTTCGGCACCTTCCCGGATACTTCTCCTCCACTTTGTGAGGTCTTGGGCCAGGGATTCCCAGGTGTCGGTGGGGATGTTAAACTTTTTCAAGGAGGCTTTGAGGGTGTCCTTGAAGTGTTTCCTCTGCCCACCTGGGGCTCTCTTGCCGTGCCGGGGCTCCGAGTAGAGCACTTGTTTTGGGAGTCTCGTATCGGGCATGCGGACAATGTGACCCGTCCATCGGAGCTGATTGAGCGTGGTCAGAGCTTCGATGCTGGGGATGTTGGCCTGAGCGAGAACACTGATGTTGGTGCGCCTATCCTGCCAATGGATTTGCAGGATCTTGCAGAGGCTGCGTTGGTGGTACCTCTCCAGTGCTTTGAGGTACCTGCTGTACATGGTCCATTTCTCTGAGGCATACAGCAGGGCAGGTATCACTGCTGCCCTGTAGACCGTGAGTTTAGTGCCGGGTTTGAGGTCCTGGTCTTCAAACACTCTCTTCCTCAGGCGACCGAAGGCTGCACTGGCACACTGAAGGCGGTGTTGGACTTCGTCGTCGACATCTGCCCTTGTTGACAGTAGGCTCCCGAGGTATGGAAAGTGGTCCACGTTGTCCAAGACCTTGTCGTGGATTTTGATAATCGGAGGGCGGTACTGTGTGGCGGTGGCAGGTTGGTAGAGGACCTTTGTCTTACGGATGTTTAGTGTAAGGCCCATGCTCTCGTACGCTTCGGTGAAGGTGTTGACGATGGTTTGGAGTTTGACCTCCGAGTGAGCGCAGACGCAACTTTCGTCTGCATACTGTAATTCGATGACAGAGGATGGGACGACCTTGGATCGGGACTGGAGGCGACGGAGGTTGAACAGTTTCCCGTTTGTTCTGTAAATTAGCTCCACTCCAGCGGGGAGCTTACTGAGGGTGAGATGGAGCATTGCAGCAAGGAAGATCGAGAAGAGCGTTGGTGCGATGACACAGCCTTGTTTGACCCCAGTTCGTACGTGAATTGGGTCTGTGGTGGAACCATTGGTCAGGATCACGGCTTGCATGTCGTCGTGAAGCGGGCGGAGGATGGTGACAAACTTTTGACGGCAGCCAAATTTGAGGAGGACACTCCATAATCCCTCACAGTTGACAGTGTCGAAGGCCTTTGTGAGATCAAAGAAGGCCATTTACAGTGGTTGGTGCTGTTCCCTGCATTTCTCTTGTAATTGGCGCGTGGTGAAGATCATGTCCATTGTACCCCTTAGTGGGCGGAATCCACATTGCGACTCTGGGAGGAGCTCTTCGGCCACTGGGAGAAGGCGATTTAGGAGGATTCTTGCGATGACTTTCCCTGTGGAAGACAGCAGGGAAAATCCTCTGTAATTACCGCAATCGGACTTGTCACCTTTCTTGAAGATGGTCACAATTACGGCATCTCTGAGATCCCCTGGCATGCTCTCCTCCTTCCAGATAAGAGAAATTAGTTCATGAATTTGCACCAGTAGTGCTTCTCCGCCATGCTTTAGTGCCTCGGCGGGGATTCCATCTGCTCCTGATGCCTTGTTGTTCTTCAGTTGCCGGATGGCCTTTTCAACCTCATGCCGGGCTGGGGTTGTGCTGAGATGGTGGCGGGTAGCATGCTGCGGGATGGAGTTGATCACACTCGCGTCGAAGACAGAGTCGCGGTTAAGGAGATCTTCAAAGTGCTCTTTCCAGCAGGCACTGGCTGCCTCTCTGTCCTTGATGAGTACCTCTCTGTTCTTGGCCCGCAGTGAGGTAGGGCCTTGGGTGCTTGGGCCGTAGATGGTCTTGACTGCGCTAAAGAATCCACGCACGTCATGGTTGTTGGCTAGCTGCTGGATCTCCTGCACTTTCTCCACCCACCATCTGTTCTTTAGGTCGCGAGTTTTTTGTTGGACCTCGGCCTTCAAGCGTCTGTAGAGCTGTTTTCTTGCTCTCGAGTTCTGTTGCTGTTTCTAGATCA
The DNA here is from genome assembly GCF_052327205.1 of Somniosus microcephalus. Classification (NCBI taxonomy): domain Eukaryota; kingdom Metazoa; phylum Chordata; class Chondrichthyes; order Squaliformes; family Somniosidae; genus Somniosus; species Somniosus microcephalus. Next base: position 362,355,786 of record NC_140988.1, read on the forward strand.
GGAATGCCTTGCGCTTGTGGCTTATTAGCTCCTGGATCGCCTGGTCGTTCTTGTCGAACCAGTCTTGGTGTTTCCTGGTCGAGTGACCAAGCGTCTCTTCACAGGTGCTGATTATGGAGGCCTTGAGTGCAGACCAGGCGCTGTGGGCACTCTGTGTCTCTGCATCACTGCGAGTCGTCAGGTTGTTTGTGAGGCGCAGGCTGAATAGAGCTTTCTTAGCGGGGTCTTTGAGTGCTCCAGCGTTAATTTTATTGCGGCATTGTTTCTGTTGCCGCCGCTGTTTTGGGGCTACATTGATGGAGATGACAGAGTGGATTAGGCGGTGGTCTGTCCAGCGGTCGTCAGCTCCTGTTATGGTGCGGGTGATGCGGATGTCCTTGCGGTCCCTCGCTCATACGATGACATAGTCCAGCAGATGCCAGTGCTTGGAGCGAGGGTGCTGCCATGAAGCCTTGTACTTGTCCCTCTGACAGAACAGGGTGTGGGTTATGACAAGGCCGTGTTCTAAGCATTTCGACAGGAGGGGGGTACCGTTGGAGTTGGCTTTCCCTACCCCCTCACTGCCGATCACACCTCCCCAGAGGTCTGTGTCCTTTCCAACTCTGGCGTTAAAGTCGTCAAGGAGGATCAGCTTGTCACCCGTCGGGACTCGGATGCCAATTCCAATAGTGTAGTTCGTTGTCCAATCAACGCGGGAAGGCAGTGCTTCACGAGGAAGGACGTGCGGGGTGACCAATGGCGGGAGAGTGGGGGAGGGGGCAGTGTGGTTGGAGGCCATGTGATGAAATCTCCAGGAATAAATCCAATCAGGGTTGGCAACCCTGGCGCAGGCCTTGCCCCCCCACTGCTGCAATCGTAGGGCCCATTTTCTTTAGGTGTCCCTGATGGATGCCTAAAACAGGCATGAGGTCTCTTGAATATGTTAATGAGAGGGTTAGCGCCTGTTGAAGGACCCCTTCCCGAAATTGCTCTACTCTGAATGTAGCCGTCTCCTGGCCTGCTGCATTCAGGCTAACCAGGTCTACATGCAGCCTAACCATATATATTGCTCCCTGCTCCCAGTTCAGCACTAACGGTATCCAATCGCTACCTGAAAATGCCTTGCATGCAGTGGTGGGAGAGCTGTTTATAGACACAACCGGGAGACAAAGTTTTAGAGGTGCAACAGCACCACCAGTGGTGGGAGGATTGAAAGGCAATTACAGATATGAGACTAAGGAACACCATCATCTCCAAGTCACAAGCCTTCTTCACTTGGACATATGTTGCTGTTCCTTCGTTGATGCTGCATCAAAACCCTGGAATTCTTTACATAACACCATCAGGGAAGCACAGCTGCTAATAGGACGTCAGAAAGCTCACCACCACCATCTCAGGGCAACGAGAGATGGGCGGTAAGTGCAGTCATGCGTCATCCTGTGAACAAATAACAAAAAAACACCACACTGAACTCTGCAGATCTGTTATGTGCCTTTAAAGCTTAAAGCCATGCCAGCAGTGGCACCCTCGCCTCTGAGTCAGAAGGTTGTGGGTTCAAGTCCCACTCCAGAGACTTGACCAAAATCTTGGCTACTCCAGTGCAGTGCTGAGGGAGTGCTGCACTGTCGGAGGTGCCGTCTTTCGGATGAGATGTTAAAACCGAAGCCTCGTCTCCGAGGCAGTTGAGGCTAATTCATTAAATATATTCAAGAAGTAGTTAGATATATTTCTTAAGGCTAAAGGGATCAAGGGATATGGGGAGAAGGGTACTGAATTTGGATGATCAGCCATGATCGCATTGAATGACGGAGCAGGCTCGAGGGGCCGAATGGCCTACTCCTGCTCCCAGTTTCTATATCTGCTCTCTCAGGTGGATGTAAAAGATCCCCTGGCACTATTTTGGAGAAGAGCAGGAGAGTTATCCCTGGTGTCCCGGCCAATATTTATCCCTCAATCAACATCACTAAAACAGATTATCTGGTCATTATCACATTGCTGTTTGTGGGAGATTGCTGTGCACAAATTGGCTGCCGTATTTCCTACATTACACTTCAAAAATACTTCATTGGCTGTAAAGCACTTTGGGACGTTCTGAGGTCGTGAAAGGCGCTGTATAAATGCAAGTCATAACGGCACAGAAGGAGGCCATTCGGCCCATCGAGTCCGTGTCGGCTCTCTGTAGAGTAATCCAGTCAGTCCCATTCCCCCGCTCTATCCCCGTAGCCCTGCAAGTTTATTTCCCTCAAGTGCCTATCCAGTCTCCCCTTGAAAACATTGAGTGTCTCCGCTTCCACCACTTCCGTCAGCAGCGAGTTCCAGGTCCTCACCACTCGCTGTGTAAAAAAGTTTTCCCTCACATCAACCCCTGTATCTCTTGCCCAAAGCCTTAAATCTGTGTCCCCTAGTCCTTGTACAATTCTTTCTTGTTTCCTTTTTATTTTTCTGCCACAGAATAAAAACGTGAAATTAATTAAAAAGTATTAAATGTGTGGAAAATGTAGCTGTTACTCTATACCAGCGACATGCTGGTAAAGCAATCGGTTAACCACACGCCCCTCTCTCAGAATGAGCTGCAGGCTGATGGAAGTTTGGTTCGGCTGGCGTTCCTGTAGTAAGAAAGATTGCCACCAGGGGTCAGTGTGTGCCTACCGATGGCCGACAGTCGATTGGCGTTTGAAAAATATAAATGTGGAGCCATTTGAAAATTGTTTTAATTTCACCTCAATAATTTAGCCCCTGGTTTCGGAACACCATCTGCAAATCAGTGACGAGCAATTAAAATAAAATCTAACGGAACTAACAGAGAAAAATCTGTTTTTTTTGGGGAGGTGAACGTTTGATTGTAAACTCTGGCAGGGAGAGTGAGAGGGAAACAGCTGGGCTAATTAAGATCCTGAAATATTTACAATAAAAATACACCTGAATAAAGCACACACAATTCAGCTGTCGGATCGCCCATTAGATGTCCAGTGGATGACGCTAATCCTGTGGTCTGAATCCACCAGAGCACTGGCCACTCATTGTGTTTTTTTTAATGGAATGGGTTTTATTACCAAGGTAATTCCGATTCCTCTTCCCCCTCTAATGACGGAATACAGATTAACGTATCAGGCCAGACTTGGAATTTGTCCCTCTCTAAGTGTTACCCCAGTGGTGCAGGCTCGAGGGGCCGTACGGCCTAATCCTGCTCCTAATTCTTATCATTCGTATGTTAACTCTGCACAGGCAGGGAATCAAAGCTGTCATCCTCTGCTCGCTGCTAGTTTAACGCTGCATTGGGTTGCCAACTCTGGTTGGAGGTATTCCTGGAGGGTCGACCGCGTGACGTCTGGCCACGTGACGTCTACAAATGTTACTGCAGTTCCCGTTATAAAGGTTGGGCACCCTCCTTAGCTCGTGGTTTCGCTCCAGTAACTGTTGTACGAAAACTTCTGAGAACCAGGAGTCCACCCGTGAGCAGGAGGAGAGGGGAGATCGAGACCGAGGGCGGGGAGACTGAGGGCAGGGGAGAGGGGAGACTGAGGGCAGGGGAGAGGGGAGACTGAGGGCAGGGGAGAGGGGAGACTGAGGGCAGGGGAGAGGGGAGACTGAGGGCAGGGGAGAGGGGAGACTGAGGGCAGAGGAGACCGAGGGCAGGACAGAGGGGAGACCGAGGGCGGGGCAGAGGGGAGACCGAGGGCGGGGCAGAGGGGAGACCGAGGGCGGGGCAGAGGGGAGACCGAGGGCGGGGCAGAGGGGAGACCGAGGGCGGGGCAGAGGGGAGACCGAGGGTGGGGAGACTGAGGGCAGGGGAGAGGGGAGACTGAGGGCAGGGGAGACCGAGGGCGGGGGAGGGGGAGACCGAGGGCGGGGGAGACCGAGGGCGGGGGAGGGGGAGACCGAGGGCGGGGGAGGGGGAGACCGAGGGCGGGGGAGGGGGAGACCGAGGGCGGGGGAGACCGAGGGCGGGGGAGAGAGGAGACCGAGGGCGGGGGAGAGAGGAGACCGAGGGCGGGGGAGAGAGGAGACCGAGGGCGGGGGAGAGAGGAGACTGAGGGCGGGGCAGAGGGGAGACTGAGGGCAGGGGAGACCGAGGGCGGGGGAGGGGGAGACCGAGGGCGGGGGAGGGGGAGACCGAGGGCGGGGGAGGGGGAGACCGAGGGCGGGGGAGACCGAGGGCGGGGGAGGGGGAGACCGAGGGCGGGGGAGAGAGGAGACCGAGGGCGGGGGAGAGAGGAGACTGAGGGCGGGGCAGAGGGGAGACCGAGGGTGGGGAGACTGAGGGCAGGGGAGAGGGGAGACTGAGGGCAGAGGAGACCGAGGGCGAGGGCAGAGGAGACCGAGGGCGGGGGAGGAGGAGACCGAGGGCGGGGGAGGAGGAGACCGAGGGCGGGGGAGAGAGGAGACCGAGGGGGGACCGAGGGAGGGGCAGACCGAGGGGGGACCGAGGGAGGGGCAGAGGGGGGACCGAGGGCGGGGAGACTGAGGGCGGGGGAGACCGAGGGCGGGGAGGAGAGGGGAGACCGAGGGCGGAGAGAGGGGAGACCGAGGGCGGAGGAGAGAGGAGACCGAGGGGGGACCGAGGGAGGGGCAGAGGGGGGACCGAGGGCGGGGAGACTGAGGGCGGGGAAGACCGAGGGCGGAGAGAGGGGAGACCGAGGGCGGAGGAGAGGGGAGACCGAGGGCGGAGAGAGGGGAGACCAAGGTTACATTTCCATTGAAATCAAAGAGATGTATAACGGGCAGCTGAATCAATGTTGCCCACTTTACACATTGCCAAAGTGAGTCCCATTGCCTGGGACAATATTCCAAGTATTTAACTCTCTTAGAGTAAAGTGGCTCTTCTTCTAGAATCATACAGTACAGAAGGTGGCCATTCGTGCCTGTGCTTTGGTAGAGCGATCCAATTAGTCCCACTCCCCTGAGAAAGTCTATTGGCCCAGAAATTCGGGTCCCAACGCGTGAGTACGCACGGGGTAATCACGCGTGGACCCGATGGAAGTGCGGGTTTCCTGCATGCACTGCGCATGCGCGGGAAACTGGCACTTCCGTTCCTCTGAACGAAGGGGTTCAGAGGTCGAATGCGTGCGCGCGGGAGTCTGCGCGTGCGCTTTGAACTTACGTTTTTTTTACAGGTTTTTCCGTGAGGGTAAGTCTTTAGATTTTAGAAATGTAAAAACCAGGCGTAAGGCCTGCATTTTAAAAGGTAAGTGGTCAATTAATTAAAATTAAAACATTTTTTCCACCGGTTTATTATTTTTAAATACTTTAAAGCAAGGTAAGTTTATTTTTAGCCCCGTTTTTTTATAAAATTATTCTTTTCAAAAATTTAAATTATTGTTTAAAATAGTTATTTAATGTAATTTATAGTTTATTTAAAAACTGTGATTTAAAATTTTTTTTATTTGAAGGTTTACTGTTATTTTGGGGCCCGTATATTCATAAGTTTAGACAGGTCTTCCTGTCAATCGTATGAATGGGCTTTTCCCTCTTCTGATTGGCTGTCATGGCTCACGTGATCCCAGGGGATGCATCGCACTAACTACGCCCCTGGGACACACAAGCACAGCGCGCCGGGATTTGGAGCAGGCCCTGGACTGGAATTCCACAGGGGCCCACAGCTCAACTGGCAGCACGCAAGGTAAGTGCAGGCCGGGGGCTTGCACCCGCAGGAAGCCCCCAACCCAAATTTCTGGGCTAGTGTGTCTTGGTTTTAGTTACTTGGTTTAACATGCAGTGCAGAGCTCTCTCAATAACTGCATTGCCATGTTAGCCTGGAATTTTGTGTTTAAGTTTCTGGAACAGGATTTGAACCCATAACCCTTCTGACTCAGAGACAAGAGTGCTACCCACTGAGCTACGGCTGACACCTGTTTTGCTGCCTTAAATTTTGCCTTTAACTAATTTCCTCTGGTCCTGCTTACTTTGGCTGTGGGGGAGAAAAAAATCCTTCTTACTTCACTCTTCATTCATCTGGTAATAATCCTCAATCCCTGGCTCTCCATTGCTGATTCCCCAAAACAGTAGAAACAATCTTACTATCAATTTGGAATGCTCGGTTTGATTTGCCCAGTGGGGAAAAAAGACTCAAATTCTTGATGCAAAAGCAAAACACTGGAAATCTGAAATAAATAGAGAAAATGTTGGAAACATTCAACAGGTGAAATTTCTTCACTCAGAGGGCGGTGAATCTTTGGAATTCTCTACCCCAGAGGGCAGTGGAGACTCAGTCGTTGAGTATATTGAAGACAGAGATCGATAGATTTTTGAATATTAAGGGAGTCGAGGGATATGGGGCTAGTGCAGGAAAGTGGAGATGAGGTAGCAGATCAGCCATGATCTTATTGAATGGCGGAACAGGCTCGAAGGGCCGAGTGGCCGACTCCTGCTCCTATTTCTTATGTAGGTCAGGCAGCACCTGTGGAGAGAGAAACAAGAGTTAACGGCCCCGATAGTTACAGGGAGGTGGGGAGGGAGCGGGATGGGGTGCAGTTCAGTGGTCGAGAAACCCAGAAGAACGGGTTTCCGTCAGGTCCTGCCGAATTTAATGGCAGGACCCGATTGCCATTTCTGGGAACCGTTTCCCGGCCGCAGCCAGCCAGGTTGAGAGGCTGGCTGGCCATCGGGTGGGTAGGCCTGCGGCACCAGGCCGCATTCGGGCAGCAGAGAGGAGGGAGGGAGAGATTGGGGCTCAGGGAGGGGGAATCGATGGAGAGGTCCGGCGGGATCAGGGGTCTGGGGGGGGAGGGGGTAGACATCGAGGGGGAGGGGCAGAAAAATCGGGGGGAGCAGGGGAGAAGATCGCGAGGGTCCCGGGGAGGACTTGGTGGGGTGGGGGCGCTGGAGGTCAGGGAGAAGATCGCCAGCCGGGGAGGAGATCGGGAGAGCATTGGATCACGCGGTTGAGGGGGTGGTGGGCGGAGGTGGTACAGTCGCTGGGGAGGTTAACAGGTTAGCTTTGGGGGCCGGGGTGAAGCTCTCCTGCCCCTCCTGGCCCACAAGCAGTGCTGGAAAGGCACCTGCCTGTTCCACACAGCAGTTCTCGCCTCTCTTCAGCTGCCGGGTTTCCCGAGGCCCGGGAAACCCGGCCGGCCAGCAATAAAGCTGGAACAGAGAAAGAATCCTCGGCGCACAGCCTCAGTTAAATATTAAAATGAGGGCCCCACCTCCTGAGAGCGAATTGGTTGCCTGTCTCCTGACCTGCCTCCGTTCAAACAGGTTGGGTTTTTGTTTGAAATTTTTTACATTTTATCTTGCCACCCGACCCAAACCCTCCCGTTTTTGGGGGTTAAAATTACCCCCAATGTTTCAGGTCGATGACCATTCACCAGAACTGGAAGATGAAGAGTCACCCACCTGAAAGGTTAACTCTGTTTCTCTCCCTCTCTCTCTCTGCACAGATTCTGCCTGACCTGCTGAGAGTTTTCCAGCATTCTCTATTTTTACCCCAAATTCTTGAGCCTTTCTTCATAATTATAACCTCTCATTCCTGCCATGGATCTAATGAGTCTTCGCTTTACCCTTTCCGTAACTCTGCTATCCTTCTAATAATGGAATGGAACAGCAGGAGGCCATTCAGCTCCTCGAGCCTGTTCCGCCATTCAGTGAGATCATGGCTGACCTGTATCTGAACTGCATTTACACACCTTGGTTCTATGTCCTTTAATACCCTTACCGAACAAAAGTGCCCACAGATTCATGCAGTGCTCTGTGGTGTATGTGCCTTTAAGAACCCCAGGTGTGCGTAATGCCGGTAATTGCCACTTGGGCTATATAAGCCTGTGTATTGTGTATATCCTTTAGAACCCCCCCCCCCCCAGACTTGCTTAGTAAATACCTATGAACCAACTCCTGTCTTCAGTGTCTTTATCTACACACGGACACTACAGTGGCGACGAAGTGGAAACGGACTTACCTGCAATTCGGCAGCACCTCAAGGACATCGATTCCTCCAGCGTCCAGAAGACTCAAGGAAGTAATAGAAACTGTGGTTTCACCAGCTGTCCAAGCTGGTGGCAGGTACTGCGCTAATCCTTCCTGGGCGTCAGGCTGGGGCTCCAGCGTCGGGCTCTACAGCTGAGACAGGCAGCGAAATCGGAGGCAAGCAATAACGGACTGGGAGGGTGCACTCGGGAGACGGCCGGCGCGGCAAGCAGGTCAGCGTTTAGACCTCCGTCGGGAACGAGTCTCCAACAGTGAATAAACGGAAACCACAGTAAAACAGCGTTGTTATCGGTAGCAGCGGCGGGAAAGCGCAGGAAGCGCCATATCGTTGCTACAGAGAAAATAAAAAGCGCGGGAAGCGCCATATCTTTTTTTTGAAATGCCTAAGTCTGGCAATATGGATGCTTTTGATAACGAAACAGAGCCTAACTTTGGCAATATTGATGTTTTTGATAACAAGATAGAGAATTGGACCACATATGTAGAAAGAGTGGAGGTGTTTTGCACCGCAAATGGAATAGAAGATGAAAAAAAAGCTTCAGTGCTTCTGGATCTAATGGGCGCAGAAACATACAAGCTGTTACGCAACTTAATCACTCCAGCCGAACCGATGGACAAGAATTTTGAGGAGATTGTTGATACCCTACACTGCCAATTCGAGGCAGATTCTCTGCAGTCAAATTCATCTGCGATCCCCTAAGTGTAGAAACACAAAAAAAGGTATCTTCTGGAAAAGATTTAACACTGGACAAGGCTTTCAGTGCAATAGGAGCGGCAAAGATACAGCAAAGGCCACAGGACTTCGGCACCCATGAAATGACACGGGGTTTCAAGAGATGTTATCGCTGCGGCAGATCCAACCATGACCAGAGGGATTGCTGGTTCAAAGAAAAAGCATGCAGGCGATGCGGAAAGATGGAACACATTCCACGTGTATGCCGATCTGAAAATAAAAAATCCACTAACGGGAAAAGAATCAATAAGGAAAAGCACAGAAAGGTACAAATGATGACGGACAGTAGCTCCAAAGACCAGAAGAGCGATAGCGACTCCGGGAACAAGAGACTAAGCTCTCTCAAATTACATAATGTAATTGCCAATGAAGATTACCAGACCATTTGGGTTGCCCTCATAATAGCAGGGTCCCCAGTTAAAATGGAGCTAGATACAGGATCAGCTCTAACCGTAATAAATCGACGAGATTACGAGAGGCTATTTTCGCATATACCTCTGAAAGACACATCCATTATCTTAAAAACATATACGGGGCAGAAAGTATACCCCAAAGGAAAAATAAAGGTGCCTGTGGTATACAACGGCAAAGAAATACAAAAGTTGTATTTATACATTCTACAAGGTGGTGGTCCACCGTTGTTGGGACGTGAATGGATAAGGAAGATACGTTTAGACTGGCACTCCATTCAGGCACTGACGGTGACCAGTAAGGAAAAAAACAAGGATGACATCATACCTGAACGATTAAAAGACATCTTGGCCAACGCCAAAGAAGTGTTTCAAGAGAAACTAGGAACCTTGAAAGGCATCACCGCCTCAATAAAAGTGGAAGATGCAGCAATTCCAAAAATTTTTAAGGCAAGACCGGTGCCATACGCAATACGTCCGGCAGTCGAGGCACAGCTGGAGAATTTGGAAAAGGCAGGCGTATTATCCAAAATAGATTGGAGCGAATGGGCAACACCCATCATTCCAGTCATGAAAAAAGCATTGAAAAATAACTCTGAGGAACAGAGAAAAATTCGCATCTGTGGGGACTTTAAGGTGACTGTAAACCCGGTCCTTCACACGGTACAGTATCCTCTTCCGAGGATAGAAGATATTTTCGCCTCACTATCCGGAGGAAAACATTTCACAAAAATTGACTTGGCACAGGCATATCTACAGATGGAGGTTGAGGAGACCTCTAAAAAGTATCTCACAATAAACACACACAAAGGCCTGTACCAGTACAATCGACTGGTTTTTGGAGTAGCATCAGCTCCAGCTATCTGGCAAAGAGCTATGGAGCAAGTCCTGCAAGGGATTCCGGGGACTCAGTGTTACCTAGACGACATCCTTATAACAGGAGAAAATGACAACGAGCACCTTGCCAATTTGGAGCAGGTGCTCACTAGGCTGAAAGAACGGGGCCTACGAGCAAATCGCCCCAAGTGCGAATTTTTCCAAAATCAGATATCATATTGTGGCCACATAATTAATAAGGAAGGGTTGCATAAGTCACCTGAAAAAATTGAAGCAGTTATAAAAGCCCCAACACCTGAAAATGTTTCACAATTGAGGTCATTCCTGGGATTAATAAATTACTATCATAAATCTTTACCGAACTTATCAACTATTCTACACCCTCTTAATGATCTTCTACACACAGGAGTGATTTGGAAATGGAACGAAGACTGTAAACGTGCCTTCCATAAATGTAAAGACTTAATCACATCCGAGAAAGTTTTGGCTCATTACAACCCATCACTACCAATCAGACTGGCGTGCGATGCATCCCCTTACGGCATAGGAGCGGTATTGTCCCATAGATTCCCTGATGGCTCGGAACGGCCGATAGCTTTTGCGTCACGCTCATTGAACTCAGCTGAGCGTAACTATTCCCAGATAGACAGGGAAGCACTCAGCCTGGTATGGGGAGTGAAGAAATTCAACCATTACCTACACGGACAAAAATTTACCTTGCTGACTGACCATCAACCCCTCATCTCCATATTCAACCCTAAGAAAGGTGTCCCCATTATGACGGCACAAAGACTACAGAGGTGGTCCCTTTTTCTAGGGGCACACCAATACAACATTGAATACAAAGGGTCAAAACAGCATGGGAATGCTGACGGTTTATCGCGCCTGCCGTTGCCAACGATAGAAGAGGCACCTACAGTAGACCCAGTAGAGATATTCCACTCTACCATAGTGGAATGTCTACCGGTGACAAATTCTGCCATTGAAAGCGAGACCAGAAATGACCCTACTCTCTCACGGGTCTACGATTTAACAATGAAGGGATGGCCAGCACATGGCGAACCACTGTTGCCAGCATTCTCGCAAAGAAGAGAACAGCTGTCAGTGTGCCGAGGAACCTTGATGTGTGGATCCAGAGTGGTGATTCCACCCAAACTCCAGGATAAAGTGCTAAAGGAGCTTCACGAGGGGCATCTGGGTGGAGTGAAAATGAAGAACCTAGCTAGGGCGTTTGTATGGTGGCCAGGTATCGATGGAGACATCGAAGACATGACCAAGAGCTGCCTAGGATGCCAGAAGGTCCAAAATGCTCTGCCACAGGCCCCTCTACATCCATGGGAGTGGCCCTCATCTCCCTGGCAAAGGGTGCACATCGACTTTGCTGGTCCATTTATGGACTCAATGTTCTTAATCGCAGTTGATGCACACTCCAAGTGGCCGGAGGTAATAAAGATGTCCTCCACCACCACGGAAAAAACCATCACAGTATTAAGGACCATATTTGCCAGGAATGGGCTGCCGGAACAGATATGTTCTGATAATGGACCGCAATTTGTGTCCGAAGAATTCAGAAAGTTCTTAAAGAACAATGGGGTAAAGCACTACACGTCCGCCCCATACCATCCCGCCACCCATGGATTGGCTGAAAGGTTTGTCCAGACCTTTAAGAAGGCCATAAAGGCCATGGGTAATGAAGACATAAAACTTCAGCACCAGGTGGATAACTTCTTATTTGCATATAGGAATGCAACACATATGGTTACAAACCAAACTCCCGCCATGATGTTCTACAATAGAAACCTAAGATGCCGGCTGGATTTGGTCAAGCCCAACATCCGAAGGGACGTGGAGAACCGGCAGTTTCAGGGCATGAATGAAAGGCCAACTAGGGCCTTCCAGATAGGCCAACCGGTTTTGGCCCGGGACTACCGTACCGAGAAATGGCAGCCTGGAACTATCTGCACACGACTAGGACCACTGATGTATACTGTGGACATCGGAGAAAGCATAATAAGGCGCCATGCTGACCAAATCATCAAGTCATCCGAAAAGGGACAACCTACACCACCACGCTATACATCTAACGATGAAGTAGAGATACCCATATCTACCTCCGATCCGGTGATACGGGAGCCCGATGAACCCGACACTGGCCTTCAAGCCGAATCAGCCTTGCCAGAAGAACCTACTACACCACCAGAAACTACTACACCCCCGAGGCGTTATCCGGACCGAATCAGGAAGCCTCCTGAGAGACTAACTTATAATTAATTAATACAGCAATGTATATTATTTTGCATATAACATGTAATTAATAATTACTTAAAATATGATGTACTAGTTAGCTAGAAGGGGAGCAATTGTGGTGTATGTGCCTTTAAGAGCAATTATGGTGTATGTGCCTTTAAGAGCCCCAGGTGTGCGTAATGCCGGTAATTGCCACTTGGGCTATATAAGCCTGTGTATTGTGTATATCCTTTAGAACCCCCCCCCAGACTTGCTTAGTAAATACCTATGAACCAACTCCTGTCTTCAGTGTCTTTATCTACACACGGACACTACATGCTCCAACTAACCAATACCTTGTACAAATTCCGCAGCACTCCTTTGCTTGTGCCTGCACTATTCCCCCCATGCTTAAAACTTCTTTTCCAGGCCTCTTCCACCTACGCTCCCATCTCCAGAGATCACCGTGGCTGCACTCCCAGAACTGTCTTTGGGAAGATTTCCTCTGACTTGACGTTTCCGGCCAAATCTTAAAAGCATTCAAAAGTTCTTCCCGAATTAACATGCCGTGCCCCCTGCGCATAATGAGGGGTAAGTATTCCCGCAGATGTTCATCCAGCTCTTTTGTTTTTTTAACAGATGTTAATCAAGGCTGCATTAAGTGCTTTAATTGTGAACTCATCCTGTCCGTTCACTGCTCTGACCTCAACTCTCGATTATAGGTTGTTCATGTTGTGTATCCTGCCTTCTATTCCTTTGAGAATGTTGGGAAACTTATGTATTGCTCGATGTTGCTATTGGATTGTTCTGGAACACAGCAATGAAGTAATCACTTCTAAAGAAAACCAGAGGTTCCTTGACAAAACCAGAGGTTCCTTGACAAAACCAGGTATTCCTTGACAAAACCAGGGGTTCCTTGACAAAACCAGGGGTTCCTTGACAAAACCAGGGGTTCCTTGACAAAACCAGGGGTTCCTTGACAAAACCAGAGGTTCCTTGACAAAACCAGGTATTCCTTGACAAAACCAGGGGTTCCTTGACAAAACCAGGGGTTCCTTGACAAAACCAGGGGTTCCTTGACAAAACCAGAGGTTCCTTGACAAAACCAGAGGTTCCTTGACAAAACCAGGGGTTCCTTGACAAAACCAGGGGTTCCTTGACAAAACCAGGGGTTCCTTGACAAAACCAGAGGTTCCTTGACAAAACCAGGGGTTCCTTGACAAAACCAGGGGCTCCTTGAAAAGCACACATTAGTACACTGAAGCCCGGCTTATTCCCCATCAAGTCCCATGCACTAATCATTGGCTTATGGTCCCCCACACCTCCAATTTCAAATTCTCGTCCTTGTTTTCAAATCCCTCCATGGCCTCGCCCCTCCCTATCTCTGTGACCTCCTCCAGCCCTACAACCCTCGGAGATCTCCGTGTTCCTCCATCGCAAGACTCTTGTGCATTCCTCACCCCACCACTGGCAGCTGTGCTTTCAGCCATCTACAAACTGCCACGGCGGGATTTGAACTCATGTTCTTCTGGAATGTTAGTCCGGAAACACAACCACACTGCCGTACCGTACTCGCTAACAATGAGTGTTGGCTATTTGACATCAGACGAGGCATCACGGCCAAGCCTGAGGATCACCTCATCCTTTTCCCTAGAGAGTAGCGATCCTCTGGAACGCGTTGCTGGCTGGTGGGTTTACGGCTTCAAGACGGAGCTGGGCCGGTTCCTGACTGGGGCAGAGATGGCAGCTTATAGAAGGTAATACACGGCCCATGGGATCTGGTTATGATCGGCTGAGGGGGTCGGAGAAGAATTTTCCAGAGTATTTTTTTCCTTATTTGCCCTGTTTAGCTGCTTTAAATTTGCCTTTAACTATTTTCCGCTGGGCCTGCTTACTTTGGCTGCGGGAAAAAAAAAACCTTCCCTCTTCATTCCACTGGTAATAACCCTCAACCCTCCATTATGGCCCATGGGATCTGGTTTTGATTGGCTGAGGGGGTCGGAGAGGAATTTTCCACAGTGTATTTTTTTCCTAATTTTCCTCTAGTTTTATTTGCCTCTCCCAGGAGATGACATGGCTGTGGTGGTGGGGTGGGTGGGGTGGGAGCGGGGGTTGGGGGTTGGGGGATGGGGTTGGGGTGGGGGTGGGAGCGGGGGTTGGGGTGGGAGCGGGGGTTGGGGTGGGAGCGGGGGATGGGGTGGGCGCGGGGGATGGGGTGGGGGATGGGGTGGGGTAGGAGCGGGGGATGGGGTGGGAGCGGGGGTGGGGTGGGAGCGGGGGATGGGGTGGGAGCGGAGGATGGGGTGGGAGCGGGGGATGGGGTGGGGTAGGAGCGGGGGATGGGGTGGGAGCGGGGGGTGGGGTAGGAGCGGGGGATGGGGTGGGGGTGGGGGATGGGGTGGGGTGGGAGCGGGGGATGGGGTGGGAGCGGGGGTGGGGGCGGGGGATGGGGTGGGAGCGGGGGATGGGGTGGGAGCGGGGGGTGGGGTAGGAGCGGGGGATGGGGTGGGGGTGGGGGATGGGGTGGGAGCGGGGGTGGGGTAGGAGCGGGGGATGGGGTGGGGGATGGGGTGGGAGCGGGGGATGGGGTGGGGTGGGAGCGGGGGATGGGGTGGGAGCGGGGGATGGGGTGGGGTAGGAGCGGGGGATGGGGTGGGAGCGGGGGGTGGGGTAGGAGCGGGGGATGGGGTGGGGGTGGGGGATGGGGTGGGGTGGGAGCGGGGGATGGGGTAGGAGCGGGGGATGGGGTGGGGGCGGGGGATGGGGTGGGAGCGGGGGGTGGGGTGGGAGCGGGGGATGGGGTGGGGGATGGGGTGGGAGCGGGGGTGGGGTAGGAGCGGGGGATGGGGTGGGGGTGGGGGATGGGGTGGGAGCGGGGGATGGGGTGGGGTGGGAGCGGGGGATGGGGTGGGAGCGGGGGATGGGGTGGGAGTGGGGGATGGGGTGGGGGTGGGAGCGGGGGATGGGGTGGGAGTGGGGGATGGGGTGGGGGTAGGAGCGGGGGTTGGGGGAGTGTGGGGGATGGGGGGTGTGTTTAAGGAGGGAGAGGGCAGGAAGTGTCTTGTGGCGATACTTTGGCCATGTGTGTGGGGCATGCTCGATGGACCAGCTGGTCCTGCCCGTCATTTCCGTATGTTCGTGTGGACCCGCTTTCCAGACGGGATAGTGATCCGGATGAGAGGCTCTGACTGATTTCTTTTCTCTCTCTCTCCCTCTCTCTCTCTCCCTCTCTCTCTCTCCTGTTCCCACCCAGACTGCCATCAACAACCCAGCACCTTCAGGATAGGAGAAGAGAGCATGAAACGGTTTACAGCGCACCTGTGGGCAACAGGAGTGAAATTCATCCCACCGATAATTTCCGGAAAAAGCCATCCTGGTTACTAATGTAGCAGTCGGCGCAGACTCCATGGATTTTACCCTTATTCGAAACTGGACAGACTGTTTGGGGGGGAAGCAGTGAAAAACCACTCAAGCTGAAGGTGGCTGACGTAACCAAGTTGCATTCGTATGGTAAGTCATGAATAACAAAACTGCCGACTCTGTGTTTCTGGAAAAGATGAGATCGTTAAGTTAATCGGCTGGGAGATCGAAATGAGATCTAAACCATCCAAACCTGAGAGGAGGCCTGGAAACCATTTCCCTGAGGCCATGCGTCCTTTAAAACCACAGACAGCGGTCTGTGTATTGGGGGGTATATCAGAGAGCCATTTGGATAGCTCTCTCTCTCTCTCCTGCCCTCCACACAACGGAATGTCAAGAGGAGCTGAGCCTTGCTCTTCCAACCGAGACAGACTTTGACTAAGGCTGGGACTCGCATGCTGCAAGGCCGGTACGGAACCAGGTAGCCGAGACGTACGGGAGGAAGCTGCAAGCAAGATCAAAAGGGCAATCTAGGTGAGCATTGCCAAGCCTACACACCCACAAGATCACTTAGCTGTGTGAGGGGGTGCCTGTATGTTCCTACCAAACCAGAGGGGGTTTAGTGTTGGAAGGTTCCTGTGATAGTTTAGTTCACGGGAGGGTGTTTTTAGGCCGTGTAAGTCAGCACATTGTTGGACAAGTCAGGGTTGTACTGATTTAAACTGTCTTCTTCTTAGGCAGTCCCTCGGAGCCGAGGATGATTTGCTTCCACATTAAAAATGAGCTTGCCGGTGACTGATGAGTCCAATGCGGGCCCTACAGTCTGTCACAGGTGGGGCAGACGGTGGTTGAAGGGGCGGGTGGGTGGGGTGCTTGGGTTGACGTGCGCTCCTTGCGCTGCCTGCGCTTGGCTTCCGCTTGCTCCCGGCGAAGAGACTCGAGGTGTTCGGCGCCTTCCTGGATGCTTCTCCTCCACTTTGTGCGGTCTTGGGCCAGGGATTCCCAGATGTCGGTGGGGATGTTGCACTTTTTCAAGGAGCTTTGAGGGTGTCCTTGAAGCGTTTCCTCCGCCCACCTGGGGCTCTCTTGCCGTGCCGGAGCTCCAAGTAGAGCGCTTGTTTTGGGAGTCTCGTATCGGGCGTGTTTTAAACTGTACTGTTGTGTTCACACTGCTCGTACTGTAGGCGAGTGGAGTGGTTTTTGTCAACTTTAATAAACACTGTACGGGTGAGCCCGAAAACACTGTCCGTGTTCAAATCTGTCCTCAGTAATCCCTATCGTCCAGAACTTGTAGTGAGGGGGTTTGCGTGCTCGCTACGGGCGGGGCGAAACCACTCACAATAATTGGCGATTGCGGCAGGGGCCGTAGGAAATTGGCCACCGCAAAAACCGGTTACATTAACCAGGATTTTCCGTGACGCGACTCCCGCCAGTGCTGTGATTAAGCCTGGGATCTTCCTGCTCCGTGCGGCCTAGTCCCAGGGCCCTTACGAGTTACGGTATTCTTTGAGAGATGCACGGGTGACAGAGCCACAGCACGCTTTAGGTAATTGGCACTCTGGGAAGCAAGAGAGAAAAACAACATAAACACACACACACACTCACACACACACTCACACACACTCATGCAGCAGGGAGGAAAAAGAAATACCAGCTACAGTTCATAAAAAAACTATCTGATACATCTGTGAGGAATCCCATTTGTTAGGTCAAACAAGGGGTCGGGAAGACAGCTGCGGAGGAGTGAGTCAGACAAATGCTGCATAAGTAGTATGTCTTTCTTCCACTGCCACCCTCCCCCAACCCAACAAAAGATAGCTGTGCACCTGTCCTTTTAGTCAAGTACGCTTAACAACATCGGCTCGCAAATAATTGCAGTATTCAGTTTGATACCCCGCCACCTCTTATTACAACCCCGCTTACATTTAACAGGCCAAGCCATGTGCGGTTTGAAAATCCACTGAATCCCCACAACGCCTAAACGGCGCATTACCCTGATGACAAGGGGCTCTCTGTCAGCGGCCAAAGCTTTAGCAGTCTGCCGCCGGGAGTCTTCAAAAAAAAAAGATCCGAACTAAGCTAAAATACGGTCGGGATCCGGTGGGGACAGAGCCGGTCTCCTCGGCAACCAACAGAAGTCACATGCTTCAGGTACAGAGGCTCTGTCAGGACTGGAAAGGGGAGAGTCGGTGAGATCCTTTACAGAATCGTAGAATCACACAGCACAGCAGGAGGCCATTCGGCCCATCGTGCCTGTGCCGGCTCTTTGAAAGAGCTGTCCAATTAGTCCCACTCCCCCGCTCTTTCCCCATAGCCCTGCAAATATTTCTTTTTCAAGTATTTATCCAATTCCCTTTTGAAAGTTTCTATTGAATCTGCTTCCACCGCCCTTTTCAGGCAGTGCATTCCAGATCATAACAACTCGCTACGTGAAACATTTCTCCTCATCTTCCCAGTGGATTTTTTGCCAATTATCTTAAATCTGTGTCCTCTGGTTATCGTCGCCCCTGCCAGTGGAAACAGTTTCTCCCTATATACTCTATCAAAACCCCTCATAATTTTCAATATTGGACAAGTAGCCCAGCTGGGGCCCAACCAGTGATTTATAAAGGTTTAGCATAACTTCCTTGCTTTTTTACTTGCCTCTATTTGTAAAGCCAAGGATCCCATATGCTTTTTTACCAGCCTTATCAACGTATCCTGCCACCTTCAAAGATTTGTGTATGTGAATCCCCAGGTTTGTCTGCTCCTGCTCCCCGTTGAATATTATACCATTTACTTTATATTGCTTCTTCTAATTTTTCCTTCCAAAATGCCTCACTTCACACTTCTCTGAATCTAAATAAAAAGGAAAGGGGAGTGGAGGACTTGTGTCTGTTTTTCTTTTCATCCCCATGCTGAACACATCATTCAAATATTGTTGTTGAAGATCCAACTGGTTCACGAATCTCCTTTAGGGAAGGAAATCTGCCACCCTTACCCGGTCTGGCCTATAAGTGACTCCAGTCCCAATCCAATGTGGTTGACTCTTAGCTGCCCTTTGAAGTGGCCCAGCAAAGCCCTCAGCTGTACCAGGGTGACTAGGGATGGACAGTAAATGCCAGCCTTGCCGGCGACGCTCGAGAACAAATATTTAAAAAAATCACTGCCTGGCATCAGACTCAACAGGGTTTAAAGTGTTTGTTGTCTAGAACTAGTGAACCACCCATGGTTTTGCACACGGTAAGTTGGAGACTATGACCCATCTCTTCTCTTCATTTTCTCTCTGTCCCTCCCTCCGCCTCTCTTTCTTTTCTACTTGCCCAGTATATCCCCAATACATCTTTATTTGTAAAACGCTTTTCAATGTCCTGGGGTCATGAAAAGCACCCTATAAATGCAATTCCTCCCTTCCTTCCTCCCTCCCGCCATTCCTTCCTCCCTCCCTCCCTTCCTCCCTTCCTTCCTCCCTCCCTCCCTTCCTTCCTCCCTCCATTCCTTCCTCCCTCCCTTCCTCCCTCCCTCCCTCCCTCCCTCCCTTCCTTCCTCCCTCCCTCCCTTCCTCCCTCCCTCCCTTCCTTCCTCCCTCCCTCCCTCCCTTCCTTCCTCCCTCCCTTCCTTCCTCCCTTCCTTTCTCCCTCCCTTCCTTCCTTCCTTCCTTCCTTCCTCCCCTTCCCTTCCCTCCCTTTTCTTTCCTTTTCTTTTCTCCCTCAACCAACACCTACAACAGATTATCTGGCCATTTATTTCACCGCTGTTTGTGGGAGCTTGCTGTGCGCTAATTGGCTGCTGCGTTTCCTACATTACGACAGTGACTACACTTCAAAAAATACTTCATTGGCTGTAAAGCGCTTTGGGACGTCCGGTGGTCGTGAAAGGTGCTATAAAAAAATGCAAGTCTTTCTTTATGGAAATTTATTTTGAGTGATTTGTGGGGAAATTATAATATGGCACCTTCTGATCGTGTTAATGTTCCAGATCAGTAATTGGATTAACATTGGAAATCCTGTTACAGCGCCACCTATTAGTGTTACAAGGAACCACAAGTGTTGACACTTTTACATTGGAATTCCCATTGGAAATGTTTACATATCAATTCTCAGCAGAAGGATGCAACATACATAAGAATTTGAATATACAGATGGCTGGGATATGGAGCTTTCTTACCTCATTGTGTGTGTTAATCATCGGCTGAATGCAAAAAAATGAATTAAGTGATGTGCAGGTGTTGGGGGGTGGTGTGGGGGGGATGGCAGCAGTGGGGGCGGGTGGGGGCGGAACAGATAGATATTTTCCTGTTAGAAAATCAAGTGGAAAATGAGTGTTAAAGGCACCTGTTATCTGTCAAACCTGTGCAGGCTTTGTTTATTGACAGCATCCATATCCAGGCTACTGGTACAGCCGGCAAAATTCAGGAATAGGTTCAGGTAAGTTTTACTTCATATTAGCGGCCGTGTAACCGGGATTCCTGGATCTGTGGCCGTGTAACCGGGGTTCCTGCACCTGTTGCCATGCACCAGGGACGCCTGGATCTGTGGCCGCGTACGGGGCTCTCGTACCTTAGTAAGTATACCTCTCTATAATCCAGACTTTTTGATCAACCGGCGCCACGCCGGTTCTGTCGGTGCCGGATAAAAAAGAGCTTCCTGTATATCTTTTAGGCTTCCTTGTGCTGTAGTAAAGATAGTGTTGGTGTCCATGTGAACCTCCTACTCTTACCAATGTGTCAGCTTGGCTCCGTTGGCCGCACTCTTGCCGCTGAGTCAGAGGATTGTGGGTTTAGGCCCCGGACGTTCCATCACTGGAGCATGCAACTCCTAGAATAGTACAGCACAGAAGGAGGCCATTCTTTGCGTAAAAAGATTTTCCTCGGGTCGCCTCTTGTTCTTTTGCCAATCACCTTAAATCTGTGCCTTCTGGTTACCGACCCTTCAGCCATTGCAAACAGTTTCTCTTTATTTACTCTATCTAAGCCCTTCATGATTTTAAACCGTGGTCCCATATCTAACTGAACACTCCAGAGCAGTACTGAGGGAGTGCTTCATTGCCAAAGGTGCTGTACTTCAGGTGAGATAATAAACAACCTCAGGACAGGAATTTGGGACCACGGTTTTAGATTCCATGGTGTTTAAAAAAAAAAACTATTTGAAGAGCAAGGATTTCTTCCAGTGCCCTGGCCAACATTTGTCCCTCAACCAATGCTACCAAAAACAGATTAACTGGTTATTCATCTCATTCCTGTCTGCGGGATCTTTCTGTGTGCAAAATGGCTGCCGCATTTCATTCCACAGTAATTATTTGCATGTGAAGTGTTTTAGGATGTTTCTGAGTGATGTGACAAGGTGTGATACAAATGGATGTCTTTCTTTTCACTGGGATCTTTCGAAATGACACACATGTAACAGAGACGTGTTTTTGTCACAACAACACTTACTTGCAGTAGGAGCTGAGTGATTGAGTGCTACTGACAGGCAGTCTGACAGAGCGGAGAAAGGGAGCCAGGTCGAGTTTGGTTACATCAAACAAGGGCAGAGCTGCTCCCTTGTTTCAGGAAACGTACACAACGCTGGCTTGGAAATTACGGTCGGAGGCCTACCACCCTCATAGGCCTCCGAACCAAAGGTGCTTACCAGGTGTCTCTGGAGCATTGGACTCTTGCGGTCCAGGGCCTGCAGGCGTAGGCCTGTGGGAAAGGCCCACGGATCCCGGGGGAGCAGGCGGTTCGCATGAGTCCCTGGGATCACGTGGGCCAGGCCAACCAATGGCAAAGGGGGATTCCTATGATGCTTATGGGGATCCCATTTACGGATGGAATCCCCATAAACATAATAGGAATCCCCCAAAAATACAATTTCACACCACTGAAATAAAAATAAATGATCACAGGTTCAAAATTAATTAAAATACCCTTTAATTAAACATTTAAAATAAAAATTAAATTTTTTGAAAAATAAATGTAAACATTTTTAAACGGGACAAAAATAACATAAACTAATGTTAAATGTAAGTGAATGTTTAAATCATTTAAAAAAATTTATTTTAACATTTATTTTAACCCTTACGCTGGTAAAAGAAGGCCCTGCGCCTGCTTTTACCAGGTGTAAGGGTTTGGTGGGTATTCGCTGGGCAGTAGTTGGGCAAATAGTCCAAACCCTGCGGCACTGAAAGTAAATTTTCAGCGGATGGACACGATCTGTCCAGGAGAAACTAGACAGATCGCAAGTTCCGGGTTTTCGCGCATGTGCATCGCACGCAGAGACCCGCGACTTGCGGGGCCATTCACAGCACTTATGACGCCCGTCAGAAGCCCCCTATAACCGGGCCGTTATGCTGGAGGCCCAGGATCCAGTCATGAAAGTGATTACTTGCCTCGCCAAAGATTGTGATGCGGAGGCGACTTATTTCCGTTGTCTAAACTGGAATGGCCACCTCCCCACCCCCTGCTCCTCCCCATCCTCCTTCCCTCTCTTCCACCTCAACAACAACAACTTGCACTTATGTAGCACCTTTCACGCAGTAAAATGTTCCAAAGGTGCTTCAAAGGGGCGTAATCAAACACTGAGCCAAATAAAGAGATATTAGGACAGGTGACCAAAAAAATGAGGTAGGTTTTAGGGAGCTTCTTAGAGCCATAGTAGAGTCATAGGCCTAGAAATTCAGTGGGCTGCGCCACCAGTTTGCGCCCAAAGAGGGCACTCGGAGGCTTTAGCGCCACTGGCCACACCTCCCGCGATATTTAGCGGGGTGCTAATGGCGGCGTTAGCCTGTAGCGCTGCGCCGCCACCGATGACGTCATCGGTGTGCGCAGCGCCCCGCTCCCGCCCCGATCACCATATTTGGTCACGCCTGCCTCTTTAACGCCGGTCGCAAATCGCGACCGGTTCACAGGGCCTACCTGTGGCGGTAGTGGCGCAAATTAAGGTGGAGGTGCGGGGCGGCCGCTTTATCGGCGGCCACCTGCCAGCACCTCCGTCCCCGGCCTCCTAAACCCCCCCCCCCCCCGCGGCATTGTTGGCTGTTTCCCGAGAGCCCGGCACTTCTCCTTGGTGCCGGGCTCATTTGCCGGCACTCGCGAGCGGGGCTCGCGCTGTTGCAGGCACCTCCCCCTTAACAGTGGGAGGAAGGCCTGCAGTACCGCAGCGTGCCGTGGCGCAGCGTGTGGCGCTGTGGCACGCTGCGCTGCGATAATCAGTTTCAGCGCCCCAAGCGGGACGCGGGGAGCCTCGAGTAGCGGCCCGCTTCCGTTTGGGGCGCAGAAACTGAATATCGGGATGGCGCTAGTGGCTCCGCTCGCAGTGGTAATTCCGGCGCCCAGGCGAGCTTGGCGCCCCAAACGGGGCCCAACTGAATTTCTAGGCCATAGAGTTATACAGCACAGAAAGAGGCCCTTCGGCCCTTCGTGCCCGCGCCGGCCATCAAGCCCTGTCTAATCTAATCCCATTTTCCAGCACTTGGTCCGTAGCCTTGTATGCTATGGCGTTTCAAGTGCTCATCTAAATGCTTCTTGAATGTTGTGAGGGTTCCTGCCTCTACCACCCTTTCAGGCAGTGAGTTCCAAATTCCAACCACCCTCTGGGTGAAAAAGTTTTCCCTCAAATCCCCTCTAAACCTCCTGCCCCTTACCTTGAAACTATGTCCCCTGGTTATTGACCCCTCTACTAAGGGGAAAAGTTCCTTTCTATCTACGCTATCTATGCCACTCATAACTTTGTACACCTCAATCAGGTCCCCCCTCAGCCTTCTCTGCTCAAAGGAAAACAACCCCAGCCTATCCAGTCTCTCCTCATAGCTGAAGCGCTCCAGCCCAGGTAACATCCTGGTGAATCTCCTCTGCACTCTCTCCAATGCAATCACATCCCTCCTATAGTGTGGCGACCAGAACTGCACACAGTATTCCAGCTGTGGCCTAACTAATGTTTTGTACAGCTCCATCATAACCTCCCTGCTCTTAAAGGAGGGTAGAGAGGCAATGAAGTTTAGGGAGGGAATTCCAGAGCTTAGGGCCCAGGCAGCTGAAGGCACGGCCACCAACAGTGGAGCAATTAAAATCGGGGATGCTCAAGAGGCCAGAATTGGAGGAGCGCAGAGATCTGGGAGGGTTACAGAGATAGGGAGGATGTTGCTTTTTTTCCCCTGGGTTATGTCACCATGGATGCTAACCACCTTACCCAATTGGTCCATTCTTCAGGTGGGTGAGCCTGCATAGTGAGTGGCCAGCAGGCTGTTTGACCGTGGAGGGCATCGCAACCACGTTCAATCCCGTTCTGATCCGATATCCGCACGTGCTCGCTTTCCAGCAGGGGAACCCTCATTGCAATCAGGAGCAGGACCACTGACTGATTTCTCTGCCTAACCCAGGGGCAGCGAGGTCTTTTAAAAAATGATTTCATGGGATGTGGGCGTCGCTGGCAAGGCCAGCATTTATTGCCCATCCCTAATTGCATTTGAGCCGCCTTCTTGAACTGCTTCAGTCTGTGTGGTGAAGGTGCTCCCACAGTGCTCTTAGGGAGTGAGTTCCAGGATTTTGACCCAGCGACGATGAAGGATCGGCGATATACTTCTAAGTCAGGATGGTGTGTGACTTGGAGGGGACCTTGGAGGTGGTGGTGTTCCCATGCGCCTGCTGCTCTTGTCCTTCTAGGTGGTAGAGGTTGTGGTTTTGGGAGTTGCTGCCGAGGAAGCCTTGGTGAGTTGCTGCAGTGCATCTTGTAGATGGTATACACTGCAGCCACAGTACGCCGGTGGTGGAGGGAGTGAATGTTTAAGGTGGTGGATGGGGTGCCAATCAAGCGGGCTGCTTTGTCCTGGATGGTGTCGAGCTTCTTGAGTGTTGTTGGAGCTGCACTCATCCAGGCAAGTGGAGAGTATTCCATCACACTCCTGACTTGTGCCTTGTAGATGGTGGATGGTGGATGTTGCTTTATGATGTCTTACACATGAATAATGGCTACTAGAATGAAGTACTGGGTGGTGCCCATTGAACCGTACTCTATGGGGGTGATTTTCATTCAGAATTCGGGAAGGAGGCGGGACTACAACTTTCAGGGTTGTAGTCCCACCTCCATTGAGATGCGGCCAATCCACGCGGTTTTGACTTGATTGACCTTGTCGAGCTCGCCCAGCGGGCTCAGCAGGCCAATTAAGGGCCACCCGGCAACAGGTGACGTCACAGACTGAAATTTCATCTGTCAAGACGCTTTGACAGATGAAATATCAGCGTTTCACAGCTGTTTGAAGCTGTCAAACACTGACAGTCTTACTTCTAACCTGAGTCCTTCTACACAGACTCAGTTAGAAATCTCACCGGCACAGAAAGCTGCAGGCTGTCACTTTTGACAGATCGCAGCCATTCTGCTTTCTGTGCCGGTGAGATGATGGACTCCCAAAACCTAAAGGAAGGAAGGCTGTAAAGGTAAGAAAAGGTAATTTAAACTTCTTTAATCACTTTACACACACCAAACACACTTACCTTTGCACTCATGCACCCATCACTCACCTGAACACCGACATCTCGACCCTTCCAAGTCCTTCAACCCGACGGCCCGCCTGCTCTAACTTGGCATGGTTTGGAGCCATCGGGAATCCCACATTTCAACCTTAAAAATAGGGATTAGGCTAAAAACTGCCTGTTAACTGTAGTGATCAATAACATGTCATTCTGTGGTGGACACTAGGTGGAGCAGTAGAGCTGTATATAGCTGTATGTATTAAGACTACACTACCCAGCTGTATATATATTAAGACTACATTACCCATGAGGCTAGGCTACCCAGAAGGCAACAGTCAAGATGGAAGCCTCTACAAGATGCTGTACAAGTCCACATGTGCTCAACAAAAGTAACTAGCAAAAGCTAGCTGTGTTCATAATAAGAATGTCTATTTATTAATGAACATAACATGGTACCAGGGTGGTGAAGATCTGCTGAAAATTGTGAAAAGCGACATGGAGAATTTGAAGCCACCAGAGCGTTTGAATCTCACAGAAAAAATCGACTACAACTGGCAGACTTTTAAACAGCAATTCGAACTCTACATTGCAGCCATCGGATTCGGTACGAAGCCAGACGCAAGGAAGATAGCGTTGCTGCTTATGGTTGCAGGCCCACAGGCGATAGAGGTATTTAATACATTTGTATTTAATCCAGTGGAGAACAGAGAAAAATTAGAAGATGTGCTAAAAAAAATTTGATGCACATTGCTCTCCCAAAAAGAATGAGACCTATGAAAGATACATCTTCTGTTCTCGGACACAGCAGCAAAATGAGACTTTTGATAGCTTTATAACTGAGCTGAAACTGAAAGCACAGACATGTAATTTCTCTGAGCTCAAAGCATCCATGATTCGTGACCAGATTGTGTTTGGTATTCATGATAAAAAAGTCAGGGAACGTCTGTTGAGAGAAACCGAACTAAATTTGGAAAATGCAGTGAAAATATGCCAAGCCAGCGAGCTAGCTCGAAATCATGCGAAGACTTTCAGTGGTATCAATAATGATGCGAATGTAATGAGTGATAATGCTGCTGTCGGTGCTGTGTCCTACAAAGGGAAGAAACATGGGCAGGACAGAAATGCAAAGCAATCGGAGGATGAAATTTTTAATTGTAAATGCTGTGGTTACAAACACCAGTTAAGACAATGCCCAGCATTTGGAAAAATGTGCACAAAGTGTAATGGAAAGAATCACTTTGCCAAACAATGCTTTTCAAAAGTAAAAACAACGAAAGGGCAACAAGTTAATGTGATTGAGGACACTGATTTAAGTGAGACATTTTTTGTAGGAATGGTGTCATGTGACGATATCAAAAAAGATACAGAAAATGTGCAGCCCTCAGAAATGGACAATGCTGAACATAAAGTTAATGCAGTAAAAGAGGACAAATGGATGATCCCACTGCAGATAAATGGAGCATTAGTTACATTGAAACTGGACACTGGGGCAAAAGCAAACTTAATCAGTATGAGTGACATAAAAAATATGAAAGAAAAGCCCAAAATACAGAAAAAGTCAGTACTACTGAAGAGCTATAGTGGACAGAAAATAGATAGCTTAGGTGTATGCAGACTTAAAGTGACAGTCAAAGACAAAGTGCATCATCTCATGTTTTCTGTTGTGGCTGAAAGACTTGATTCGATACTAGGTGACAAAGCTTGTGAAGACCTAGAACTGGTCAAGAGAGTCTACCGTATAAACTGTGCCATAAGCAGACCAGATGACTCAGGTGATGAAGCAGAGAGCCCATCAAGGATGAAAAGGCCAAAGGGTATCCATGTGTTCAAAAAGCCTAGTTTCTCCAAGAAGAAAGAAAAAGACTTTAAGGTCAAAGAGAAGCCAAAGGAAGAAAAGCACATAGAGGAAAAACACAAGGAGAAAAAGTCCAAAGATATAACCGCAGCAGATGTTGTTAAGCAGTGGAAAGAGAAAAAGAAAAAGAAGAAGCCTGCACCAGAGCAGGAAGCAGTTCCGGTGGATACTCCTTCTTTCCTCAGGCCAATCTTTGGTGTTCCATTAGCTGAGGCTGCTGAGAGGACTATGCTGTATGATGGGATCCAGCTGCCAGCAGTCTTTCGAGAGTGCATTGACTACATTGAGAGTTATGGCATGAAGAGTGAAGGAAACACTGAAACCCTCTCCAAGCAAAGATCGCAAGGAGACCTCGATCTATACAAGAGCAGATTGATGACAATGCCGCAACTGCATCTTGTCATTCACCGCCAGAACAATCTCATGAAGACACATCAGACTTACCCGTGTTGAGAAGATCCACATGTGAAGTAAAAGGGCCTGATAGACTTAATCTTTGAGTACAATGTAAAGCTTTGAAAATGTGTTGACTGTTTTGAAAATGTTTATGTTTATAGAGCACTAACAAAAGTGTTACTGATCACTAATCCCTTCCCGCCTCGGGTAGGTGGGTCCCAGTGTGGGGCGGGTACCTGCCTCCTTTGAAACTTACATGGAGGCGGGTTGGGGGCGGGATGGTGTCGGGACCCCCAAATTCGGGACTTTAACCCCCCGCACGCCTCCAATCCCGACTCCATGGGTCAATGAAAATCGACCCCAGTATGTTCAAGAGAGGGGAGAACAATGGTGGAAGAAAAAAAACTGCGAAAATTATCCAAAGTTAGAAGAGAACTCAGGCAAAACGTTTGCCAAGTGGGTAATCGAGCCGTGGAATAATTAACAAGGGAAAAAGAAAGATTTGCCTTTATATCGCGCCTTTCACTACCTCAGGATGTCCCAAAGCACTTTACAGCCTAGGAAGTACTTTTTGAAGTGTAGTCACTGTTGTGATGTAGTTAACGCGGCAGCCAGTTTACGCACAGCAAGCCCCCACAAACAGCAATGTGATAATGACCAGACAATCTGTTTTAGTGATGTTGGTTGAGAGATAAATATTGGCCAGGACACCGGGGAGAACTCCCCTTCTCTTCTTCGGAATAGTGCCACGGGATCTTTTACATCCACCTGAGAGGGCAGACAGGGCCTCGGTTTAACATCAGGTTTCAAGAGAGCCAATCATGTGCTTTGTGAAGTGCAGTCACCGTTGTAATGTAGGAAACGCGGCAGCCAGTTTGCGCACAGCGAGATCCCACCGACAGCCCTGTAGCGAGAAAGATCCTGTAAGAATGGCAGGCTGTCGGCCCGAAGGCCTTTTTCCCCCGTCGGTAAAAATTCCCACGATGTTGTGGACTCACCTGACGGCTTTCACGCTGGAGCTGGCCAGCACCTGGTCCGTTTTTGCATACTGTGTGCTAAACAGTCGGAACATTCTTCTCCCAGACATTTCAGAGGTTAGAGTTCAAGAGCTGCGTGAAGCACAGACTGAGAACTGAACATTTAATCCGCGTGGGGAGACCTCTAGACTGCCAGGGTAACGGATACCCTTTCAGAGACCAGAAAGTGTTGTCACTTTACATCTGCCAAGTTTAATCATCTGCACCTGCACCTGCACCACACAGTTACTGTGAGTGACACACTCAAACCACACTCCCGTCTGGGATTGCTGCCGCGTTTCCCCAAATTCGTTCAAGCATTTCCTGACTGGTTAAACAAATCACAACAAATATCCCGCAGCAACATTGATCCTTTGAGTTCGGAATGAGCTTTCCTGGTTTCAGACCTCCGCTCGTACTTGGGCGTCTAAATTTAAGTGCCTTGGTGTAGATTAAAAGATATACGTGTTCCAAATTTTAAAACAAATTAATTAATTCATTGAGATGGGAGACCAGGCAAAGTGTTGCACGTGGGAGCTGGTGGACACCATTGAGGTCCAGGACGACCACATCAGCAGCAAATGTTGGCTGCTCGAGGAACTTCGGCTCAGGGTTGATGAGCTGGAGTCCGAGATTCAGACACTGCAACACATTAGGGAGGGGGAGCATTACCTGGAGACTATGTTCCAGGAGGTAGTCACACCCACTAGAATAATTACTTCCAATTTGGCCCATGATCAGGGACAGGAGGGTGTGTATAGTAATCTGGGATGTAATGTTTAAGTTATCCACCAGAGGGAGCCAAATATTAAGGGTTCACATTCACCAGTATTTAGGGTAATGGGTCATGTATTCAATGTCCTGGTACACCAGTTAGTACGGTAATGTGGCATTGCATTATGGGTATGACTCAGAGGTTCATCCTCCATCTTGGCTCGTGCAGTAAGAATTATGTGCCTGGCTTACAGCTTGTAAGAGCTATGTCTCTCTGCTACACCATGTAAATAAACAGTTGTTTTTTTTTCCTAATATCTCGCTTCTCTCAGTTTCTGACCTTACCATTCGGATATCACAGTGTGACTACAAGCAAGGCAGGTGTTGGGATCCAGGAGGTAGTGATGGAGGAGCCTCAGCCCTTGGCCTTGTCTAACAGGTATGAGATTCGTGCTCCCTATGTGGACGAGGGCAGGGACTGCAGGGAGGATGAGCAAACTGACCACAGCACCATGGTACAGGGAACCATTCAAGTGGGGGCAGTAAAAAGAAATGTTGTAGTGATAGGGGATAGTATAGTTAGGGGGATAGATACTGTTCTCTGCAGCCGAGAGCGTGAGTCCCAAAGACTGTGTTGCCTGCCCTGTGCCAGGGTTAAGGGCATCTCCTCTGAGCTGGAGAGAAACTTGGAGTGGGAGGGGGAGGATCCAGTTGACATGGTCCACGTAGGCACCAATGACATAGGTAGGACAAAGAAAGAGGTTCTGCTGAGAGAGTATGAGCAGTTAAGGGCTAAATTAAAAGCAGAACCACAAAGGTAATAATCTCTGGATTACTACCTGAGCCACGAGCAAATTTGCATAGGGTAAATAAGATCAGAGAAATGAACGAGTGGCTCAAAGACTGATGTGGGAGAAATGGGTTTTGATTTGTGCAGCACTGGCACCAGTACTGGGATAAGAGGGAGCTGTTCCGTTTGGATGGGCTTCACTTGAACCATGCTGGAGCTAGAGTCCTGGCGAATCGAATAACTAGGGCTGTAGAGAGGGCTTTAAACTAAATAGTGGGGGGGAGGGTCCAGGTGAGCGGGAAAATAAAAAGTCAATGAGAAATGAGAAAGCAATAGAGCAGGATAGAGATGGGGGAAATAATGGCCCATAAATTCCGTTCCTTATGGGTGTGTACGCGCTGTGTACTCACCCGTAGGGCCAACGGAAGTGCCAGTTTTAGGCATGCACTGCACATGCGCTGGAAACCGGAACTTCCGTTCTGTGAAGAAAGGGCTTGACAGGTCAAACGCTTGTGCTGGATAGGGTTAGGGTTAGGGTTCAGTCCTGGTAAGTCGGAAACAGCTGCGTCTAGAAAAGCAGGCACAAGTTGAAGAAAGTAAAAAAAAAAAATGTTTCCACTGATTTATCATTTTAAAATACTTTAAAGAAAGATAAGTTTATTTTTAGCCCCTTTAAAAACTTTAATTATTTTTTTCAAAAATTTAAATTTTTGTTTAAAATAGTGAATTTATGTAATTTATAATCATTTTAAAGATGTGATTTAAAAAAAATGTATTTGAAGTTTTACTTATGTTTTGGGGCTGATCTCTATTCATAGATTTGACAGGTCTTCCTGTCAAATCTATGAATGGAGATTCTCTGCTCTGATTGGCTCTCCATGGCCCACGTGATCCCAGGGACGCTGCGAACCGCCTGCACCTCTGGGGTACGCGTGCCCTGCACACCGGCAGTTTGAAGAGGCTCAGCAATGGAATTCTGTGCCTCCCTGGAGCCTTCCGGTCCAGGCGGAGATTTTTCCAAATCGCAGCCCTCTGCCCACGGGAGGGCTGCGATTGGAATTTCTGGGCCAATAACCAGAGTGTGACAGGAAGGGACAGAAGGTTTAAAAATAAGAGTGCAACAGAAAATGGGGCCAAATCAAGGAGAAATGGTAAAAAGACAAAGTTAAAAGCTCTATAATCTGAATGCACGCAGCATTCGTAACAAGATAGATGAGTTGACGGCACAAATAGATACAAATGGGTATGATCTGATCGCCATTACAGAGACGTGGTTGCAAGGTGACCAGGGCTGGGAACTGAATATTCCAGGGTATTTGACAATTCGGAAGGATAGACAGAAAGGAAAGGGAGGTGGGGTGGCTTTGTTGGTAAAGGATGGGATCAGTGCAGTGGTGAGAAGTGATATTGGCTCAGAAGATCAAGATGTAGAATCGGTTTGGGTGGAGATAAAAAATAATAAAGGGAAAAACTCTCTGGTGGGCGTAGTCTACAGGCCCCCAAACGGTAGCAATACTGTTGGACAGAGTATAAATCAACAAATAATGGAGGACTGTAAAAAAGGTACTGTAAAAATCATGGGTGATTTTAATCTCCATATTGATTGGACAAATCAAATTGGCCATGGTAGCCTTGAGGAGGAGTTCATAGAGTGCATCCGGGATAGTTTCCTAGAACAGTATGTAATGGAACCAACCAGGGAGCAGGCTATCTGGGATCTGGTACTATGTAATGAGACAGAATTAATAAACGACCTCATAGTAAGGGATCCTCCAGGAAAGAGTGATCATAGAATGGTTGAATTTCACATTCAGTTGGAGGGTGAGAAAGTTACATAGATACATAGAAGATAGGAGCAGGAGTAGGCCCTTCGGCCCTTCGAGCCTGCTCCGCCATTCAATGAGATCATGGCTGATCATCCAAATTCAGTACCCGGTCCCTGCCTTCTCCCCATATCCCTTGATCCCTTTAGCCTTAAGAAATATATCCAACTCTTTCTTGAATATATTTAATGAACTGGCCTCCACCGCCCTCTGTGGCAGAGCATTCCACAGGTTCATCACTCTCTGGGTGAAGAAATTCCTCCTCATTTCAGTCCTAAATGGCTTGCCCCTTATCCTTAGACTATGACCCCTGGTTCTGGACTCCCCGGCCATCAGAAACATCCTTCCTGCATCTAGTCTGTCCAGGCCTGACAGAATTTTATAGGTTTCGATGAGATCCCCTCTCAATCTTCTAAACTCCAGTGAGTATAAGCCCAATCGACACAATCTCTCCTCATACGTCATTCCTGCCATCCCAGGTATCAGCCTGGTGAATCTTCGCTGCACTCCTTCCATGGCAAGAACGTCCTTCCTCAGGTAAGGCGACTAAAACTGCACACAATACTCAAGGTGTGGTCTCACCAAGGCCCTGTACAACTGCAGCAAGACATCCTTGTTCTTGTACTCGAACCCTCTTGCTACGAAGGCCAACATACCATTTGCCTTCTTAACCGCCTGCTGCACCTGCATGCTTACCTTCAGCGACTGGTGTACAAGAACACCCAGGTCTCTTTGCACTTCCCCTCCTCCCAATCTATTGCCATTCAAATAATAATCTGCCTTCCTGTTTTTGCCACCAAAGTGGATGACCTCACATTTATCCACATTATAGTGCATTTGCCATGTATCTGCCCAATCACCCAACCTGTCCAAATCGTGCTGGAGTTTCACGACATCCTCCTCACAGCATACCCTCCCCCACAGCTTTGTGTCGTCTGCAAATTTGGAGATATTACATCCAATTCCCTCGTACAGATCATTAATATATATTGTGAACAGCTGGGGTCCTAGGACTGATCCTTGCGTTACCCCACTAGTCACTGCCTGCCACTCGGAAAACGACTCATTTATTCCAACTCTTTGCTTTCTGTGCGCCAACCAGTTCTCTATCCAAGTCAATACCTTGCCCTCAATCCCATGTGCCTTAATTTTGCACGCTAATCTCTTATGCGGGACCTTATCGAAAGCCTTCTGAAAGTCCAAATACACCACATCCACTGGTTCCCCCTTATCTATTTTACCAGTTACATCCTCAAAAAATTCCAGTAGATTAGTCAAGCATGATTTACCTTTTGTAAATCCATGTTGACTTTGTCCGATCCAGTCACTGCTTTCCAAGTGCTCTGCTATTACATCTTTTATAATGGACTCTAGCATTTTCCCCACTACCGATATCAAGCTTACCGGTCTATAATTCCCCACCTTTTCTCTACCACCTTTTTTGAATAGTGGGGTAACATTAGCTACCCGCCAATCCATGGGTACCGTTCCAGAGTCTATCGAGTTCTGGAAGATGACCAGCAATGCATCTACTATTTCTAGGGCCACTTCCTTAAGTACCCTGGGATGTAGATTATCAGGCCCTGGGGATTTATCGGCCTTCAGTCCCATCAATTTTCCTAACACCATTTCCCTACAAATACTGATTTCTTTCAGTTCCACCCTTTCATCAGACCCTATGTTCCCCGGCATCTCTGGGAGATTATTTGTGTCCTCCTTTGTGAAGACAGAACCAAAATATGTATTTAGTTGGTCAGCCATTTCTTTGTTCCCCATTATAAATTCACCGATTCTGACTGCAAGGGACCTACACTTGACTTCACCAATCTTTTTCTCTTCACATATCTATATAAGCTTTTACAGTCAGTTTTTATGTTCTCTGCAAGCTTACTCTCATATTCTATTTTCCCTTTCTTAATTAATCCCTTTGTCCTCCTTTGTTGAATCCTAAACTGCTCCCAATCCTCAGGACTATTGCTTTTTCTGGCCAATTTATATGCCCTCTCCTTGGACCTTACGCTATCCCTAATTTCCCTTGTTAGCCACGGTTGGGTCACCTTTTTTGTTTTATTTTTATGCCAAACTGGGATGAACAAATTCTGTAGTTCATCCATTCGGTCTTTGAATGTTTGCCATTGCCTATCCACCGTCAACCCTTTGAGTGCCATTCCCCAATCAATCCTACCCAACTCGCTCCTCAGACCATCATAGTTTCCTTTATTTAAATTGAGGACCCTAGTCTCCGAGTCAACTACTTCATTCTCCATCTTAATGAAGAATTCGATCATATTATCATTGCTCCGACCCAAGGGGCCTCGTACAACAAGATTGCTAATTAATCCTTTCTCGTTACATAATACCCAGTCTAAGATGGCCTGATCTCTGGTTGGTTCCTCGACATATTGGTCCAGGAAACCATCCCGTAAACACTCCAGGAATTCCTCCTCCACAGTATTGTTACTCATTTGGTTGGCCCAATCTATATGTAGACTAAAGTCACCCATGATGACTACAGTGCCCTTATTGCACGCTTCTTTAATTTCTCTTTCAATGCCATCCCCAACCTCCGCCTTACTGTTTGGAGGTCTATAAACCACTCCCACTAACGTTTTTTTCCCCTTAGTATTTCTCAATTCTACCCATACAGATTCCACCTCATCAGAGCTAATATCCTTCATTACAATTGTGTTAATCCCTTCTTTAACCAGTAATGCTACCCCACCTCCCTTTCCTTTTTGCCTATCTTTCCTGAATATCGAATACCCCTGGATGTTGAGTTCCCAGTCCTGGCCTTCCTTGAGCCACATTTCCGTAATCCCAAACAAATCGTATTTGTTTACTTCTATTTGTGCAGCCAATTCATCCACCTTATTACAAATGCTCCTCACATTAAGACACAAACGCCTAGAAATTCAGTATAGCCACTTTTGGGGCGGTAAAGTCGGGCGGGCGCTAAAGTTAGCGCCCGCCGGAAAGTGGAGGCCACTTCGCCGATATTCAGTAGCTTTGGCCAAGGAGTTTGGGCGAGCGCTGAAACTGGCGTTGCACCCCTATCTTTAGGCGCTAAGCCGGCGGTGCAGAGTGATAATGTCAAGGCCGGGCGCAGCGCAGGTGCGGCCAGCTCTTAAAGGGGGAAGGGTCGACTTGGTCTGCTGCCACGCCCTGGATAGTGGAGCCCTCCAGCTAGGCCTGAACACTGCTGCTGGACCCAAATAGCACCTGAAGCCATGCAGAAGGCCTGTGAACGAGCGCAGCGCTTCTCAGAGCATGCTTTGAGGGTGCTGCTTAGGGGTTTGGAGAAGAAAAGAGATATCTTGTGCCTGGACAGTGGCAAGAAGGCCCCCAAGAGGCTGTACAGGAGAGCCTGGAGGGAAATCGCCCAGAGGGTCACAGCCAACAGCGATGTCCCCAGGACTGGTGACCAATGCCACAAGAAGTTCAACGACCTCACTCGGTTGGTCAGGGTGAGTACCCTTTCCAGTGTCCTCCTCATCCTTGCATGTGCACCTCACATTATGGGCAAAGGGACCTCAAAGGCCTAATGGCCAGCCCTCCTCCAGCAGCTATGGCACTGGCATGATCATCAGTAGCACTTTCTGCACTTGACACACTGGCCAAGCTATTCGACCATGGGAGGCAGTGCACACAACAACAGGGCACCACACTGGCCAAGCTATTCGACCATGGGAGGCAGTGCACACAACAACAGGGCACCACACTGGCCAAGCTATTCGACCATGGGAGGCAGTGCACACAACAACAGGGCACCACACTGGCCAAGCTATTCTACCATGGGAGGCAGTGCACACAACAACAGGGCACCACACTGTACTTAAAGGCCGTCCTTTCTCTTGCAGGCCAAGCTGGCGCAGAATCTGAAGAGCCGGACTGTCACCGGGGGAGGCCGTGTCCAGTTCCAGGAGCTCAGTGACCTGGAGGAGCGCGTGGCTCGACTCATGCGTGCCCGGGTGATTGGCCCCGTTGCTATTGGAGATGCCGACCCTGTGCTGGGCCCCAATGGTAAGGACATGACCGTTTGGACCTCTCTCGTTCCCCTTGCGCTTCAGATCTACATCCTTTGCCACTGCCCCAGCAATGCGCATAATGCCACCACTCATGCCTCCCTCGCTGACGCCCTGTCCTCACTCTAAAGCTACTCTTGCGCCTTCCTGCTTTCAGCTGGTGAGGAGGAGGTCCCTGAAGCTGCAAGTGTCAGTCCCTCGGAAGAGGAGGACGACGAGGACCAAGAGGAAGGCGGCACATCGGGGGAACCCTCATCCGCGCCAGGGGATGGCAATGGAGGGGACACGTCTTCCCTGGAGGAGAGCCAGGGGGAAGTGTTGCAGCGGGGTGTAGCTCCTGTGCCCAGTGGCGTGCAGCCACGCGGGAAGGGTCGGGCAGCACGGCTGCCTTCTCCCCAGAGGGGGGAAGTGTTGCAGGGGAGGGCAGTTGCTGGGCCCAGTGGCATCCAGCCACGCGGGAAGGGTCGGCCAGCTCGGCGGCCTTCTCCCCAGAGGGAGAGTCCGGCCTCCAGTCCGGAGACGGTCCTCGCCCAGGAGGTGCTCCTCCTTGATCAAATGTCCGCGGATTCGGAGCGGCGCCACACCGAGTTCATGGGGGTTGTGGGACAGTTGCCTCAGGCCATTGAGTCCCTGGCTCATAGTGTGGCCGATTTCGGGGACTCACAGGCCAGGGGTGTCGAACAACTCGCGGCAGCACAGGACGCGAGTCGAGAGTTCATGAGTGGTGCCGTGCAGACACTGGCTGGTCTGATGCGGGCACAGACCAGGGCAGTACGGGCACTCACTTCTGCCACACTTGCTGTGTCACGGACGCATCGCCAGGGCACCCGCCGCGCTGCTGCAGCACAGCGGTCTGGCCTTCACCAGATTGCTGCGCTTGCTGCAGTGCCAGCCCGGCCGAGTGCCAGTGTCTCTGGCGACCAGCGAGCGCCTGGCATCAGCCAGCTTGCCCCCATTGCTGCAGCCACCACTGCCACTCCCCCAGCAAAGCTGCGACGAGCTGCTGGAGAGACTGATGCTGCCCAGCCACAGCTGCAGCAGTCAGCAGCTGGCCCCTTGAGGGCCAGAGCTCGTCTAGGCCGACCCCCAAGGGCATCTGCCGTCACGCTTTGTGCCCCTCAGGAGCCTTCCCCCAGCCTTGCAACACCCACAGGGCCCAGGTTGAGGCGGAGCAGCAGGTCGGGCAGGGGCCGGAGAAGCCTGCACAAGGACTCGCCCTCTTGGCACACCAAGTAGAGTGTTGCCAAATGTTTTTTTATATGGGGGTGTTTGTGTTCTGTATGGGGGGGGTTTATTTTGGTAAGGCCGAAGATGATGGCAAATGTTTTTTTAGATGGGGGTGTTTGTGTTCTGTATGGGGGGGTTTGTCTTGGTAAGGCCGAGGATGAAGGCCAATTGGATGGAGAAGTTTTGTTATTCCTCCCCAGGTTGTGGGAGTGAGATATGTTTTTGACTGTTTTTTGGGGGTCTTGTCTGTTTTTGTGTTTCATGTGGGAAGGGCCCTGAGTTTGTTAAATAAAGCTTTTTATTTATTCAGCTTGTCCATGTGTCATGTTTCAAGTGGTTGTTGCGTTAACCGGCTGCGGGCTTGCGGAGCGGCTGCATTCAGGTGCGTTCATTGCCACAAGCCATTCCCTGACAGGGGGCCTAGAAGTGTCGTTCAATAAGCCGCCGGCGGACGGCCCTTGGACCTTGTGGCTCCCTCCTGGGCTGGTACTCCTCCTCCTCCTCCTCATGGTCCTCCTGCTCGTCCTCCTGAGGTGGTGGTCCAACGTGAGGTGGCAGTGCCTGAGTCCTGCGGATAGCCAGGTTGTGCAGCATGCAGCAAACGACGACGAACTGGGAGACTCTATCCGGCGAATACTGCAGAGATCCACCGGAGCGATCCAGGCAGCGGAACCGTTGCTTGAGGACGCCAATCGTTTGCTCTCTTAAAACCGGCGGGTTCAGCAGAGGCGAGGTCAGAGAGCTTGGACCTGTGGGAGAGCAGCAGCGCGACCGGCGGCACTTAAAACCGGCGGGTTCAGCAGAGGCGAGGTCAGAGAGCTTGGACCTGTGGGAGAGCAGCAGCGCGACCGGCGGCACTTAAAACCGGCGGGTTCAGCAGAGGCGAGGTCAGAGAGCTTGGACCTGTGGGAGAGCAGCAGCGCGACCGGCGGCACTTAAAACCGGCGGGTTCAGCAGAGACGAGGTCAGAGAGCTTGGACCTGTGGGAGAGCAGCAGCGCGACCGGCAGCACTTAAAACCGGCGGGTTCAGCAGAGCAGAGGTCAGAGAGCTTGGACCTGTGGGAGAGCAGCAGCGCGACATACCAAATCAACAGCAGAGGAGAGAGGTAAAAAGTAATCAGAGTGTGACGTCACCAGGGAGCAGGTAAGTGATTGGTTGGTGAGTATTTCTCTTTTTTAAACTTAAACTCTGTAGTTTAGAGTTACTAGGGTCTTTTCTGGTGTAGCAGGGACTGTTGGTAGACTATACAAGCGCCTTAGAGATATTTTTAATTGGTGATAGTAAATTAATTTAAATTAAGTAAAGGGAAGGTCATGCCAGGTGAGCCCAGCCCCGTGATATGCTCCTCTTGCTCTATGTGGGAATTCAGGGACACTGCCGGTGCCCCTGATGACCACGTGTGCCAGAGATGCATCCATCTGCAGCTACTAGCAAACCGCATTGAGGCGCTGGAGCTGCGGGTGGATGGGTTGTTGAGCATTCACGATGCTGAGAGGTTCGTGGATAACACGTTTAGTGAGTTGGTCACACCGCAGGGAAGGGCTGCACAGGAAGATAGGAAATGGGTGACCACCAGGAGGAGCAATAGAAGCAGGCAGGTAGTGCAGGAGACCCCTGTGACCATTCCCCTCTCAAACAGGTATGCCGCTTTGGATACTGTTGAGGGGGATGACTCACCAGGGGAAGGCAGCAGCAGCCAACTTCCTGGCACTGGGGGTGCTCCTGCTGCCCAGGAAGGGGGGAAAAAGAGTGGGAGAGCAATAGTGGTAGGGGATTCTATAGTAAGGGGAACAGATAGGCGTTTCTGTGGCCGTAGACGTGAATCCAGGATGGTTTGTTGCCTCCCTGGTGCCAGGGTCAAGGATATCACTGAGCGGCTGCAGGGCATTCTGGAGGGGGAGGGTGAACAGCCAGAGGTCGTGGTCCACCTTGGTACCAACGACATAGGTAAAAAGAGGGATGAGGTCCTGCAGCAAGAATTTAGGGAGCTAGGTGAAGGATTAAAGAGCAGGACCTCAAGGGTTGTAATCTCTGGATTACTCCCGGTGCCACGTGCTAGTGAGTATAGAAATAGGAAGATAGAACAGATGAATGCGTGGCTAAAGGGATGGTGCAGGAGGGAGGGCTTTAGTTTCCTGGATCACTGGGTCTGCTTCTGGGAAAGGTGGGACTTGTACAAGTCGGACGGTTTACACCTGAACCAGAGGGGAACCAATATCCTTGTGGGGAGGTTTGCTAGCACTGCTGGGGGGGGTTTAAACTAACTTGGCAGGGGGATGGGGTACAGAGTGGAGCTATAGCAGGGGGTGATTTACAGCCAAATACAGAGAAAAAAACAAGGCAGAGCAAATATGCGAAGGCAAAAGGGAATATGGCAGGGCTGGAAGGCATCTATTTTAATGCAAGGAGTCTTGCAAATAAGGTGGACGAACTGAAGTTGTTGTTGAACACATGGGAGTACGATATTGTTGCTATCACGGAGACATGGTTGAGGGAGGGTCAGGACTGGCAGCTCAATATTCCGGGGTATAGAATCTTCAGGCGAGACAGAGGGGGGTGTAAAAGGGGAGGGGGTGTTGCAATATTAATTAAGGAGTCAATTACTGCTGTAAGGAGGGATGATATATTAGCGGGTTCCTCTAATGAGGCCATATGGGTAGAACTTAAAAACAAAAAGGGGGCAAGCACTTTGCTGGGAGTGTACTATAGGCCCCCAAACAGTCAGGGGGAGATAGAGGAACAGATATGCAGGCAAATCTCAGAAAAGTGCGAAAATAATAGGGTAATAATAGTGGGGGATTTCAACTTCCCCAATATAAATTGGGATAGTCAGAGTGTGAAAGGCATAGAGGGTGCAGAATTCTTAAAGTGCATCCAGGAGAGCTTTTTGAGCCAACATGTAGAAAGTCCTACAAGAGAGGGGGCGATACTGGACCTAATTCTGGGGAATGTAGCCGGGCAAGTGGTGGAACTTTCAGTAGGAGAGCATTTTGGCGATAGTGACCATAATTCGGTGAGATTTAAGGTGGTCATGGAAAAAGACAAAGACGGCCCGGAAATAAGGGTTCTAAATTGGGGGAAGGCCGATTTTAATATGATAAGGCAGGATCTGGCCAAAGTGGACTGGGAGCAGCTACTTATAGGAAAATCCACATCAAGACAGTGGGAGACTTTCAGAAGGGAAATAGAGAGAGTACAACGCCAACATGTTCCTGTAAAGGTCAAGGGTGGGACCAACAAGCAAAGGGAACCTTGGATGACAAGGGATATACAAAAATGCATTAGAAATAAAAGGGGGGCTTTTGGCAGTTACAAAAGACTAAAGACGGAAGAAGCCCTAGAGGAGTATAAAAAGTGCAGGGGCATACTTAAAAAAGAAATTAGGAGGGCAAGGAGGGGCCATGAAATAACACTGGCGAGCAAAATAAAGGAAAATCCTAAGATGTTTTATAAGTATATTAAGGGCAAGAGGATAACCAGGGAAAGGGTAGGGCCCATTAGGGACCAAAGTGGCAATCTGTGTGTAGAGCCAGATGATGTAGGTGGGGTTTTAAATGAATTTTTTGCATCTGTGTTCACTATGGAGAGAGACGATGCAGACATAGAAATCGGGCAAGGGGACTGTGACATACTTGAACATATTAGCATCGAGAGGGAGGAGGTGCTAGCGGTTTTAGCAGGCCAAAAAGTGGATAAATCCCCAGGCCCGGACGAGATGTATCCCAGGCTGCTGTGTGAGGCAAAGGAGGAGATTGCAGGGGCTCTGACACAAATTTTCAGAACCTCTCTGGCCACAGGGGATGTACCAGAGGACTGGAGAACAGCTAATGTAGTACCATTATACAAGAAGGGTAGCAGGGATAAACCAGGGAATTATAGGCCAGTGAGCCTAACATCTGTGGTAGGGAAATTATTGGAA
The DNA here is from genome assembly GCF_052327205.1 of Somniosus microcephalus. Taxonomy (NCBI): domain Eukaryota; kingdom Metazoa; phylum Chordata; class Chondrichthyes; order Squaliformes; family Somniosidae; genus Somniosus; species Somniosus microcephalus. The sequence goes on from NC_140988.1 coordinate 362,396,445, forward strand.
AAAATTCTGAGGGACAAAATTAGTCTCCACTTGGAGAGGCAAGGATTAATCGGGGATAGTCAGCATGGCTTTGTCAAGGGTAAATCATGTCTGACAAATCTGATTGAATTTTTCGAGGGGGTGACTAGGGGGGTGGATGAGGGAAATGCTGTGGATGTGGTTTACATGGACTTCAGTAAAGCTTTTGACAAAGTCCCGCATAGGAGACTGGTCAAGAAGGTAAGAGCCCATGGGATCCAGGGTGCCTTGGCGCGTTGGATCCTAAACTGGCTGAGTGGCAGGAGGCAGAGGGTGATGGTCGAAGGATGCTTTTGTGACTGGAAGCCTGTGTCCAGTGGGGTACCTCAGGGATCGGTGCTGGGTCCCTTGTTGTTTGTGATCTACATAAATGATTTGGATGAGAATGTAAAAGGTATGATCAGTAAGTTCGCAGATGACACGAAAATTGGTGGGGTGGTAAATTGCGAGGAGGAAAGCCTCAGGCTACAGGACGATATAAACGGGTTGGTCAGATGGGCGGAAAAGTGGCAAATGGAATTTAACCCTGAAAAGTGCGAGGTGATGCATTTTGGACGGACAAATAAGGCAAGGGAATACACAATGAGTGGTAGGACCCTAGGAAGTACAGAGGGTCAGAGGGACCTTGGTGTACATGTACATAGATCTCTGAAGGCAGCGGAACAGGTAGATAAGGTGGTTAAAAAGGCATATGGGATACTTGCCTTCATTAGCCGAGGCATAGAATATAAGAGCAGGGAGGTTATGATGGAGCTGTACAAAACGCTGGTGAGGCCACAGCTGGAGTACTGTGTGCAGTTCTGGTCGCCTCACTATAGGAAGGATGTGATTGCTTTGGAGAGGGTGCAGAGAAGATTCACCAGGATGTTACCTGGGATGGAGCGCCTCAGCTATGAAGAAAGAGTAAACAGGCTGGGGTTGTTTTCCTTGGAGCAAAGAAGGCTGAGGGGGGACCTGATTGAGGTGTACAAAATGATGAGGGGCATAGATAGGGTAGATAAAGAGGAACTTTTCCCCTTAGTAGGGGGGTCAATAACAAGGGGGCATAGATTCAGGGTAAGGGGCAGGAGATTTAGAGGGGATTTGAGGAGGAACTTTTTCACCCAGAGGGTGGTTGGAATCTGGAACTCACTGCCTGAAAGGGTGGTAGAGGCAGGAACCCTCACAACATTCAAGAAGCATTTGGATGAGCACTTGAAATGCCATTGCATACAAGGCTATGGACCAAATGCTGGAAAATGGGATTAGACAGGACAGGGGTGGATGGCCGACGCGGACACGATGGGCCGAAGGGCCTCTTTCTGTGCTGTAAAATTCTATGACTCTATGATGTTCCTTGTGGCTTGATGGCTTTCGTTGTATGCCTCCTCAGCAGGGGTCCTGGGCGCGCGGAGCGGGGTCATGAGCCATGTACACAAAGGGTAGCCCTTGTCCCCGATAAGCCATCCCCTTGGGGGAGGCTGTGCCTGTCACTCATGTGACTCGGCCAACGTTGTCTACCTCATACGTTGCAGGAAAGGATGCCCCGGAGCATGGTACATCGGCGAGACCATGCAGACACTGCGACAACGGATGAACGGACACCGCGCAACAATCACCAGGCAGGAGTGTTCCCTCCCAGTCGGGGAACACTTCAGCAGTCAAGGACATTCAGCCTCCGATCTTCGGGTAAGCATTCTCCAAGGTAGCCTTCGAGACACACGACAACGCAAAATTGTCGAGCAGAAACTGATAGCCAAGTTCCGCACCCATGAGGACGGCCTTAACCGAGATCTTGGGTTCATGTCACGCTACATGTAACCCCACCTGATGCAGGGTCATCCAGACTCGAGTCGACATTGGCTTGTTCTCTCTACATAGATGCGGCTGGACCTGCTGTGATTTCCAGCCAAAAAAAATGTTTTTTGTCTGTTTTTTTGTTTTTCATACAGACCCCAGCATCTGCAATATTTGACCCCTTGTGACCCCACCTCATTGTTCTTTGATGTAATGTTTCCCTGACTGACCTGTTTGGACACCATTCACACCTTTGACTGCTGTGATTATCTCTCTGCCGAGGTGCGATAAATGGCAGTTGGAAAGGTTACCTGTAAACATCTGACATGATTCTCTGACTATATAAGCTGTGTCTTTATGCATTTCTCCACTTCACCTGAAGAAGGAGCAGCGCTCCGAAAGCTTGTGATTTCAAATAAAGCTGTTGGACTATAACCTGGTGTTGTGTGATTTCTTACATTTGGAACATGTCAGCCACAGTAGTCTGGCGCAGGATAAATGCATCGTGGCTGCTTCCTGGAAAGCGGGCATTGACAGCTAGGATGCGCTGCCTGTGGTCACACACCAGCTGTACATTGAGGGAATGGTAGCCCTTCCGGTTGCGGTAATCCTCGGCATTGTCGATAGGTGCCCGCATAGCCACATGCGTGCAGTCAATGGCGCCCTGCACCATGGGGAAGTCGGCGATCCTGGCAAATCCGACTGCACGCTGCTCCTGCCTCTCTAGGGTCATGGGGAAGGAGATGAATTGGTGTCTCCTTGCGAAAAGGGCATTGGTGACCTGCCGGATGCAGCGATGCACGGCGAACTGGGAGATGTTCGCTATGTCCCCAGCAGCGGCTTGGAAGGAGCCGCTTGCATAAAAGTTCAGAGCCACCGTGACCTTCACTTCCACCGACAGAGACGTCCTGCACATCAGCTGTGGACGCAGATCTCTGTGAAGCAGCTGGCAGATCTCTGCAACCACCTCCCTTCTGAAGCGCAGCCTCTTAACACAATGCGCGGCTGTCATGGTGAGATAGGACACCTGCTGCCGGTATTCCCTGACGCCTGATGGCCCCTCTGCGTCTAGGCATGGCTGCCCCTCTCACACAGCGTCTGCGAGCCCTTCGCACATAATGCTGGAACTGAGGGTTGGAACCCCATGCAGCCCCCATAATATACTTGCAAACAGTCAAATCACAATGAGTCAAATTTCCAAGCTCTGGCCAGAAGCCAAAAATACCTCTCCTATGTTGTCCCAAATCAGTAAGGTCTGTTCCTTGGTCTCTGTCCAGAAATCCAAAGCACTAAAGTCATTGCAGCAGTCTAAGTGCCCTTTAATTAGCGCTCCCCGAGGCCCGCAGGGCCTCTGCTGCGTTCCACTTCACAGTTCTTAACAGCGCCACGCCCACATTGGGCGGGCGCCACTGAAGTTCCGGTTTGGGGCGCACAAACGGCGTTGCACGACGAAATGACGTCATAAGGTGCGCGCGCAGCTGAGCGCGCGCAAACACTTTGCGCCGGCGCAAAATGTCAACTGAAGTTGGGCGTAGGCGCAGACCGCTCTGCGCCCGGGCGCAAAGTGCCTAGCGCTCGAAATCTACTCCACTTATGGCGCTAACGGCTGGCGAACGCAACTGAATTTCTAGGCCAAAGCCTTCAGGCTTGTTTTTTTAATGCTCTTAGACCTATTAGAATTATTATTTACTGTGGCCATGTTTGATTTAAACCGTTGATTTCTCTGACTGCCACTTTTGTTTTTCTCCTTCCTATCTTTTGCTTTTATCCTTGTTTCCCTTTCCTCTGTCTCCCTGCTCAGGTTCCCAACCCCCTGCCATTTTAGTTTAAACCCTCCCCCACAGCACTAGCAAACACTCCCCCTAGGACATTGGTTCCAGCCCTGCCCAGGTGCAAACCGTCCGGTTTGAACTGGTCCCACCTCCCCCAGAACCGGTTCCAATGTCCCAGGAACTTGAATCCCTCCCCCTGGCACCATTCCTCTAGCTACGTTGTATCTCAAACCAGTGTCCTGATCTTAAACAAAGGCAATTGCAGTGGCATGAGGGCAGAACTGGCTAAAGTGGACTGGAAAAATAAATTAAAGGGTAAGAATGTTGAAATGCAGTGGTGGACATTTAAGGAGATAGTTCAGAACTCTCAACAAAAATATATTCCAGTGAGAAAGAAAGATTTTAAGAGAAGGGAGCACCATCTGTGGCTAACTAAGGAAGTAAAGGATGGTATCAAATTGAAAACGAAGGCATACAATGTTGCCAAGATTGTTGGGAGACCAGAGGATTGGGACATTTTTAAAAACCAGCAAAGGATGACTCATAAAATAATAAAGAGAAGATGAATTATGAGAATAAACTGGCAAGAAACATTAAAACAGATAGTAAGAGCTTCTACAGGTATATAAAAAGGAAGAGTGTAGCTAAAGTAAACATTGGTCCCTTAAAGGATGAGACTGGGGAATTAATAAGGGGGAACGAGGAAATGGCAGAGACTCTGAACAAATATTTTGTATCTGTCTTCATGGTAGAAGACATTAACAACATCCCAATAATGGATAATCAAGGGGCCACAGGGAGGGGGGAACTAAAGACAATCACTATCACTAAGGAAATAGTACTCGGTAAAATAATGGGACTAAAAGATGACAAGTCCCCTGGACCAGATGGCCTGCATCCCAGGGTCTTAAAAGAAGTGGCTGCAGAGATAGTGGATGCATTGGTTGCAAAATACCAAAATTCCCTGGACTCGAGAGGTCCCAGTGGATTTGGATTGGAAAACCGCAAATGTAACACCCCTATTTAAGAAAAGAGGGAGACAGAAAGCAGGAAACTATAGACCAGTTAGCCTAACATCTGTCATTGGGAAAATGCTGGAGTCCTTCATTAAGGAAGCAGTAGCAGGGCTTTTGGATAATCATAATGCAGTCAAGCAGAGTCAGTATGGTTTTATGAAAGGGAAATCATGTTAAACAAACTTGCTGGAGTTCTTTGAGGATGTAACAAGCAGGGTGGACAAGGGTGAGTCAGTGGATGTGGTGTATTTGGATTTCCAGAAGGCACTCGATAAGGTGCCGCATAAAAGGTTACTGCATAAGATAAGAGCTCACGGAATTGGGGGTAATATATTAGCATGGATAGAGAATTAGCTAACTAACAGAAAGCAGAGGGTCGGGATAAATGGGTCATTTTCCGGTTGGCAAATGGTAACTAGTGGGGTGCCACAGGGATCAGTGCTGGGGCCTCAACTATTTACAATCTACATTAATGACTTGGATGAAGGGACCGAGTGTAATGCAGCCAAGTTCGTGGATGATACAAAGATGGGTGGGAAAGCAAGTTGTGCAGAGGACTCAAAGAATCTGCAAAGTGATACAGACAGGCTAAGTGAGTGAGCAAACATTTGGCAGATGGAGTATAATGTGGGAAAGTGTGAGGTTATCCACTTTGGCAGGAAAAATAAAAAAGCAAATTATTATTTAAATGGAGATTACAAAATGTTAGTTCAGAGGGGCCTAGGGGTCCTTGTGCATGAAACACAAAAAGTTAGCATGCAGGTACAGCACGTAATCAAAAAGGCAAATGGAATGTTGGCCTTTATTTCAAAGGGGTTGGAGTATAAAGGCAGGGAAGTCCTGCTACAACTGTACAAGGTATTGGTGAGACCACACCTGGAGTACTGCGTACAGTTTTGGTCTCCTTATTTAAGGAAGGATATACTTGCATTGGAGGCAGTTCAGGGACGATTCACTAGGTTAATTCCAGAGATGAGGGGGTTGACTTATGAGGAAAGGTTGAGCAGGTTGGGCCTATACTCATTGGAATTTAGAAGAATGAGAGGTGATTTATTGAAACATATAAGATACTGAGGGGGCTCGACAAGGTAGATGCAGAGAGGAAGTTTCCCCTTGTGAGGAAATCTAGAACTCGGGGGCACAGTTTCAGAATAAAGGGTCGCCCTTTCAGAACTGAGATGAGGAGGAATTTCTTCTCTCAGAGGGTCATAAATCTGTGGAATTCTCTGCCCCAGAGAGCTGTGGAGGCTGGGTCATTAAATACATTTAAGGTGGAGATAGACAGATTTTTGCAAGATAAGGGAGTGAAGGGTTATGGGGAGCGGGCAGGGAAGTGGCTTTGAGCCCAAGATCAGCCATGATCTTATTGAATGGCGGAGCAGGCTCGAGGGGCCTAGTGGCCTATCCCTGCTCCTAGTTCTTATGTTCTTATGCAATGCTGTAACGTGACTTCAGGATAGTTTGAAAGAAGATGTCGAGCACCACATAACGGGGGTTAGGTCCCGACTTTGTGCGATAGTGTAAGACTGGCAATAGTGAGTCGGCAGCCCATTTTCCATCTCTCCCACATAGTCAGAATTACCCTCAACATTACTGAACTGAGCTGAAAATTAAAGGGAGCAAAGCTCTGCTAATGGCCCACTGGGTACCGAGCCGGATGAAGGAATTCTTGGGGCACCAAGAACATTCCGATGCCCTCCGCACAGCACCCAACCCAATCGCAGAAAAGCTGATCTACTGCCTACTGTTCTTGAATCTCACCCGCCCCCTCCTCCCCCAGATCTATGCTGAGTTAGTGCATCTCGTGCTAGGACAGGCATTGAAGCATTACAATTGTCCTCATGGCTAAGGAGAGGGGAGAAAAATCACACGGAGAAAAGAAAGACTTGCATTTTTTTAAATTCGTTGCTGGGGTGTGGGCGTCACTGGCAAAGCCAGCATTTATTGCCCATCCCTAATTGTCCTTGAGCAGGTGGTGGTGAGCCGCCTTCTTTAACAGCCTTTCACAACCTCAGGACATCCCAAAGCCCTTTCCAGCCAATTACGTGCTTTTGAAGTGTAGTCACTGACATGAATCAGTCATTCATGAAAGAAAGACTTATGAAATTATACTGAGCGGCCTGCTGGTGGCGCTGTCCAGGGAGAGTATAAATACTCGGGCACGGGCCCAGCTTGCGCAGGACATTCTTAACAGGAACTAGTGAAGGACACAACTAGACCTCCATGTTGTAAAACAGTTGATTAAAGCTTTGTTTAACGCTTAGACCAAGTGCCGAGTAGTTTTCTTACGTCAGTCATGTAGGAAAAATGGCAACCTATTTGCAGACAGCAAGCTCCCACAAACAAGCAATGTGATAATGGCCAGATCATCTGATTTTTAATGATGTTGGCTGAAGGAGAAATATCAGCCGGGACACCGGGGAGAACTCCCCTGCTCTTCTTCAAAATAGTGTCGTGGGATCTCTTACGTCCACCTGAGAGAGAGAGCAGACATCTGGTTTAACATCTCATCCGAAAGACGGCACCTCCGACGGTGTGGCACCCCACTCAGTACCGGCACCGGGAGCGTCGGCCCAGATTTTTGCGCTGGAGTGGGAATCTCACTGCTCTCCAGCAAAACACTGTCAGAAATTGGCGGCAAGCGGATGTCAGGTGAGGATTGGACCATGATTGGGCCCGAGGCCACCAACCATCAAGTGCCCTGGCCGTCCTCTCTACTACCTTGGCTGGCGGGTGAAGAACTGGTCAGGGGGTGAGGAGAGGGGATCTCATTGAAGCATACAAAATTATTACAGGGCTTGACAGGGTAGGTGCAGGGAGGATCTCTCCCTTGGCTGGGGAGTCTAGAACCAGGGGTCACAGTCTCTGAATAAGGGGTCAGCCATTGAGGACTGAGATGAGGAGAAATTTCTTCACTCAGAGGGTGGTGAATCTTTGGAATTCTCTACCCCAGAGGGCTGTGGAGGCTCAGTCATTGGGAATATTCACGACAGAAGCCGATAGATTTCTGACTAGTAAGGGCATCAAGGGATATGGCGATAGGGCCGGTGAATGGAGTTGAGGCCAAGATCAGATCAGCCATGATCTCATTGAATGGCGGAGCAGGCTCGAGGGGCGGAATGGCCAACTCCTGCTCCTGTTTCTTATGTTCTTATGAGACGGAGCACGTCCGACATCCCACGGAACATGAGTCGGCACCTGCCGGAGAGCTCACCGAAAAGAAAGCAATAAAAGCCTGAAATCCGGATGACTTACAATTGTGAGCGCAAACCATGCGGAAGAATGCTGCTAAACACATAATAAATATTCAGCGATTTCCCTGAGCAGGGTTTTAACCTGTGCCTAAGCCCACCGCAGGATAATTACAGTAATTATAAAAATTACATTATAATTTTTTGTTTGGGTACAGACTGAGGCAGGTGGATTTGCTTCCACTCTGATTCTTTATGCACCATCTGCTTTATTAATTACTTTTAATCCTCAAAGGACTGGTGGACTTATTTCATTTCAGCCAAGCAAGCACATTGTGCTTCATTTATGAACAGTATTCGGCAGCAACAGTGGGGTAGGGGGAGATACGCAGGGTAAATTTTACAAGCCCCATGTTGCTCCCCGATTTTCTGATATATGCAGAGTACTTTCAGGCCTGGGGAGACTCATAAGGGCGCACCTTTATACCTCCCATTTAATCTTTGCCCTCCCCTGATCACCGTGAGCAGCCCGGGTGTTTCTCGCGCAATGTTAAGGCTGATTTGCAGATTCGAGGATAAATCGAAGCCGGTGGTGAAATCTTTTACCCCATGGACAGAAACACCAATCGATCCAGTTATTGAGGGGCCCGATCCAATTAACCTCTGAATCACTGCATACCGTACTGTACTGGTGCGAGAAGTCATGCTTAAAGCAAGCTTTAAATATGGAATAAAGTCAATGCAACTGTGGGGCTGTTTTTAATATCTTTCACAATGTGTCATTAAGATGAGGGTGAAAGCTATTTGTTTTTTGCCTTACTCCGACCCTCCCCCCCTCTCTTGAAGGTGCCAACTCTTGCCGGGGTACAGTTCCACTGGTTCTGGCAGCTCTCTGCTACCTCACAGAAGTGACTATCCTATCCCCCAAGCCTTTGATTTTAAAATTCTCATCCTTGTTTTCCAATCCCTCCATGGCCTCGCCCCACCCCCCCCCATCTCTGTAACCTCCACCAGCCCCACAACCCTCCGAGATCTCAGCGCTCCTCCAATTCTGATCTCTTCCGCCTCCCCGATTTTAATGGCTCCACCATTGGCGGCCGTGTCTTCAGCTGCCGAGGCCCTACGCTCTGGAATTCCCTCCCTAAACCTCTCTGCCTCTCCACCCCTCTCTCCTCCTTTAAGACGCTCCTCAAAACCTGCCTCTTTGACCCAGCTTTTGGTCACCTGTCCTATAGCCTTTGGCACTAGTTCGCCTTCTACCACCTCCGGCAGTCGCGTCATACAGCCATAATGGAGTTGTTGACTAACCAACATGAACAGTCTCTATCAATTATGTTGACATTACACGAGGGAAACCCCAATGTAAAACCTTCAAGCAAAATTTACCGGGGGCCTTGTGAGGACTGGAACACACGGCAGCTTCTGCCCTTACATGTCCCCCCTCCAATCCCGCAGGAATCGCACCGCAGTTCCATCCCTTTATAGACTGAAATTTCTCCCCTCCAGTACAGACATGTCCTCGATTTTTACAGACCTCATCGGACCCGATCTGCATCTTTAAAGTAGGACCCCGCTTCTTGCCTGCAGGTGTCCCACTCGCCTGCTCAAAAGGGCAGGTTAATATGGGGACACGGCAGAATCGGGACTCGCCTTATTTTAACAGCCCCCACCTCCCCCCACCTTCCCCCCCCCCCTCGCCCCACCCACCCCCGGCCCCCTTCGCCTGGTTTCTGTCAGGCTGGGGCAGTTAAAATTGGGGCCGTTAATTCTGTTTGGTTTTATTATGATCGTTTTTGATAAATTATTATTCTGCGCAACGCACGACTCTGAACATGTTTTACTCACACCTCAGCTGATGTGAAAAGATAAAAGGCAGTTCTGGCTGGGTTCCAATCCCGGAAGGTTTTCGCTGGAGAGTGAGTGAATGACTTTGCAGATTGCTCCAGAGAACACAGAGCACATCTCAACCTACCGACCGGGTGACAGGTAAGCACATTATAAAAATAACAATACCTTTTTGTTTCCATTTAGATCATAGGTTTTCAAACTGGGGCCACGCCTTGAGTATTGTGTCCAGTTCTGGTCAAGAAGGAGCCACTTTCAGATGAGAGGTTAAACCGAGGCTCCATCTGCCCTCTCAGACGGATGTAAAAGATCCCACGGCACTATTTCGAAGAAGAGCAGGAGAGTTCTCTCTGGTGTCCTGGGCAATATTTATCCTTTATCCATCATCACTAAAAAACCAGATGATCTGGTCATTATCTCATTGCTGTTTGTGGCATCTTGCTGTGCAATTTGATTTCCATGTTTCCTGCATTACCAGGCTTCAGAAAAGTACTTCCTTGGTTGTAAGGCGCTTTGGGACGCGCTGAGGTCATGAAAGACGCTATATAAACACAAGCCTTTCTTTCTTTTCGAAAGGTACAGAGAGGACCATGATCCCTGATGTCAAATGCCTAAGTTATGAGGAGCGACAGGAGAAACGGCCCTTCAGTCTTGCAGATGTCTGAGAGGTGATCTTAGAGAGGTGTATAAGATCACAAACGGCGTCGCAATCCAGAACAAAAAAAACCACGACAATGGGACAAGGCAACATGAATTCAAATGAGTGATGGGCAAACTATAGACGGAGGGAGAGGAGGCAGCGAGACAGACTGGAACATGTGGCCAGAGGGAGGAGGAGGGCCATCAGGGCTCTCAACAGGAGGCCTTTCCCTCCGAGGGATATTTCAAGAGCACTTCTCCTACCTCCAATTAAGCGAGGAGCAGTGTATTAGGAGGCTCCGCTTCATCAAGGAGGTGGTCACAGAACTCTGCCACCTCCTGCAACCAGACCTCCAGTCTCAGATCAGAGCGACCACGGCTCTCTCCGTGGCAGTCAAGGTCACCATCGCCCTAAATTTCCTCGCCAGCGAATCCTTCCAGTCTGCAACAGGAGATATAGCTAACATCTCGCAGTTTGCCGTCCATCGCTGCATCCGGGAGGTCACAGAGGCTCTCTACAGTAGGAGAAGGGACTACATTTCCTTCCCTGTCACCAGAGAGAAGCAGGGCGAGCTTGCATGTCGCTTTGCCAGGATAGCGGCATTCCCCATGTTGCAGGGCGCCATTGACTGCACCCACATGGCTTTGCAGGCAGCACATAACAATCCTGAGATCTTCCGTAGCCGCAAAGGCTACCACTCACTTAATGTGCAGCTGGTGTGCGACCACGCACAGCGACTCCTCAATGTCAATGCCCGCTATCCTGGCAGCTGACATGATGCCTTTAACCTGTGCCAGACTGGTGTGCCAGCACCCTTCCAGCCACCACGTCCAGCTCTTGGCTGGCTGCTTGGAGACAAGGGTTATCTGCTCTCCACCTGGCTCATGACTCCCCTCCGAAACCCCAACACTCCTGCCCAGCACTCATATAATGACAACCATGCTGCGACCAGGAACATCATCGAGCACACCATCAACCTGCTTAAGCAATGGTTCCACTGCCTTGACCACTCGGGAGGAGCCCTCCAGTACTCAGCCATTTCGTGGTGGTCTGCTGCATGCTCCACAACTTGGCCATCATGAGGGCCCAGCTCTTGCCACCAGGGATTGCGGAACCACCTCAGAAGGAGGAAGAGGGAGAGGAGGAGGAGGAGGAGGAAGAGGAAGAAGAGGAAGATGAGCAGGAGGAGGAAGAACAGGAGCGAGGGAGGAGGCAGTCACTCAATTGGCCTTCTGGAAGGGCGGTCCGTAACCACCTCATCAGACTGCGGTTCCAGTAAATTAAACCCCAGATCTCCGTTGCTCACCACATCCCCATTATGCCATCCCTGTCATAAGCCATATCACATGAGAGATACCACAAAAAAATCCAAACTGAATTAATAAATTTATCAATAATCAGTGAATACATATTTACAACAACAATATGAACGATTCACCCTTGTGCGATATCTTAGTGCTTGTCATTACTGTGCCTTTGCCTACTCTAGTGCTCCTACGAAGTGTAGGCACAGTGGCTGCTGAGTGTCCGTGCGGGAGACTTCATAAGAACATAAGAAATAGGAGCAGGAGTAGGCCATTCGGCCCCTCAAGGCCGCTCCGCCATTCAACAAGCTCATAGCTGATCTTCTACCTCAACTCCATCTACCTGCCCGATCCCCATATCCCTTGATTCCCTTAATATTCAAAAATCCATCGATCTCTGCCTTTAATATACTCAATGACTGAGCCTCCACAGCCCTCTGGGGTAGAGAATTCCAAAGATTCACCACCCTCTGAGTGAAGAAATTTCTCCTCATCTCAGTCCTAAATGGCCGACCCCTTATTCTGAGACTGTGACTCCTGGTTCTAGATTCTCCAGCCAGGGGAAACATCCTCCCTGCATCTACCCTGTCAAGCCCTGTAAAAATTTTGTATGTTTCAATGAGATCACCTCACATTCTTCTAAACTCCAGAGAATATAGGCCGAGTCTACTTAATCTCTCCTCATAGGACAATCCCCCCATCCCAGGAATCTCTCCTCATAGGGCAATACGCCCATCCATTTAGCATGTAAAGTTAAGGCACATGGGATTGGGGGCAAGGTATTGACTTGGATAGAGAACTGGTTGGCAGACAGAAAGCAAAGAGTTGGAATAAACGGGTCTTTTTCCGAATGGCAGGCAGTGACTAGTGGGGTACCGCAGGGATCGGTCCTTGGACCCCAGCTATTCACAATATATATTAATGATCTAGACAAGGGAACTAGATGTAATATCTCCAAGTTTGCAGACGACACAAAGCTGGGTGGGCGTGTGTGGTGTGAGGAGGATGCCGAGAAGCTCCAGGATGATTTGGACAGGTTGGGTGATTGGGCAAAAGCATGGCAGATGCAATATAACGTGGATAAATGTGAGGTTATCCACTTTGGTGTCAAAAACAGGAAGGCAGATTATTATCTGAATGGCAATAGATTGGCAGAAGGGGAAGTGCAACGAGACCTGGGTGTCCTTGTGCACCAGTCGCTGAAGGTAAGCATGCAGGTGCAGCAGGCGGTTAAGAAGGCAAATGGTATGTTGGCCTTCGTAGCGAGAGGGTTTGAGTACATGAACAAGGATGTCTTGCTGCAGTTGTACAGGGTCTTGGTGAGACCACATCTTGAGTATTGTGTGCAGTTTTGGTCGCCTTATCTGAGGAAGGATGTTCTTGCAATGGAAGGAGTTCAGCGAAGATTCACCAGGCTGATACCTGGGATGGCAGGAATGACGTATGAGGAGAGATTGGGTCAATTGGGCTTATACTCGCTGGAGTTTAGAAGAATGAGAGGGGATCTCATTGAAACTTATAAAATTCTGACAGGACTAGACAGACTAGATGCAGGAAGGATGCTCCCGATGGTCGGGGAGTCCAGAACCAGGGGTCACAGTCTAAGGATAAGGGGTAAGCCATTTAGGACTGAGATGAGGAGGAATTTCTTCACCCAGAGAGTGGTGAACCTGTGGAATTCTCTACCACAGAAGGCAGTAGAGGCCAATTCATTAAATATATTCAAGAAGGAGTTGGATATATTTCTTAAGGCTAAAGGGATCAAAGGGTATGGGGAGAAAGCAGGGACTGGGTACTGAATTTGGATGATCAGCCATGATCGCATTGAATGGCGGAGCAGGCTCGAGGGGCCGAATGGCCGACTCCTGCTCCTATCTTCTATGTTTCTATGTTTCTATGAATCAGTCTGGTGATCCTTTGTTGCACTCCCTCTATGGCAAGTATATCCTTCCTTAGGTAAGGAGACCAAAACTGTACACAGTACTCCAGGTGTTCTCTCACCAGGGCCCATATTTAAGAAAAGATATACTTGCTCTCGAGGCGGTTCAGAGAAGGTTCACTCGGTTGATTCCGGAGATGAGGGGGTTGACGTATGAGGAAAGGTTGAGTAGGTTGGGCCTCTACTCATTGGAGTTCAGAAGAATGAGAGGCGATCTTATCGAAACATAAGATTGTGAGGGGGCTTGATCGGGTGGATGCGGTGAGGATGTTTCCACTGATGGGTGAGACTAGAACTAGGGGCATAATCTAAGAATAAGGGGCTGCCCTTTCAAAACTGAGATGAGGAGAAACTTCTTCACTCAGAGGGTAGTAAATCTATGGAATTTGCTACCCCAGAGAGCTGTGGAAGCTGCAACATTAAATAAATTTAAAATGGAGATAGACAGTTTCCTAGCAGATAAGGGAATTAGGGGTTACGGGGAGAGGGCAGGGACGTGGACGTGAGTCTAGATTCGGATCAGCCATGCTCCTATTGAATGGCGGAGGAGGCCCGAAGGGCCGTATGGCCTACTCCTGTTCCTATTTCTTATGTTCTTATGTTCTTATATAATTGCAGTAAGACGCCTTTACTCTTATACTCAAATCCTCTTGTAATAAAGGCCAACATACCATTTGCTTTCCTAATTGCTTGCTGTACCTGCATGTTAACTTTCAGTGACTCATGTACAAGGACACCCAGGTCCCTCTGAACTCCAAGTGCTAAAAATTGAGTCGCGCCCCATTTGGGGCACTAACTTCGCCGGGGTGCTACTTTTAGCGCCCCGGAAAAATTAGCACCCCCGCGCCAAAACTTGAGTGGTTGCTCTCTTGGGGTGCTGCGAGTCAATATTGCAGTGCTGTGGCATTGTGGCACGTCGCGCCGCGGTATTGCAGGCCTGCCTCCCCTTCTTAAAGAGGAGGGGCTTTGTGCAGCATGACCCGGGGCCCAGTTGGGCCCCCGGGGATCGGGAGTGCCGGCAAAAGAGCCCGACACTCAAGAGAAGTGCTGGACTCTTGGAGCGCAGCCGGCACTCCGTGGGGTGTGGGGGGGGGCCTTCAGGAAGCTGGAGGCGGGAGCGCAGGCAGGTGCTGGCAGGCGGCCAGCAACAAAAATGGCTGCCCCGCACCTCGCCTTTAAATTGCGCCTCCCCAGCCGCAAGTAGGCCCCCCTGACCCTGTCAGACATAGCGTCCAGTGGTAAGTCAGGAGGCGCTCCCGAAGATCATGGCCATGGCGCGAACGGGGCGCTGCGCACGGCGATGATGTCATCGGCGGTGGCGCAGGGCCGCGGGACGCTACCGGTTAATTTCGCGGGAGCTGTGGGTGGCGCCGTGCCCGGGCGCTAGTTGGTTTGCGCCTCGTTAGCACCCTCTTAGGGCACTAACGGGAGGTGCAAAGCAACCAAATTTTTCCCCCCAACATTTTCCAACCTCTCACCATTTAAAAAATATTCTGCTTTTCTATTTTTCCTACCAAAGTGGATAACTTCACATTTCTCCACATTATATTCCATTTGCCATGTTTTTGCTCACTCACTTAGCCTGTCTATATCCCCTTGAAGCCGCTTCGCATCCTCCTCACAACTTATATTCCCACCCAGCTTTGTATCATCAGCAAACTTGGATATATTACATTTGGTCCCTTCATCCAAATCACTGATGTTGATTGTGAATAGCTGAGGCCCAAGCACTGATCCTTGTGGTACCCCACTAGTTACAACCTGCCAACCCGAAAATGACCCGCTTACTCCCACTGTCTGTTTTCTGTTGATCAACCTATCCTCAATCCATGCTGGCCTATTACCCCCAATCCTGTGAGCCCTAATTTTGTTTAATAACCTCTTGTGTGGCACCTTATCGAATGTCTTCTGAAAATCCAAATACACCACATCCACTGGTTCCCCCTTATCTATTCTGCTAGTTCCAACCTCAAAAAACTCTAACAGATTCATCAAACACGATTTCCCTTTCATAAATCCGTGTTGACTCTGCCCAATCCTATTATTATTTTCTAAGTGCCCTGTTACCACGTCCTTAATAATAGATTCTAGCATTTTCCCTGCTACTGATGTCAGGCTAACTGGTTTGTAGTTCCCCATTTTCGCTCTCCCTCCATTCTTAAATAGTGGGGTTACATTTGCTACCTTCCAATCCATCGATCTCTGCCTTTAAGGCTTGAATTAGCGCCCCAATCATTTCTTCGAGCAGTCTAAAGCATTAGTACATGGCGTTAATGCTCCAACTTTTCTAATTTTACCGCCCATTCCTGGGCTGTAATGAATTCCTAGCCCTATGAATCTTCTGCGATACCTCAGTTGCGCTCCCGAACGTAAGCAGTGTGCAGGCGAAGGTTAGGGTCGGGTGCGCTATGTTATAAAATCTGGCCTCGCCACTGCACCAATTACCCCTTTCCTTCCTGCGAGACATCATATATCATTTATAAAATTTAATAAGCATGATTCCCCTCAGGTGCTAGGAACTTGGACTTTTTTCCCCATATTTTAAAGCCCTTTAAAGGTTCCTCTGAACGCTATGGAACCACAGAGGCTTACAGTACAGGAGGAAGCCATTCAGCCCATCATATCTGCTGGCTGTTGGCTCGAGCAATCCAAAGCTAATCCCACTGCTTACTCTTGTCAACTTATACTCCACCGACAATGACCGTCAATAGGCTGCTCCACCATGGGAAGGGCATCACGGCCACCCAAGTTCTCTCCCCGGCTTGCTGCACGCCTCATTCCAGCAAGAGCTCTAACGGTCCTTCTCTATCCCCTGGGCACTGAGGCCAACTGTCGTGCCCCCTGCTGGCCATTCCGTGTGAGATCAGCTAATCAGCGGCGGGATTCGGAGCAAAAATCAATTCCCGGGCAACACCGCAGCTTTGAGATAACTGGCACCTAGCCTCTGCCGTAGCAGAGAGAGAGAGAGAGAGAGAGATACGAGCAGACACACGTATGAAGGCTTTGTTTTAAAGAATCAAGCCGTGTGTTGGATTGACAAAGAGGTTGGGGTGGTGGTGGCGGGGGGGGAGGGGAAGAACAGATGCAAAAGCAAAGAGAGGCGGACGCTAGGGCCAGGAATACCTCCCAGCAGCCAAGTCCTGTTAAAAAACATTAACCACAGCAGCTGAGTGGAAGCAAGTTTAATGGTGCATTTCGACACGTTCTGCGACCCTGTCAAGTGACGCACAAGGCAGCGGGGCTCAGCGCTCTGGGTTTAACCCTCTCGAGGCTGGAGCAGCTTAGTGCAAAGATGGGCAGGATTATAATAACTGCTCAGAGAATACGGCCACTGTTCTAGAGAAATCAAACTGAAAAGCAGAGAGGTTATGCTAAACTTGTATCGAACCTTGGTTAGACCACACTTGGAGTTACTGTGCACAGTTCTGGTCTCTATATTACAAAAAGGTTAGAGAGGCACTGGAGAAAGTGCAAAAAAGATTTATAAGGATGATAGCAGAACGGAGAGGTTATAAAAATCAGGAAAGACTGAACAGGCTGGGGCTCTTTTCTCTAGAAAAGAGAAGGCTGAGGGGTGACCTGATAGAGGTCTTTAAAATTATGAAGGTGTTTGATAGGGTAGATGTTGAGAAGATGGTTCCAGTTGTGGGGGAGTCCACAAGGAGAAATTAGGACCGATGACCAAAAACTTGGTCGAAGAGTGATGTGCCTCAATAATTCCGAGACTCGATGTTAGCGAAACAAAACAAGGCTTTTATTAACTTAGAACGTAACACGTAAGAGAGAGAGAGATATCTTCCTTCTGGAGACTGAGGCCAGACTGAGCTAGCTTACAAAAGGGGCCAGGTATGGGCGGAGCCCTACACATACAGCACATTCCAGCACATTCCAATGAACAATACAATGAGGACTGGGGGAAGGGAAATGACACTGAAACCGACCACAGTCACAGGCTGTGATGAATGGAATATTTCATCACATTCACCCCTTCTATAGATTTAGTCTGTTCGGTGGTTTGATAGTCCTCTGCGACCGACGTGGCTGTTGTGGTGCCGCGGATGTCGGCTGGGTGTCCCCGGTAGTCTCCTGGGTCTCTGCCGGGGGTGCCGCCAGGGTTGTTGAAGGGGTAGTTGGTGGGGGTGCCGTTGGTCGATGTTCTTCCGGGGGTGATGAAAGAGTGGTGGGTGGGTAAGAGTTGCTGTGATCGTTGTTGCTGCTATTGCCGTGGTTGTTGTCGATGCTGGCTGGGGCGACGTCTTTTATGGACAAGGTGTCCTCCCTTCCATCGGCGTGCCGGACATATGCGTATTGGGGGTTGGCGTGGAGTAGGTGTACTGGCTCCACGAGCGGGTCCGTCTTGTGGCCCCTCACATGCCTTCGCACGAGTACCGGACCTGGGGTGGAGAGCCATGACGGCATGGATACGCCTGAGGTGGATTTCCGGGGAAAGACAAACATTCGTTCATGAGGCGTGGCATTAGTGGCCGTGCACCATAGCGACCGTATCGAATGGAGCACATCCGAGAGGACTTCCTGCCAGCGGGAGATAGGGAGGCCCTTGGTCCTTAGAGCTAGAGTGACTGCTTTCCATACTGTCCCGTTCTCTCGCTCCACTTGGCTGTTACCCCGGGGGTTGTAGCTGGTGGTACGGCTCGTGGCGATCCCCTTGGACAGCATGTACTGGCGTAGCTCTTCACTCATGAAGGACGCCCCCCTATCCGTATGGATGTAGCTCGGCATACCGAACAGGCAGAACAGGCTGTTGAGGCATTTAATGACCGTGGCGCTGGTCATGTCTGGGCAGGGGAAGGCGAATGGGAACCGGGAGTATTCATCCACAATGTTCAGGAAGTAAACATTGCGGTCGACGGACGGGAGGGGGCCCTTGAAATCTAAGCTGAGCCGCTCAAAGGGCCGTGTAGCTTTGATTAAGTGGGCTCTATCTGGGCGGTAGAACCGAGGCTTGCACTCAGCTCAAGTGCAGCAGTTCCTGGTCAGAGACCGAACTTCCTCAATCGAGTAGGGTAAGTTACGGGACTTTATGAAGTGGAACAGCCGCGTGACCCCTGGGTGGCAGAGGTCGTTGTGGAGGGTCTGTAGCCGATCCCCGGTGGCGCTGGCACACATCCCTCGTGAGAGGGCGTCAGGGGATTCGTTAAGGGCCCCTGGCCGGTAAATGATGTCGTACTCGAAGGTGGAGAGCTCGATCCGCCACCTAAGAATCTTATCATTTTTAATCTTCCCCCTCTGTTTATTATTGAACATAAACGCTACCGACCGCGGGTCGGTAAGTAGGGTGAAGCGTTTGCCGGCTAGGTAGTGGCGCCAGTGGCGCACTGCCTCCACGATGGCTTGGGCCTCCTTTTCCACGGAGGAGTGTCTGATCTCGGGCCCTTGGAGGGTCCTCGAGAAGAAAGCTATGGGCCGCCCCGCCTGGTTGAGGGTGGCCGCCAAGGCGAAGTCAGACGCATCACTTTCCACTTGAAATGGAGTGTTCTCGTCCACTGCCTGTAGCGTGGCCCGCTCAATATCCTGCTTAATGCTTTTGAAGACGGCGTGGGCCTCAGCAGAGAGCGGAAAAGAGGATGCTTTCAAGAGGGGGCGGGCTTTGTCGGAGTAGTTGGGGACCCATTGGGAATAATAAGAAAATAACCCCAGGCACCTTTTCAGGGCTTTGGGAGTGTTGGGCAGGGGCAGCTCCCATAGGGGGCGCAATCGGTCGGGGTCTGGTCCGATTTCCCCATTCTCCACCACGCTGCCTAGTATGCAGAGGCGCATGGTGTTGAAAACGCACTTGTCCTCGTTGTAGGTGAGGTTGAGTTTTTGTGCGGTTTCCAGGAACCTCTCGAGGTTCGAGTCGTGATCCTGCTGATTGTGGCCACAGATGGTGACGTTGTCGAGATAGGGGAAGGTTGCCTGCAAGTGGTGGTCATCGACCATGCGGTCCATCTCCCTCTGAAAAACCGAGACCCCATTCGTCACCCCAAAGGGGACTCTGAGGAATTGGTAGAGGCGTCCGTTCGCCTCGAATGCGGTGTACGGGCGGTCCTCTGGTCTGATAGGGAGCTGGTGGTATGCTGACTTGAGGTCGATGGTGGAGAACACCCGGTATTGGGCGATTTGGTTCACCATTTCTGATATGCGGGGTAGCGGGTAGGCGTCTAGTTGGGTGTACCTGTTGATCGTTTGACTATAGTCGATCACCATCCGTTTCTTCTCGCTACCCCTTACCACTACCACTTGGGCGCGCCACGGGCTGTTGCTGCGTTCAATAATGTGCTCTTTCAGGAGCCCTACACACACAGCACATTCCAGCACATTCCAATAAACAATACAATGAGGACTGGGGGAAGGGAAATGACACTGAAACCGACCACAGTCACAGGCCGTGATGAATGGAATATTTCATCACAAAGAGGCAGGTTTTAAGGAGCGTCTTGAAGGAGGAGAGGGAGATAGAGAGACAAAGAAGTTTAGGGAGGGAATTCCAGAGCTTGGGGCCAAGGCTGCGGAAGGCACGGCCGCCGATGGTGGAGCGATTAAAATCGGGGATGCGCAAGAGGCCAGAATTGGAAGAATGTAGAGATCTCGGAGGGTTGTGGGGCTGGAGGAAGTTACAGAGATAGGGAGGGGCGAGGCCATGGAGGGATTGGAAAACGAGGATGAGAACTTTAAAATCGAGGCGTTGCTGGACCGGGAGACTCGATGCTGCAGGAAACCGGACTGAAGGGATTCAAACTGGGAATAGTAAGCGTGGAGCTGCGAGTGACATCATAAACAGTACCAGATATCGCTTCTGTTTGATATTTCTAATTAAATCATAAAAATATTCTAACAGATATGATTGCAATTTTACTACAAACAGTGACCCGAGCAGGTCTTCCTGTCCATCACCCAGACAAGGCAGTGAATGAATCCAACTGAAAATCAAAACAGACCTCATGCATCGTCTGTATAACGACTCGGCCAGATTGGTTCTTCCGTGGCGAAACAGAATTATTTGTGGCAATTTCCCAAATTCACCCTCTCTGTGCGGAGCTTCCCAAACCTGAAAGTCCTCGCAATCTTCCATGGAACTGGAATTCAAAAAATGACCACTATTAACTCCAAAGAACACATGCAGTCCAGCACATGGAGAGCCATTCCGACCCTTGCGGTACAGAGGGACCTGGGGGATCTTCGTACATGAAACACAAAAAGTTAACTTGCAGATACAGCAAGCAATTAGGAAGGCAAATGGAATGTTGGCCTTCATTGCAAAGGGAATGGAGTATAAAAGTAGGGAAGTCTTGCTACAACTGTACAGGGCGTTGGTGAGACCACATCCAGAGCACTTCATACAGTTTTGGTCTCCTTATTTAAGGAGAATATACTTGCATTGGAGGAAGTTCAGAGAAGATTCACGAGGTTGATTCCTGAGATGAAGGGGTTGTCTTATGAGGGAAGGTTGAGCAGGTTGGGCCTATACTCATTGGAGTTTAGAAGAATGAGAAGTGATCTTATTGAAACATATAAGATTCTGAGGGGGCTCGACAGGGTAGATGCAGAGAGGATGTTTCCACTTGTGGGGGAATCTAGAACTAGGAGGTATAGTTTCAGAATAAGGGGTCGCCCTTTTAAAACGGAGATGAGGAGGAATTTCTTCTCTCAGAGGGTCGTGAATCTTTGGAATTCTCTGCCCCAGAGAGCTGTGGAGCCAGGGTCATTGAATATATTCAAGGCGGTGATAGACAGATATTTGAGCTACAGTGGAGTTGAGGCCAAGATCAGATCAGCCATGACCTTATTGAATGGCGGTGCAGGCACAAGGGGCCAAATGGCCTACTCCTGCTCCTATTTCTTATGTTCTTACCCCATCCCGTACGAAAACTTTCACTTCCTGAGTTCAGACAGAGGTCATGCTTGTTCTTCTCTATTACAATTCTATTACATCTGCTCTCTCAGATGGACGTAAAAGATCCCATGGCACTATTTCGAAGAAGAGCAGGGGAGTTATCCCCGGTGTCCTGGGGCCAATATTTATCCCTCAATCAACATAACAAAAACAGATTACGTGGTCATTATCACATTGCTATTTGTGGGATCTTGCTGTGTGCAAATTGGCTGCCACTTTTCCTACATTACAACAGTGACTACACTTCAAAAGTGCTTCATTGGGTGTAAAGCGCTTTGAGACATCCGGTGGTTGTGAAAGGTGCTATATAAATGCAAGTCTTTCATTCTTTTTATCTTTACAATTGGATTTGCAGCTCTTCCTTCTAATTTCCATTCCTCCTGTGCCGAAGGCACCTGTTCTTGCCGGGCTATAGTTCCATAGGCACCGGCAGCCTTCTAGTTCCTCACCGAGTCTGATTGTTCTTCAAATGTGACCCCAGACAGCACGTGGTGGCTGGTTATTCGACTGTCTGTGGGGGTGTGTGTCACACATTGGCCCCAATCTTGTTCTAACCTAGCGTGCACACCCATGTACTTTCCAGTAAAGAGGGTGGGCGGGGGGGGGGAGTGGGGAGTGGGGGCTTTCTGGAGAGTTAACGGGGTTGGGGGTTCCAGGGACATTGTTGTGCCCTAATTGCTCTGAGACATTTTGATGTGACATTGACATCAGTGGAATGAAATAACTCCCAGGGCCCATTTCAAGGCAATGCGCGTGCCTCCAACTGGGAGGCCTGGTGCCAGCCCTAAATTGGACATTGGGCCTCGCCTAAATAATGCGGACGAGCTGTCTGCGGGGGCACAACAGGCACCAGCAGCTCATCTACATTATTTAGTTGAGGCCCGAAGCCCTCAGGCCTGAAACCAGGCACAGACGGGTTTCTTCTCAAGCTAATTTCAGGCAGTGATCCTCAGGTAAGTGCCAGTTGTGGGAGCTCCAGAGAGAAAGCTGATCGTGGCCGGCAGCAGCTGTCAGGAGCCGGGTGAAGCACTCCAGCCCCTCCTAGCTGTACAGAGAGGTTTCCTTTAAATAGGCCTTACCTTTAGTTGGTGGGCTCTGAAGAATGCTGAGCCCCACTCATTGCAACCCAGTTTCTGCGAGGGGACCTAAAACAGGCATTAGGCCCCTGATTTATGTAGGCAAATCTCAGAGAAGTGTAGAAATAATAGGGTAATAATAGTAGGGGATTTCAACTTCCCCAATATTAACTGGGATAGTCAGAGTGTGAAAGGCTTAGAGGGTGCAGAATTCTTAAAGTGCATCCAGGAGAGCTTTTTGAGGCAGCATGTAGAAAGTCCTACAAGAGAGGGGGCGGTACTGGATCTAATTCTAGGGAATGTAGCCGGGCAAGTGGTAGAAGTGTCAGTAGGAGAGCATTTTGGTGACAGTGACCATAATTCGGTGAGATTTAAGGTAGTCATGGAAAGGGACAAAGATGGACCGGAAATAAAGGTTCTAAATTGGGGGAAGGCCGATTTTAATATGATAAGGCAGGATCTGGCCAAAGTGGACTGTGATCAGCTACTTGTAGGAAAATCCACATCAGAGCAGTGGGAGTCTTTCAGAAAGGAAATAGAGAGAGTACAACGCCAACATGTTCCCGTAAAGGTCAAGGGTGGGACCAACAGCCCAGGGAACCCTGGATGTCAAGGGATATACAAGAATGGATTAGGAAAAAAAGGGAGGCTTTTGGCAGATACAAAGGACTAAAAACAGTGGAAGCCCTAGAGGAGTATAGAAAGTGTTATCAGGTAGGTCTCGATGTCAACGTTGATAGTGTGCAGCATCCGTAAATAAAAAAAAGGTGAAACATCTGTGGTGAGTTAAAATGCTACAAGTTGTGAAGCAGAAGTAATTTGCCTCATTGCAGATGCTTTGTTTAGCTGTATTTTGAGTGGAAACTGCTGAAACAAAGCTAATTGCATGCACTACCCTTTAGGTTTGACTCCAACATTGCACAGGCTGTACTGTGCCCATTGATAGCTTACTTCCTGTATCTTAATAAACAACCTCTCCACCAAAAAGCTGTTGCGGCTGGGGGGGGGGTCAATTGAAGATTTCAAAACTGAGATTGATACATTTTTGTTAGGCAAGGGTATTTTTTAAAAATTCGTTTATGGGATGTGGGCGTCGCTGGCAAGGAATGTTTAGAGGATCACTATCCATAGTGCGGTGGGTAAATTGGTGCAGTGTGACATCCTGTGACAAGCCCTGTGACTTTCACTACTTACTGCGTTACCACAATTGCGCAGAATTGCATAGAATTACACAGAATGTACGGCATACAAACAGGCCATTCGACCCAACAGGTCTATGCTGGTGTTTGTGCTCCCTCCCTTCTTCATCTAGCCCTATCAGCATAATCTTCTATTCCTTTCTCCCTCGTGTGTTTATCCTGCATCCCCTTAAATGCATCTACGCTATTCGTCTCAACCACTCCCTGTGGTAGTGAGTTCCACATTCTCACCACTCTCTGGGTAAAGATATTTCTCCTAAATTCCCTATTGGATTTATTAGTGACTATCTTATATTGATGACCCCTAATTTTGGACTCCCCCCCCCCCTCCCCCAGCCTGTTCAATCTTTCCTGATAGGCATAGTCTCTCAGTCCTGGTATCATTTTTGTAAATCTTTCTTGCCCCTTCTCCAGCGGTTCTATACAAGATAATACAAGCTGTTGCCTGAGTATTGGAGACAGTGACAACACTGGTTTCTGAGTGAATATGAACAACTTGCTGTAACAAATTACTTGCCCTAACCGTAGAACTACAGATAAAATAGGGTGGTTGGAAGCTAAAGGGAGGGGTCACAAGGAGATGACCAGTTTTAATTTTCTTGTCTTCTGTCCAGAACAGTGAAGGAGATGCTAGAAGAGCCTATCTGGATATATATGTAATGCACTAAACACCTTGGGGGGAAAATTTGGATGGCGCCTCTTTTGGGATGCTAACGTCGCCCGGGTGCTAATTTTAGTGCCCTGAAAAAGTTAGTGCCCCTCCGCCAGAAATTCAGTAGTAGCGCCCCAAGCAGGAGGCGGGGCACTACTGAAAGTGCTCCACCTCCTTTATGGGGCGCTACAACTGAAGATCGCTGCACTTCGTGAAACAGCGCCATGCACGCCGGCACGTGGTGCCGCGTCATTGCAGGCTCCCTCCGCTGATTAAAGGGGAGGGGCCTAGCACTGCGCGCACCGGGGCCCTGCTGGACCACCGGGGAGCGGGGTGCCGTGAAAACAGCCCAGCACTCAAGAGGAGTGCCGGGCTGAGCCATCGCGACCGGCACCCTGCATAAAAAGTGAAAGGGGTCAGGTGCTGGCAGTCGGCCAAAATAAAAATGGCCGCCCGACACCTGCCCTTTAAGTAGCGATGCCACTGAAAAAACGCCCCCTGAACCTGTCAGACATATCGTCCAGCGGTAGGTCAGGGGGGCGCAAGGGAAGTTTGCGGCCGGGGCGCAGGCGTGTCGCTGCGCACGGCAATGATATCATCGCCGGCGGCGCAGCACCGTGGGGCACTACCGGCTACCGCCGCCGCTAACCTCCCGCTGAATTTTGCGGGAGGTTAGCGGCGCCGCGCCCGGGCGCTAGGTGATTTGCGCCCTGTTAGCGCCCCCCGGGGGCGCTAATGAGAGGCGGAAATCAACCCAATTTTTCCCCCCTTAGGTCTGCAGACACTTCCTGTCAACTTTCTCCATCATAATTTCCTACATCCACATTGATAATGGAAAGTGCCTGTGGAAAATTCTCATGCTGTAATTACACCCTCCCGTCCTGTGGTGGGGCTGAAGCACCTCAACAACAACTTGCATTTATATCGCGCCTTTAATGTAGTAAAATGTCCCAAGGCACGCCACATTTAACACTGAGCCACCTAAGGGGATATTAGGGCAGATAGGTAGGTTTTAAGGAGCACCTTAAAGGAAGAAAGAGAGGTAGAGAGGCCGAGAGGTTTTGGCAGGGAATTCCAGAGCTTAGGGCCTCGGCAGCTGAAGGCACCTCTACTGGTGGGAGGGTGCATTTAAATGTGACAAGTTTGCACAACCGGTTTCCATTATCCATTTTGTGGACGAAAGAATTTATAAGACTATAAGTTGGCAGAATGTGAGTGCAGATGTTTTAATATGTTATAGATATGAGAATAAGAACAGAGGGGTAGAGTTTCCGCTCGGTTGCGCTGTTTTTCTCAGCGCAATTCAGCCCGAAATCGACATAACCTGTGCAAAAGATCGCGGAATTTTAAGCGCAAGTTACGTCCAGCGCAAAACTCGATCTTTTGCGCTGGCTTAAAAAAACAGCACGCTAGAAGCCGGCCCCGCCCACAAAACTGGCCATGCCCCCCAGGATGAGTTCATCACCATCGGGAGTTTCTGCTAATTGTGCTCGTTTGCAGGCCTACGAGGAGGCTACGTAAATTAAGCTGCCTCTTTTGGGCACAAGGACACTGATAGGCATGTTGTAAAAGCTTTTGACTGTTATTTTTTAAAAATTTACTAAGCAACTGACTACTGTACCCCAATGTAACTAGCAAATGGTTCTTGTATGTTTTTTTAAAAGTCATTTTCAGTCATTTAAAATCGGGGTTACTCGCAGGTGGTGGCTTGACACTCCTGATTAAAAATGCTTATTTTTGTGATTAAACCCATTTTCAGCCGTATTAATAAACCTGCACCAAGTTACCACTGCGAAAGACATCAAGGTATGTATATATATATATATTAAAGCAATATTTGTTTTAATTACGTTGTAAACGCTGCCCGATTGCGCCGGTTCATGGCAGAGTTTGCGTTCGCTGATGTGCAAACGAGTTTCAGTGGAAACGCGAGAAGAAAAAGATCTTCTCAAAACGGGTGCGATTTTTGGGCGCAATTTGCGCCTGGATCGCCGATTGTGCCCGATGCGGAAACTCTACCACAGGATGTATGCAGAAAGAAAGACTTGCATTTCTATAGCGCCTTTCACAACCTCAGGATGTCTCCAAGTGTGTTACAGCCAATATCGGACTTTTGAAGTGGAGTCACTGTTGTAATGTGGGGAACGCAGCAGCCAATTTGCTCACAGCAAGCTCCCACAAACAGCAATGTGACGATGACCAGATCATCTGTTTTTAGTGATGTTGATTGAGGGATAAATATGGGCCAGGACACTGGGGAGCACTCCGCTGCTCTTCTTTGAAATAATACCACGGGATCTTTTACATCCACCTCAGAGGGCCTTGGTTTTAACGACTCATCCGAAAGGCGGCACCTCTGACAGGGCAGCGCTCCCTCAGCACTGCACTGGAGTGTCAGCCGAGATTTTTGCGCTCAAATCTCCAGAGTGGGACTATTGAACCTTCTGACTCAGAGGCGAGAGTGTTATCACTGAGCCAAGGCTGACACTGTATAACTTCAATACGAGGACTGAATTACGTCTGTGCACCACAGCCTAATTATCCTTGCCCTATAACTCCATTTCATGTGAAGACTAGGCTTGGCCTTGACTCCCTGTGTGCAATGACATGGGAGATTGACTAGGACAGAATGAAATCTTGTATAGTTGATTACCGTGAAGCCAGACAGTCCATAGATTACATGCCTAATATGGCATTATCTACTTAAAGAGAACATGGTAAATTGAAAGAATGTCGTGGCTACTGATTTAATCCCATGTATTTTAATAAGAAGCTTTTATGGAGATAGTTGTTACTTAAAAAAAATGATGGTTGAATGTGATGTGTGTCCAATCTAATCATCTGCCTGCAATAGCTGCTCTGGTTCATGATCTTACAAGGGGAAATTCAACGATCTATTTTG
The DNA here is from genome assembly GCF_052327205.1 of Somniosus microcephalus. Classification (NCBI taxonomy): domain Eukaryota; kingdom Metazoa; phylum Chordata; class Chondrichthyes; order Squaliformes; family Somniosidae; genus Somniosus; species Somniosus microcephalus. The sequence goes on from NC_140988.1 coordinate 362,423,669, forward strand.
TTTACTTATCAGTGTTAACTTGCTTGATTCATTTCATGGTGTTCTATTACTTACCCCACAGCACCATCATGAGGTGCTAATCAGTGGGGGGACAAAAGTTTAGTGCCCCATTCTGGTGAGGTCAGCTTCCCCTCTGACTTCTGAGTGGTTCGAATCGCTTCCACTCCCTTGGTTCTAGACCTTGGGCTTATTTGGGGGTTGTGACAAAAGTGCAGCAGACAACTGGTTTTGGTGCAAGAAACTTTGATCTTTATTCAAGAAAGAAAATACAACACAACAATCTTCTACTCTAATAAAAGTGGGGAACACTTTGATACATACGAGGGAAAATACAGTAGAAAAATATCTCACCCCTCCCAATCCCACTTCCTGGCTAAGTTGGACTCTAGAGGACCAGGGATAATGCTCACCAAAATGAATACTTGACAGTTGAGCTGGTTCGCGGTTTCGGGGTTCGCTGGATGTGTTGGTCGGTGTCTGCCGTAACCTGTATGTGGTAGAGGATTTTGACTATCTGCTGGTCAGTCTTCGCGAGTCCGCTGATGCGGTAGGATGCGTTTTGGATCTATGGGGTGAGTACCCACTTTTCTTTGGTAGAGATAGGGTTTAGAGTTCCTTTTAAGTAAAAATCTTACCCGGGGTAAGTCAGGAATAAATTGTAGAGTGGAAACTTTTGAATCTTCGGTTTTTCTCCTGAATTGTTTTTCTTTGGTCGCGGTGGCTCAATATCACCGAATTGGTTGGTGGTAATATTTTGTTGCCATGGGGTGTCTGACGATGTCCTGGGTCACTGAAGCTGTTGAACTTGGGTGTACGGTAGAATGCTGCCCCGTTTCGATGCTTCGGTTTCTCTTGTGTGTTGCTTCTGGGGCGAGCTTTCTGAGAGAGAACTTCTTGAGTTGTCTCCAACTTCTGGAGAGTTTTCTTTCTTTAGAAAACAGGCCATTAATTATACTAATTGGGGCCTCCTAATCTGCGCACCAAATCAGTCCCGGTTTATTGTTTGATTTGGGCGGGCTCGTTAAGGTAACTTGATTAAAAAAATGTGAAAATGGTTTCGGGATGTTGTACTGTTTAGTCAATGAGTTGTTGATCGCCTAGTTCATTGTCATAGTTATAGTCAGGTTTCGAGTACCCTGTCTGAGCCTGAGATTTCTATGTAGGTTGGCGAGGTGATTTGCATTATGCATGTTTTGGATGGGTCCTGTGTTTTGGGTGGGGACTGCTCCTTCATGGATCGATTGTTAGGATGAATTGAGGTTACACAGTTCCCCAGACAATTTGATTTACTCCAATATCCAAACTGTCTTTACAGAGGTTGATCCCATTTCCTGTTGCGGCCTTTTCTCCCTGTACAGGTCCAAACATGCCTTTTTATTTTATCATCCTGAAACTTGTTTAGAAAGAGTCCAAAGTCATTTTCCTCAGGGTTTTCTTCTAGCTTTGGGGGATCTGTGAATTTTGAGAATCTTACAGGTCGACAGAGGTTGGGTACTTCCTGGGGGCGGGGTGGGGGGAGGGTGCAGCTGTGGCGAAGGCAGGCACAAGCAGAAGTAGACATCGTGTTAGTAAAATTAAAGCCCATGGGATTAAAGGGACAGTGGCAGCGTGGACACAAAATCGGCTAAGGGACAGACAGCAGAGAGTAATGGTGAACAGTTGTTTTTCAGACTGGAGAGAAAGTGTATAGTGGTGTTCCCCAGGGGTCAGTATTAGGACCACTGCTCTTTTTTGACATATATTATTGACCTGGACTTGGGTATACAGGGCATAATTTCAAAGTTTGCAGATGACACAAAACTTGGAAATGTAGTAAACAGTGAGGTGGATGGTAACAGACTTCAGGAGGACACAGACAGACTGGTGAAATGGGCAGACACATGGCAGATGAATTATAATGCAGAGAAGTGTGCAGTGATACAATTTGGTAGGAAGCATGAGGAGAGGCAATAAAACTGAATGGTACAATTTTAAAGTGGTTGCAGGAACCGAGAGACCTGGGGGTGTGTGCACACAACTCTTTGAAGGTGGCAGGACAAGTTGAGGAAGCTGTTAAACATGCATAGGCTTTACTAGTAGAGGCATAGAGTGCAAAAACAAGGAAGTTATGCTAGACCTTTATAAAACACTGGTTAGGCCTCAGTTGGAGTATGGTGTTCAATTCTGGACACCGCACTTTAGGAAGGATGTCAAGGCCTTGGAGAGGGTGCAGAGGAGATTGACTACAATGGCACCAGGGCTGAGTTGACTTCAGTTATGTGGAGAGACTGGAGAAGCTGGGGTTGTTCTCCTGAGAGCAGAGAAGGTTAAGAGAAGATCTGATAGAGATGTTCAAAATCATCAACGGTTTTGATCGAGTAAATAAGGAGAAACTGCTTCCAGTGGCAGAAGGGTCGGTAACCAGAGGACACCGATTGAAGGTGATTGGTAAAAGTGAGGAAACATTTTTTTTACACAGCCTGTCTGAATGCGCTGCCTGTAAGGGTGGTGGAAGCAGATTCAATAATAACTTTCAAAGGGGAATTGGAGAAATAAATGAAAGGGAAACATTTACAGGGCTCTGGGGAAAAGAACAAGGGAGTGGGACTAATTGGATAGTGACGTAATAAAACTCACTACACACTTGGTTTGAGCATAAAGCAAGGCTTTAATCAACTTGTTTCAGAACATGGAAGTCTAGTTGTACTTCACTAGTTCCTTGTCTTACAAAATGTCCCTGGAAAGCTGGGCCCATGCTCGAGTATTTATACACCTAGGATGGCGCCACCAGCTGGCCATCCAGTGTTATTTCATGAGTAGTTTCTTGATGATGAGATTTATAACAGATAGCTCTACCAAAGTTGGGCTAAATGGCTTCCTTCTGTGCTGAATCATAGAATGATAATATTCTATAAATCTATGATTCTATCCTTGTGGACTATTCTATTCTTTCATAAGGTCGGCATAAAAAGGAACTTCCTTCTTCCTCAGCTAATATATATGTACCAACCTGGATGCCAGCCAGGTTGCTCATGGGTTGCTCTGGCAGGTCTCATAATGGTTGTCCAGAACCAGTATTAGGGACTCATCCGGGGGCAAGGTCTCTGCCTCAGCCCCTTATCAACAAGCGGTGTGTGACCTGGAGGAAAAAAAGAAAGAAAAAGAACGACTGGCATTTCTATAGCGCCTTTCACGACCTCAGGACGGCCCAAAGCGCTTTACAGCCAATGAAGCACTTTTTTGAAGTGGAGTCACTGTTGTAATGTGGGAAACACGGCAGCTAATTTGCACACAGCAAGCTCCCACAAACAGCAATGTGATAATGACTGGATAAGCTGTTCTTTTAGTGAGGTTGGTTGAGGGCTAAATGTTGGCCAGGGCACCGGTGGGAGAACTCCCCCTGCTCTTCTTTGAAATAGTGACGTAGGATCTTTTACGTCCACCCGAGAGAGCAGACGGGGGGCCTCTGGCTTAATGTCTCATCCGAAAGACGGCACAGACGAAACAGAATGGAGAGGAAAAAAAGTGAGGCGAAAAGAAAGCAACTTGCTCTTAAAAAAAGAAACCTGGCAGAAATAGTGCCGAGTGTGTGTGGGTGGCACTGCTCTTTGTTGTACTATCACACTGCTGTGCGGTGTGGATAGATGTGGCTTAGTGGCTGGTGAAGTATGATGCAGTATAGCGGGAACACTGCAGGGTAATCAATCATGGGTCACTCTTGTACATCGCTGAGCAGTTGCTGCAAGAGTTCAGCTGGAAAGGCTATAGAAGCATGTCTTTCGCCTGCCTGTTGTATTGCTCAGGGAGTTAGCACTATCACTGAAAGTGTAATCGATTATCCGTGTGCGTGTTTGAATGCGTGTGACTGGTCCGAGCGCGAGATTGTGTAACTGACTACATGAATGATTGCATGTGTATGAGAGACTGTATGCCTGTGTGAGGGTGATTTATATTGTGTGTGCCTGTGGTTGTATTGTTTACTATTTCATTCTTTTTAAATCTAGAAATATATCGTAACTGTAACTTCTCAGTATAGATTCAGATGAAGAACGCTCATCTTTTCTCAAGTCCAGTCCGACCATCTTCAAGATACACTTTAACAGGGAGACAGGACATCTGTTTAATGTCTACTTTGGTGTAACTTGCTCACACACCACCCTGCCCACACCCTCCCCCTCCCCAATCCCCTACCCAGCCCCCCCTCACCGACCCCCCACACTACACCACCCCGCCCCGCCCCTCGGTAAGGCAATCTCCAGGAAGATGCACAAAATCAGGAAATAAATCCCGAGGCCAATTTAGAAAAAAACTCCCCAAAATTAGTCTCTGATCCCCAAAGACTACCAAGAAAGCACCAGGAGATCACGGTAATTGATGACACAACCTACTTTCTCTATTTAGAGATGTATGTCAGTCACAGGAACTCGTCCAGCTCTCTTTTGAATGCTCGCTGACCTACATTGGCTCCCGGTTAAGCAACGCCTCGATTTAAAAATTCTCATCCTCGTTTTCAAATCCCTCCATGGCCTCGTCCCCCTCCCTTTATCTGTAACCTCCTCCAGCCCCACAACCACCCCCGAGATATCTGCGCTCCTCCAATTCTGGCACCTTGCGATTCCCCCGATTTTCATCGCTCCACCATTGGTGGCCGTGCCTTCCGCTGCCTGGGCCCTAAGCCCTGAATTCCCTCCCTAAACTTCTCAGCCTCTCTACCCATGTTCCCCTGAAGCTACACGGCTGTGCAGCTCTCTGGACCTCCTGCGCAGCCAGCTCGCCGGCTTTTCAATGGGAAAAACCGGGCATGCCACCCCAAAAAATGAACAGGAACATTGGTCTCTACCTCTCACCTCCTTTAAGACGCTCCTTAGAAGCTACCACTTTGACCAAGTCCTACTATCTCCTTATGCGGCTCGGTGTGAAAATTTGTTTGATAATCGCTCCTGTGAAGCGCCTTGGGATGTTTTACTATGTTAAAGGCGCTGTACAAATACAAATTGTTGTTGTCGTGTCACGAAGCAATGTGCGGGTGTGAGGACCTTAGATGAAACATCAGATTGCAGGCAGATGTAGTTGCAATGGGGGAATGGGCCTGTTCGAGCACACTTTTTTTTTTACACTTCAAAAAGTACCTAATTGGCTGTAAAGAGCTTTGGGACGTCCTGAGGTTGTGAAAGGCGCTATATAAATGCAAGTCTTTCTATCTTTGCTCAGTCAGACAAAGGAGCCTGACGACACTGTTGGAGGGTCTCAACTGAACCACCCATTGTCCTCTTCTGGATGCTGATTGACCAGTCGTGCAGTTTCCCATTAGATAGGAGTCATTACTAATGGGATTCGGTTCATTTTCTGCTTTCAATTGCTATTTCGTCTTTCAGTGCTGAATTTAAACTGTAGTATCTGACGTAAGAAAACTACTCGGCACTTGGTCTAAGCGTTAAACAAAGCTTTAATCAACTGTTTTGCAACATGGAGGTCTAGTTGTGTCCTTCACTAGTTCCTGTTAAGAATGTCCTGTGCAAGCTGGGCCCGTGCCCGAGTATTTATACTCTCCCTGGACAGCGCCACCCGTAGGCCACTCAGTATTATTTCATAAGTCTTTCTTTCATGAATGACTGATTCATGTCAGTATCCTTTTAATTTACTTATTATTTTGGGGCCAGGCTGAGAGGGCTGGAGATGCAGCTTTCTACACGAGAGAAATTGTCTGCTTTCCTGTGGGTAGCTCAGAAAGGACAATAATTTCACACAGCGGGGGGGGATCCGGCATTTAGATTGTTGCACCATGGGAGCATGAAGGTAAATTCAAGGGAGAATTAAAGCGCAGCGGCAGTGAGATCAGGCTGCAGATTCCTGACGGTAATAAACCCTTCTTTTTGTTTTAAATCTCGACTGTCACTCGTTGTAAATGCAGACCGTTAGTATTGAAGCATATCTGATGTGAGAGAGCATCATCGTTGCCTTCGGAATGACAGCGTCGCCTGCACAGCACTAGCGACGGAGGAATATAAAATCAATCCTATGGAGAGGGGAAGATTCGGGGGGCGGTGTTGTGTTGGGTGGTGGGGGGAACTTTCAACTGCCAGATGCCCGTTTCGCGCCAGAGAAACGAGCGACCAGCAGCTGAAAAATCAAGGGATGTGCACCTCGGCCACACCGTTAATGCCCAAGGCCCGCTCAATGGAATTTACAGTCGGGCCTGTAAATGGACAAGCAGCCTGCCCGCCTGAAGCAGGCGGCGGCGGAGTGGGGGAGCTACTTAAAAATATGAATCAGGATCCTACACCTGACTGCAATTGCCAGGTACGAATGGGGAATATACGCGTTCCACCCATTTGTAGCAGGCATTGATTGGCCCAACCAGCTCCCTTAAAGGATAAGGCCCAACAAATGTTCCATTTTCTTTTTTGGTGGGCCCAAGAGGGGCCAGAGTGCTCCTTTCTGACCCACCAAAATAAAACACTGGTCTTCTGCCATGCTTTTATTCGAATCTCATTCCCACCCCCGCCACGGCCCTCGGTATTGCTGTATTGCTCCCCGCCTAGCCCCCCACCCCCACCCCCAGCCCTCTTCTCCTAGGCCAGACTTGCCGGCTGGCTCAATGTGGGTGCCAACTTATTTCCCACTCTCCCAGAACCAGCGGGCAGCAGCGGGGCTCCCACGCGGCGTCCTTGTCATGGCCCGGGACTCAAAATGGCTGGAGCCTCAGGGCCCGCCCGTGCGGACGGGCAGAGCAGGCTCCGCCACCCACTTCCCGTCCATTTTGGACTCCACTTGAAAATCACGTCGATGTAAACACACAGGCCCAGTTGTAAATGTGCGAATATTCATACATCAACCTGCACACACAAAGGAACAGGAGTAGGCCATTCAGCCCCTCGAGCCTGTTCCGCCATTCAATGAGATTCAACTCCATTTACCAAACATTGCTCCATGTCCCTCGATACCCTTACCCAATGAAAATCTAGCAATCTGAGTCTTGAAAGCTCCAATTGACCCCCAGCATTCACTGCTTTTTGGGAAGATAATTCCACTTCCCCTTTGTGTGAAGAAGTTCTCCCTGATTTCCCTTCCGAACGGCCTTGATTTGATCTTGATTTCACCACCAGAGGAAATAGTTTCCCCGATATACCCTGTCGAATCCCTTTCTCATTTTAACCACCTCGATTAGATCGGAAATAGAAAGCGGGGCCCCCGTGGACACTTTGGATTTCGCTTTTATGTGGAACCCCCTTGTGTTTACAGGCCTAAAAATAACAGCGGCCTTCTCCCGACAGCTGAGCCGTAGGCCCACATTATCGTGGGCCTGCGTCGCTGCTGGATACCTGGTCTTACTTACACCGCGAAGGGTGCAGCTGTCAGAGCAACAGGGGAATTGAATGAGAGAAAGAGGGAAACAAAAGCCCTAAATAAAACTGAAATAACTGCATTCTTCATCTATCAAATCCCGCTGAATGTCACATTTGTATCTGCCAAACTGTTTACTTTCTAACGCCCTCGAGCCTTCCCTTATTTTTTTTTTTACCATCATCTTCAGTTGGTTAAATTTATTTCGAAATGCCTCTGGACACGAAGATTTAATGGATGATATTTTTCATACCATTCAACTGTGGGGAAAGATCCGCAATTGCTGACCATTTATTCCGCACTATTCTCTTCCCCAAAGGTACAGTTTCCTACATTTGTCATTACTTGGGGAATCTATTTCTCACTCGATGACAAGTTATTACTGAAATTAATACAGGCTGGTATTACATGACTGACGGACCCCATCCCTCATTCCGACAGCGTGAACTCACCCATTTTGTAACATTTGTGGAGCGCTGAGTGGAGTAAGACATCTTTGAAAGTGTTTCTTTCCGGCAGCTTCGAAAGGGGGGATGTAAAAAGTGCTGGTTTTCATTTTCTTTTTGGCGCAAGGGAGACTGCACGCTGAGGTTATCAATCTGACTGGGACAAGGGTTTGTTTTACACAGTGTTTCTCCCCGGACACTTGGAGAACAACATACTGCGAGTGCACACATACACACAGGCAGACGGGTCAGCGTTCTGAGGATTAAGAGGGTGTCACTGCAGGGCAAATTATCAATACATCATTTATTAGCTGCGCCGATTACACAAACATATATGAATAACTACAGGCCTTTCCTGTTCTAATACAATAACCTTGGGCCCCACCTAAAAGAAACAAAAAAGGGAAAGACTTGCATTTCTATAGCGCCTTTCACGACCACCGGACGTCGCAAAGCGCTTTGCAGACAATGAAGTGCTGTGTTCTTTTTGAAGTGTAGTCACTGTTGTAATGTAGGAAATGTCAGGGCTGTAGTTATTCATATACATTTGTATAATCGCCGCAGCTAATAAATGATGTATTGATAATTTGCCCTGTGGTGACACCCTCTTAGTCCTCGGAACGCTGACCCCTCTGCCTGTGTGTGTGCACTTGCAGTATGTTGTTCTCCAAGTGTCCAGGGAGAAAAGAAAAGAAAGACTTGCATTTCTATAGCGCCTTTTGTGACCACCGGATGTCCCAAAGCGCTTTACAGACAATGAAATACTTTTGAATTGGGAGGGCTTGGGAGGACTCGTAAAAATCAACATTTCATTGTGCAGTACACACGTCTGCTGCATATATGACAAATAAAATTGAATTGAATTGAATTGAATTGAAGTCATAGAGTCTTAGGGCTCGAATTTCCAAGCCCCGAGGAGGCGGGTTTGGAGGCGGGAGTGGTGGGAAAATTGCAGAATCGGGGGGCAGGAACCCATCCCGCCCCCAACCCGCCTCCGTGCCAATGTCCCAGGAGGGGGGTACCCGACCTGTGCTGGGAGCCGCCTCCCTGAAGCGGGAAGGGGATTTGTGCCAATTAACTACCTGTTAACAGGTAGTTAACAGGCAGTTTTTTTGCCTAATCCCTATTTTTAGCCCTGAAGTGTTGGCTTCCCGACGGCTCCGAACCATGCCAAGTTGGCGAGGCGGACCGTCGGTCTGAAGGGGTTGGAGGGGTCGAGATGTCCGTTGTGCAGGGGAGTAATGGGTGCATGTGTGCAGAGGTAAGTGTGTGGGTAGAATTGAGAAATACTAAGGGAAAAAAAACGTTAGTGGGAGTGGTATACAGACCTCCAAACAGTAACGCGGAGGTTGGGGATGGCATTAAAAGGGAAATTAAAGAAGCGTGCAATAAGGGCACAGTAGTCATCATGGGTGACTTAATCTACATATAGATTGGGCCAACCAAATTAGTAACAATACTGTGGAGGAGGAATTCCTGGAGTGTTTACGGGATGATTTCCTGGACCAATATGTCGAGGAACCAACCAGAGATCAGGCCATCTTAGACTGGGTATTATGTAATGAGAAAGGATTAATTAGCAATCTTGTTGTACGAGGCCCCTTGGGTCGGAGTGATCATAATATGATCGAATTCTTCATTAAGATGGAGAATGAAGTAGTTGACTCAGAGACTAAGGTCCTCAATTTAAATAAAGGAAACTACGATGGTCTGAGGAGCGAGTTGGCTAGGATTGACTGGGGAATGGCACTCAAAGTGTTGACGGTGGATAGGCAATGGCAAACATTCAAAGACCGAATGGATGAGCTATAGAATTTGTTCATCCCAGTTTGGCATAAAAATAAAACAAAAAAGGTGACTCAACCGTGGCTAACAAGGAAAATTAGGGATAGCATAAGATCCAAGGAGAGGACATATAAATTGGCCAGAAAAAGCAATAATCCTGAGGATTGGGAGCAGTTTAGGATTCAACAAAGGAGGACAAAGGGATTAATTAAGAAAGGGAAAATAGAATATGAGAGTAAGCTAGCAAGGAACATAAAAACTGACTGTAAAAGCTTTTATAGATATGTGAAGAGAAAAAGATTGGTGAAGTCAAGCGTAGGTCCCTTGCAGTCAGAATCAGGGGAATTTATAATGGGGAACAAAGTAATGACAGACCAACTAAATACATATTTTGGTTCTGTCTTCACAAAGGAGGACATAAATAACCTCCCAGAAATACCGGGGAACATAGGGTCTGATGAAAGGGTGGAACTGAAAGAAATCAGTATTTGTAGGGAAATGGTGTTAGGAAAATTGATGGGACTGAAGGCCGATAAATCCCCAGGGCCTGATAATCTACATCCCAGGGTACTTAAGGAAGTGGCCCTAGAAATAGTAGATGCATTGCTGGTCATCTTCCAGAACTCGAAAGACTCTGGAACAGTACCCATGGATTGGAGGGTAGCTAATGTTACCCCACTATTCAAAAAAGGTGGTAGAGAAAAAGCAGGGAATTATAGACCGGTAAGCCTGATATCGGTAGTGGGGAAAATGCTAGAGTCCATTATAAAAGATGTAATAGCAGAGCACTTGGAAAGCAGTGACAGGATCGGACGAAGTCAACATGGATTTACAAAAGGTAAATCATGCTTGACTAATCTACTCGAATTTTTTGAGGATGTAACTGGTAAAATAGACAAGGGAGAACCAGTGGATGTGGTGTATTTGGACTTTCAGAAGGTTTTCGATAAGGTCCCGCATAAGAGATTAGCATGCAAAATTAAGGCACATGGGATTGGGGCAAGGTATTGACTTGGATAGAGAACTGGTTGGCGGACAGAAAGCAAAGAGTTGGAATAAACGGGTCCTTTTCTGAGTGGCAGGCAGTGACTAGTGGGGTACCGCAAGGGTCGGTCCTAGGACCCCAGCTGTTCACAATATATATTAATGATCTGGACGAGGGAATTGGATGTAATATCTCCAAATTTGCAGATGACACAAAGCTGGGTGGGAGGGTATGCTGTGAGGAGGATTTCGTGAAACTCCAGTACGATTTGGACAGGTTGGGTGATTGGGCAGAAACATGGCAAATGCACTATAATGTGGATAAATGTGAGGTTATCCACTTTGGTGGCAAAAACAGGAAGGCAGATTATTATTTGAATGGCAATAGATTGGGAGAAGGGGAAGTGCAAAGAGACCTGGGTGTTCTTGTGCACCAGTCGCTGAAGGTAAGCATGCAGGTGCAGCAGGCGGTTAAGAAGGCAAATGGTATGTTGGCCTTCGTAGCAAGAGGGATCGAGTACAGGAACAAGGATGTCTTGCTACAATTGTGCAGGGCCTTGGTGAGACCGCACCTTGAGTATTGTGTGCAGTTTTGGTCACCTTACCTGAGGAAGGACGTTCTTGCCATGGAGGCAGTGCAGTGAAGATTCACCAGGCTGATACCTGGGATGGCAGGAATGACGTACGAGGAGAGATTGTGTCGATTGGGCTTATACTCACTGGAGTTTAGAAGATTGAGAGGGGATCTCATCGGAACCTATAAAATTCTGTCAGGCCTGGACAGACTAGATGCAGGAAGGATGTTTCTGATGGCCGGGGAGTCCAGAACCAGGGGTCATAGTCTAAGGATAAGGGGTAAGACATTTAGGACAGAAATGAGGAGGAATTTCTTCACCCAGAGAGTGGTGAACCTGTGGAATTCTCTGCCACAGAGGGCGGTGGAGGCCAGTTCATTAAATATATTCAAGAAAGAGTTGGATATATTTCTTAAGGCTAAAGGGATCAAGGGATATGGGGAGAAGGCAGGGACAGGGTACTGAATTTGGATGAGCAGCCATGATCTCATTGAATGGCGGAGCAGGCTCGAGGGGCCGAATGGCCTACTCCTGCTCCTATCTTCTATGTTTCTATGTTTCTATGTTTCTATGTGTGTGAGGTAAATGTAAAGTGTTTTAAAAGTTTTACTTACCTTTACTTTTTCCTGCAGGCTTCCTCCCTTCAGTTCTCAGGAGTCCCCCAGCTCACCGGCACAGAAAGCAGAATGGCCGCTGAACTGTCAAAAGCTGCAGCCTCTGCTTTCTGGTCTGGAGAGATCTCTAACTGAGTCTGAGTACACTGTAGAAGGACTCAAGTTAGAAGACAGATTGTCAGTGTTTGACAGCTTCACAGAGCTGTCAATCGCTGTTTTACATCTGTCAAAAGCTCTTGACAGATGAAATATCAATCACTGACGCCACCAGTAACCAAGTGTCCCTTAATTGGCCTGCTGAGCCCGCTGGGCGGGCTTAACAAGGTCAATCAAGGGAAAATAGCGTGGGTTGGCCACAAGTCGATGGAGGCGGGACTACAACCCAAAAGGTGGGAGTCCTGCCTCCATCACGTCCCCATTGATAAGTTCGAGCCCATAGAGTCATAGATTTATACAGCACAGAAAGAGGCCCTTCGGCCCATCCTGTCCGCGCCGACCATCAAGCCCTGTCTATTCTAATCCCATTTTCCAGCACTTGGTCCGTAGCCTTGTATGTTATGGCGTTTCAAGTGCTCATCTAAATGCTTCTTGAATGTTGTGAGGGTTCCTGCCTCTACCACCCTTTCAGGCAGTGAGTTCCAGATTCCAAACACCCTCTGGGTGAAAAGGTTTTTCCTCAAATCCCCTCTAAACCTCCTGCCCCTTACCTTGAAACTATGCCCCCTGGTTATTGACCCCTCTACTAAGGGGAAAAGTTCCTTTCTATCTACCCTATCTATGCCCCTCATAATTTTGCACACCTCAATCAGGTCCCCCCTCAGCCTTCTCTGCTCTAAGGAAAACAACCCCAGCCGGTCCAGTCTCTCTTCATAGCTGAAGGGCTCCAGCCCAGGTAACATCCTGGTGAATCACCTCTGCACCCTCTCCAATGCAATCACATCCTTCCTATAGTGTGGCGACCAGAACTGCACACAGTATTCCAGCTGTGGCCGAACTAGCACTTTGTACAGCTCCATCACAACCTCCCTGCTCTTATATTCTATGCCTCAGCTAATGAAGGCAAGTATCCCATATGCCTTTTTAACCACCTTATCTACCTGTCCTGCTGCCTTCAGGGATCTATGTACATGCACACCAAGGTCCCTCTGATCCTCTGTCCTTCCTTGGATCCTACCATTCATTGTGTATTCCCTTGCCTTGTTAGTCCTCCCAAAATGCGTCACCTCACACTTTTCAGGGTTAAATTCCATTTGCCACTGTTCTGCCCATCTGACCAACCCAACTATATTGTCCTGTAGCCTGAGGCTTCCCTCCTCGCTATTTACCACTCCGCCAATTTTCGTGTCCTCTACGAACTTACTGATCATACCTCCTACATTCATATCTAAATCATTAATGTACACTACAAACAGCAAAGGACCCAGCACTGATCCCTGCGGTATACCACTGGACACAGGCTTCCAGTCACAAAAACAACCTTCGACCATCACCCTCTGCCTCCTGCCACTAAGCCAATTTTCGATCCAATGCGCCAAATTGCCCTGGATCCCATGGGCTCTTACCTTCTTGACCAGTCTCCCATGCGGGACTTTGTCAAAAGCCTTACTGAAGTCCATGTAGACTACATCAACTGCACTACCCTCATCCACACACCTACTCACCCCCTCGAAAAATTCAATCAAATTGGTTAGACATGATCTCCCCCTTACAAAGCCATGTTGACTATCCTTGATTAATCCTTGCCTCTCCAAGTGGAGACAAATTCTGTCCGTCAGAATTTTTTCCAATAATTTCCCTACCAGTGTAGTCACTGTCATAATGTAGGAAACACAGTAGCCAATTTGCACACAGCAAGATCCCGCCAACAGCCCTGTAATGTGATAATGTCCAGATCATCTGTTTTTTAGTGATCTTGATTGAGGGATAGGTATTGGCCAGGAGACCGGGGATAACTCCCCTGGCTCTACTTCAAAATAGTGCCATGGGATCTTTTACGTCCACCTGATGGGGCCTTGGTTTAACGTCTCAACCGAAAGGCGGCACCTCCGACAGTGTGGCACCAGAGTTTCAGACTAGATTTTGTGTTCAAATCTCTGGGATGGGACTTGAACCCACAACCTTCTGACTCAGAGGCAAGAAGGCTACCCAATGAGCCATGGCTGACAAAACGTTATCCCAGGCCTCACCTACTCTAATATAATGACTAGGCCCCACCTACTCTAATACTCTAATATAATGACTAGGCCCCACCTACTCTAATATAATGACTAGGCCCCACCTACTCTAATATAATGACTAGGCACATCTATTCTAATATCATGACTAGGCCCCACCTACTCTAATATAATGACTAGGCCCCACCTACTCTAATATAATGACTAGGCCCCACCTACTCTAATATAATGACTAGGCCCCACCTACTCTAATATAATGACTAGGCCCACCTACTCTAATATAATGACTAGGCCCCACCTACTCTAATATAATGACTAGGCCCCACCTACTCTAATATAATGACTAGGCCCCACCTACTCTAATATAATGACTAGGCCCCACCTACTCTAATATAATGACTAGGCCCACCTACTCTAATACAATGACTAGGCCCCACCTACTCTAATATAATGACTAGGCCCCACCTACTCTAATATAATGACTAGGCCCATCTACTCTAATATAATGACTAGGCCCATCTACTCTAATATAATGACTAGGCCCCACCTACTCTAATATAATGATGAGGCCCCACCTACTCTAATATAATGACTTGGCCCCACCTAGTCTAATATAATGACTAGGCCCCACCTACTCTAATATAATGACTAGGCCCATCTACTCTAATATAATGACTAGGCCCCACCTACTCTAATATAATGACTAGGCCCCACCTACTCTAATATAATGACTAGGCCCATCTACTCTAATATAATGACTAGGCCCCACCTACTCTAATATAATGACGAGGCCCCACCTACTCTAATATAATGACGAGGCCCCACCTACACTAATATAATGACTAGGCCCCACCTACTCTAATATAATGACAAGGCCCCACCTACTCTAATACAATGACTAGGCCCCACCTACTCTAATATAATGATGAGGCCCCACCTACTCTAATATAATGACGAGGCCCCACCTACACTAATATAATGACTAGGCCCCACCTACTCTAATATAATGACTAGGCCCCACCTACTCTAATATAATGACTAGGCCCCACCTACTCTAATATAATGACTAGGCCCCACCTAGTCTAATATAATGACTAGGGCCCACCTACTCTAATATAATGACTAGGCCCCACCTAGTCTAATATAATGACTAGGCCCATCTACTCTAATATAATGACTAGACCCACATACTCTAATATAATGACTAGGCCCCAGCTACTCTAATATAATGACTGGGCCCCACCTACTCTAATATAATGACTAGGCCCCACCTACTCTAATATAATGACTAGGCCCCACCTACTCTAATATAATGACTAGGCCCATCTACTCTAATATAATGACTAGGCCCCACCTACTCTAATATAATGACTAGGCCCCACCTACTCTAATATAATGACTAGGCCCCACCTACTCTAATATAATGACTAGGCCCATCTACTCTAATATAATGACTAGGCCCCACCTACTCTAATATAATGACTAGGCCCCACCTACTCTAATATAATGACTAGGCCCATCTACTCTAATATAATGACTAGGCCCCACCTAGTCTAATATAATGACTAGGCCCCACCTAGTCTAATGGAGTGGGCCTTTGGCGTAGTGGTAGCATCCCTGCCACTGGGCCAGAAGTCGTAGGGTTTCGAACCCCGCTCCAGACAGTCCCGGCAAGTGGAATCGGAGCTCCGGCTCTAAATTCTGGGTTGAAATCCAGCGGGATACTTGCGTCCGTGGGTGTGGGTGGCCCCCCCCCTCGTATGGGTTGTGGGAGCCCGTAAAACCCTCCCGCCATAGGACTAACCTCCCTAATGGCTGGTACGAAGATGGTTACGGTCACGGAAGGAGCGTTAATCGCGGCCAGAAATCCTTCCACCACTTCATACAGTTCCCCAAAGGGAACAGTATGAAGACACGTACGATGACGACCTAGTCTAATATAATGACTAGGCCCCACCTACTCTAATATAATGACTAGGCCCATCTACTCTAATATAATGACTAGACACACATACTCTAATATAATGACTAGGCCCCACCTAGTCTAATATAATGACTAGGCCCATCTACTCTAATATAATGACTAGGCCCCACCTACTCTAATATAATGACTAGGCCCCACCTAGTCTAATATAATGACTAGCTCCACCTATTCTAATACAATAACGCAGAAAAGAAAGAGAGACTTGCATTTATACAGCGTCTTTTGTGGCCACTGGACGTCCCAAAGCTCTTTACAGCCAATTAAGTACTTTTTTTGGAGTGTAGTCACTGTTGTAATGTAGGAAACGTGACAGCCAATTTGCGCACGCAAGCTCCCACAAACAGCAATGCGGTAATAATCAGATAATCTGTTTTAGTGATGTTGATTGAGGGATAAATAATGGCCAGGACACCGGGGATAACTCCCCTGCTCTTCTTCGAAATAGTGCCAGGGGAACATTTACATCCACCTGAGAGAGCAGACGGGGCCTTGGTTTAACGTCTCATCTGAAAGGCAGAGGGGGAGAAATTGGGTATAGCCCCGCTTGGGGGTCTAGAATTGGCACTGCGCAAAATGTATCGTCAGGCGCAACTTATCGCCACCTCAAGCGATATTGGGTTGCATCGCCCCTAAAGGAGATTGTGGCGTAAAATCAGGCGCTGCACGGGACTCCTAAGGTGCTAACCTGGCGGCGCTACTCAATATCTGGGCGGACGGGCGCAGCGCAGGTGCTGTCAATAATCGATGACCACGAGACATGCTGGCGCTGGCCAGCTCTTAAAGGGGCGGGTCATTTAGGTTCAGGAGCCACACTCATCGCCCTGTAGGCCTCAAAATCGGCGCTGTGCATTCTGAGGCGTTACAAACTTTGACCAGATGGAGAGGGTGAGGCAGAGAGCGGAGCGCTTTACCGAGAGGGCATTGGATGCTTTGGTTGGCGCAGTGGAGCGCCGGCGAGCAGTGCTGTACCCTGACAATGGCAGGAGGCCTCATCAGAACGAATACCGCAGAGCTTGGAGGGAAGTTTGTCAAAGAGTCAACTCCATTAGCGTGGCGCCCAGGGCTCCTGTGCAATGCAGGAAGAAGTTCAACGATCTCACTCGGGTCGTTAGGGTGAGTGGCTTTTTGGCAATCTTCTTCATCCCTCCATCTGCACCTGACTTTATGGCCAGAGGGTGCGCGATGCCCCAATGGCCATCTGTCAGCCAGCACCCATGGCCCTTTCTGGGAACGCACACGCACATTCAACTCAGTGCATCATGTAAGAGCTGATCCACCATGGGGGGCATGAGATGACAACTCAGGGCAGCATGTTTCAGAACTTCCTGTCCTTTCTCCTGCAGGCCAAGCTGGCCAGGAACCGGAGGGAACAGATTCGTACTGGAGGAGGCCCTCTTCAGCTGCAGGAACTCACGGACCTGGAGGAAAGAGTCCACCAGATTGTTGGAGGCCGGATGAGTGGTCCTGTCGCCACTGGAGCTGCCGACCTCATTGTGCACAGCGATGGTAAGGTCATCACCTTTTTGAACAGTCTCCTTCCACTTGTTCCCCCCACCAGCATGCTTTTTCACTCTGGACCCATGTCAGAGCATTGCAGCACTCTTGCATCCCTTGCTGCCACCCTATCCTTTCGCTAAAGCCACTCTTCAACCTCCCTGCTTTCAGATGCTGCATTACCAGCTCGGGAGCCGGGCCCTCAAGCTGCCAGGGACACTGACTCCGGAGGCGAGGAGCAGGAGGAAGCCGGACCATCCGTGCCACCCTCAGGCAAGCCAGCCCATCTGCAGACTGGGGATAGTGCTTCCCTGGAAGGGAGCGGGGGGGATGGCTCTGAGGAGGAACCAGTTGCAGGAATCAGTGGGCTCCAGCAACGCAAGGAGGGTAGGGAAGTTCGGGAACCGTCTCCCCGGAGGGCGCGTCAGGCCACGATGACTGCTGCACAGAGCACAGAAGAGGTGCATTCCCTCGCAGAAATGAGCGCACAGGCTAGGCTCAGGCACACTGAGCTGATGGCTGCAGTGGCAAGGATGCCTGAATCCATCGAGACACTGGCAAGGAGTGTGCAAGACTTCGGGGCAGCACAGGCGAGGAGTGCACAAGACTTCGAGGCAGCACAGGAAAGGAGTGCCCAGAACTTCGGTGCATCACTGGAAAGGACTGTCCAGGGCTTCGGTGCATCACTGGAAAGGACTGTCCCGGGCTTGACCGAAGCACTGGCACCTGCCACGCAAGTGCTGAGTGCTGCCACGCAGTCCCTCGCTGGCCTCATGCAGAGGCAGATTGAGGCCACACAAGCACTGACTGCTGCCACCCTCGATGGATCAGGCAGCACCACAGCAGGCCAGCAATCCGTGGACCAGCCGATTGGTGCGCATGCTGCAGTGCTGCCCCGTCAGAGTGCAAGTGTGTCAGCCGACCACGGAGCAGGTGTCCGCTCTCAGGATGTCAGCATTCCTGATGCCAACGCTGGCACGTCTCCACTGCAGCTGCCATCACCTGCAGGACAGATTGCTTCCACCCATGCCCATTTGGAGCAGTCAGCATCCGGCCCCTCCAAGCCCAGAGCCCGCCCAGGCCATCCCTCAGGGGCATCTGCGCTTTCGGACAGTCAGCAGGTGTCCCCCAGCCTTCATGCAGCCACTGGGGTCCCATTACGGAGGAGCTGCAGGGAGGGAAGGGGCCGTTCTCGCAAGAGAAGTAGATCACCATCAAAGGGGAAAGAGTAGAAGGGGCTGCTGAGACGTCCTATTTCTAGAAATCAAGGCCGTGGATGCTGATCTGAATGTTAGTCATGTTTTGGATAGTCTCCCGGGTGTGCGAGGCACTTGTTCTGAATGTTAGTCATGTTTTGGATAGTCTCCCGGGTGTGCGAGCCACTTATGTGTTAGTTTGTTAGTTAAGCTTTCTGTTGCCATTGCTTTGTCATGTTGGAAGGAAGCACATTTTTCAAAATAAACAAATAATTTTATTGTCATTGGCCATGTCTGCTATTTACAATCATTCTGGCCTTCATAAGCTTTGGGTTATCTGAATGGTTCCATTCCTGGTCTTCGAATGGCACCAAGCAGCCCGTGAGAGGGGCCTAGAACCGACTCCTTATCAGCCTCAGACGGACGGCCCTTCCAGTTTCTCGAACCCTCCCGTCTTGGTCCTCCTCCTCCTCCTCCTCCTCCTCCTCCTCCTCCTCCTGCTCCTCCTCCTGCTCCTCCTCCTCCTCCTCTGCTGGTCCTTCAATGTCTGCTGGCATTGGCTGGGTGCGCAGGGTGGCGAGGTTATGGAGCATGCAGCAGACAACGACGAAGTAGGAGACTCGCTCTGGTGAGTACTGCAAGGTGCCTCCCGAATGGTCCAAACAGCGGAACCGCTGCTTCAGCACGCCAATTGTGTGCTCCACAATGTTCCTCGTCGCCTGATGGCTGACGTTTTAGTGCTCTTCTGCAGGGGTGCTGGGCGAACGGAGCGGGGTCATCAGCCATGGGCACAGAGGATAGCCCTTGTCACCGAGAAGCCAGCCTTCTGGGTGAGCCAGGGCCTCGACAAGGTCAGCGACTGAAGTCTGGCGCAGGATGAATGCGTCGTGGCTGCTGCCTGGGAACTGAGCATTGACCGCGAGGATCAGCTGCCGGTGGTCACAGACCAGCTGCACATTCAAGGAGTGGAACCCCTTGCGGTTGCGGAACTCCTCAGGATTCAAAACAGGCGCCCGCAAAGCCACGTGCGTGCAGTCAATGGTGCCCTGCACCATGGGGAAGTCCACTATTGCCGCGAAGCCCTCTGCACGCTCCCGCTGCTTCTCCGGTGTCACATTGAAGGAGATGTACTGCCGCTGCCTTTTAAACAGGGCATCTGTAACCTGCTGAATGCAGCTATGCACCGCAAACTGGGAGATGTTGGCAATGTCCCCAGTTGCTGACTGAAAGGAGCCAGTCGCATAGAAATTCAATGCCACTGTTATCTTCACAGCCACCGACAGAGAGGTCCTGCACCTTATCTGCGGCTGCAGATCTGCCTGAAGAAGGTGGCACAGCTCAGTCACCACCTCCTTTCTGAATCGCAGCCTCCTAACACACTGCTCCTCCGACATGTTGAGGTAAGAGAACTGCTGCCTGAATACCCTGGCAGCGTAAGGTCTGGTGTGGCGACGTCTGTTGGCCCTCTTCCGTCTGGCCATTCCTGGCCCTCTCTCCCTCCGTCCCTGTGCCCTTTCCAGATGGTCGAGCAGCAGGACGTTCCCCTCCAAAGCAGCCCCCATAATAATAGGTCAGCAGAAATTAAATAGGGTGTAAACGCTCACCAGCAGCAGGGTGATGGTATGAAGGCTGAAGGTCCTCTGGCAGCGCTGGGTCACTAGTGATATGGCTCAGAGTTCAACTTTGCAACTCTGTGTAAATCTCAAATAAGTTGTGCTCCCAAAATGGCTGCCGCTTTTATACCAGTGCAGTCCCCTTTAAAGAGCGCCCCCCTAAGCCCGAGAGCGACTGGGGAACGTTCCAGGAAGCTAAGATTTAGTGCCGGCACTAAAACCCACTCAATATGGCAAGAGGCGCTGGGTTCACTGCGCCCGCCTGAAAATTGGGTAACGCCCCAATTCTCGGCCTCTTTAGGCGCTAATCACTGGCGCTAGCAACCGAATTTCTCCCCCAGAGTCTCCAACAGTGTAGCACTCCCTCAGCACTGCACTGGAGTGTCAGCCTAGATTTTTGTGTTCAATTCTCTGGAGTGGGATGTATAACACACAATCTTCTGACTCAGAGGCGAGGCCTGCTACCAACTGAGCAACAGCTGACGTAGGCCGATTAAGTAGAGAGCCACACAGTGGCATGATGGGCCAAATGGCACCCTTCCACACTGTAAAATTCTTTGACTACAGTCAGCATAATACTGATCCACTGACCCGGTTCTTTCACTCCATTGCATTTAGCTCATCACAACTTTACTACAAAGTGTGACTGGCACATTCCTTGGTGGGTTATGGGACTGATTGAAGAGGTGGCTTCAGGCATATGTTCTGCTTTCTTGCTATGCGTCCCAAGCCTTTTAAATACAGTAGCATATTCTGTCAGGTTTAGGCTTTTACTGTTAGTGACTGCATCAATTCCATTGACCAGTCCTCAATGTTGCCAATAACTGGCTCTACGCATTGTTTGAGAATTTGAAATTTAAGACTTGGGCAATCGTGTGTATAATTCTCACGCCATGTTACATTTTCCTATTGGTTTGATATTGGGGCTAGTGTACACCAACTTTGTATTAGACTTGTTCCACTTTGTACTTAGCTTCTTTTAAACTGACTGTGGTTTGACATTGTTGCGCGCATTTCCCAACCGATAAACCGTCGCAATGTGTACCAATTTCTACCCCATAGTGTTTTAACACCTAAAGCTTCACTGCAACAACTTGTATTTATATCGTGCCTTTAACATAGTAAAACATCCCAAGGTGCTTCACATTACAACACAACAGTGACTCCACTTCAAAAGTATTTCATTGGCTGTGAAACGTCCGGTGGTCATGAAAGGCGCTATAGAAATGCAAGTCTTTCTTTATCAAACAAAATTTGACACCGAGCCACATAAGGAGATATTAGGGCAGATGACCAAAAGCTTGGTCAAAGGAATGACTTAAAGGAGGAGAGCGATGTAGAGGGATGGAGAGGTTTAGGGAGGGAATTCCAGACCTTGGAGCCTTGGCAGCTGAAAGCACAGGTGCCAATGGTGGAGCGATTAAAATCGGGGATAATCAAGAGGCCAGAATTAGGAGAGCGCAGGAATCTCGGAGGGTTCTAGGGCTGGAGGAGGTTACAGAGATAGGGAAGGGCGAGGCCATGGAGGGATTTATAAACAAGGATGAGAATTTTTAAATCGAGGCATTGCTTAAACTGGGAGATGATTTGGTCAGCAAGCACAGGGGTGATTGGTGAATAGGACTTAGTGCGTGTTAGGACACGGGCAGCAGAGTTTTGGATGAACTCAAGTTTACGGAGGGTAGAACGTGGGAGGCCGACCAGGAGTAAGTTAGAATAGTCAAGTCTAAAGGTTACAAAGGCATGGATGAAGGTTTCGGCAGCAGATGAGTTGAGGCAGAGGTGGAACTGGGCGATGTTACGAAGGTGGAAATAGGCGGTCTTAGTGATGGCATGAAAATGTGATCGGGAGCTCATCTCGGGGTCAAATATGACATCAAGGTTGCGAACACCCTGTTTCAGCCTCAGACAGATGCCAGAGAGAGGGATGGAGTCAGTGGCTAAGGAATGGAGTTTGTGGCAGGGACCGAAGACAATGGGCTGGATTTTGATACTGGAGGCGTGCTGGAGGCGGGACTACAACTTTTGGGGTTGTAGTCCCGCCTCCATCGAGTTGTGGCCAACCCACGTGATTTTCACTTGATTGACCTTGTTGAGCCCACCCAGCAAGCTCAGCAGGCCAATTAAGGGCCACCCAGCAACAGGTGACGTCGCAGATTGACATTTCATCTGTCAAGAGCTTTTGACAGATGAAATATCAGCATTTGACAGCTCTTTGAAGCTGTCAAACACTGACAATCTGTACACTAAGTTAATTCCTTCCTCTCAGGCTGATTTAGAGATCTCCCCGGAACAGAAAGCGGAATGCTGCAATTTTTGACAGCTCGCGGCCATTCTGCTTTCTGTGCCGGTGAGATGAGGGACTCCTGAGACCTGAAGGAAGGAAGGCTGTAAAGGTAAGTAAAGGTAAGTAAAACTTATTTAAACACTTTACACACACCAAACACACTTAACTCTGCACTCATGCACACATCACTCACCTGAACACCGGACATCTCGAACCCTCCAAGCCCTTCAGCCCGACGGTCCGCCTCGCAAACTTGGCGTGGTTTGGAGCCGTCGGGAATCCCACACTTCAGCAATAAAAATAGGGATTAGGCAGTTAATTGGCACCAATCCCCTTCCTGCCTCGGGGAGGCGGGTCCCAGCACAGGTCGGGTATCCGCCTCCTTTGAAACTGGCATGGAGGCGGGTTGGGGGCGGGTTGGGGGCGGGTTGGGGGCGGGATGGGTTCGTGCTCCTTGATTTCGAGATTTTAACCCCCCACACGCCTCCAATCCCGCCTCCACGGCCCAATGAAAATCCTGCCCAATGACTTTGCTCCTCCCAATAAATAGTTGGAGAAAATTTCTGCTCATCCAGTGCTGGATGTCGAACAAGCAGCGTGACCAATCAAAGACAGTGGAGGGATCGAGCGAGGTGGTGGTGATGTAGAGCTGGGTGTCGTCAGCGTACATTTTGCATCCATTCACGGAATTTCAGTCTAAGCACAGGGACAGGGGTGCAAGTAAAGAGTGGGTGGAGGTTCTGCTCTGCTCCAGATCCACCTCACAAAGGCCTTCCCCTAAATTTTACCCCCTGCTGCTGTCTCAGAATCAAAAATCTGGCATTAATATAACACCTTGAGAAAAATATAGCACCTTGAGAAAAATATAGCACCTTGAGAAAAATATAGCACCTTGAGAAAGCAGTTTAAAAAGCTTATGGGATCGTGGGCTTCATGAATAGAAGTATAGAGTACAAAAGTGTGGAAATTATGATGAACCTGTATAAAACATTGGTTCGGCTTCAACTGGAGTATTGCATCCAATTCTGGGCACCACACTTTAGGAAATGTGAAGGCCTTAGAGAGGGTGCAAAAAAGATTTACGAGAATGATTCCAGGGATGAGGGACTTCAGTTACTTGGATAGACTGGAGAAGCGTTTAAAAAAATTTGTTTATAGGATGTGGGCGTCGTCGGCAAGGCCAGCATTTATTGCCCATCCCTAATTGCGTTGAGAAAGTGGTGGTGAGCCGCCTTCTCGAACTGCTGCAGTCTGTGTGGTGAAGGTACTTCCGCAGTGCTGGGGTTGTTCTTCTTAGAGCAGAGAAGGTTGAGAGGAGATTTGATAGAGGTGTTCAAAATCATGAGGGGTCTAGACAGAGAGAGATAGAGAGAAACTGTTCCCATTGGCAGAAGGGTCGAGAACCAGAGGTCACAGATTTAAGGTGATTGGCAGATAAAGAGAGAAAGCCAGCTAGAAATTTAAAAACAGATAGTAAGAGTTTCGATAGATATTAAAAAAAAGAAGAGTTAACAAAGTGAGCGTTGGTCCTATAAAAAGCGAGTCTGGGGAATGAATAATGGAAAATAAGGAGATGGCAGTTGAATTAAACAGGTATTTTGCATCGGTCTTCGCTATAGAGGATACAAGTAACATCCCAGAAATAGCTGTAAATCAGGAAATGGAAGGGAGGGAGGAACTCAAGAAAATGATAATCACCTGGGAAGTGGTACTGAGCAAATTGTTGGAGCTGCGGGCTGACAAGTCCCTGAGTCCTGATGGACTTCATCCTAGGGTCTTAAAAGAAGTGGCTAGTGAGATAGTTGATGCGTTGCTTTTAATTTTCCAAAATTCCCTAGATTCGGGGAAGGTTCCATTAGATTGGAAAATAGCGAATGTACCTCCTTTATTCAAAAAGGGAGGGAGACAGAAAGCAGGAAACTACAGGCCAGTTAGCTTAACATCTGAAGATGTTAGAAGCTATTATTAAAGACGTTATAGCAGGGCACTTAGAAAAGTTCAAAGTAATCAGGCAGAATCAACATGGTTTTGTGAAAGGGAAATCATGTTTAACCAATTTATTGGAGTTGTTTGAGGAAGTAACATGTGCTGTGGATAAAGGGGAACCGGTGGATGTACTGTACTTAGATTTCCAGCAGGCATTCGATAAGGTGCCACATCAAAGATTATTATAGAAAATAAAAGCTCATGGTGTAGGGGGTAACATATTGGCATGGATAGAAGATTGGCTAGCTAACAGGAAACAGAGAGTAGGCATAAATGGGTCATTTTCTGGTTGGCAAGATGTAATGAGTGGTGTGTCACAGGGATCAGTGCTGGGGCCTCAACTTTTTACAATTTATATAAATGACTTGGATGAAGGGACCGAAGGTATGGTTGCTAAATTTGCTGACAACACAAAGATAGGTAGGAAAGTAAATTGTGAAGAGGACATAAGGAGGCTACAACGGGATATAGATAGGTTAAGTGAGTGGGCAAAGAACTGGCAAATGGAGTATAATGTGGGAAAATGTGAAGTTGTCCATTTTGGCAGGAAGAATAAAAAAGAAGCATATTATCTAAATGGTGAGAGATTGCAGAGCTCTGAGATGCAGAGGGATCTGGGTGTGCTAGTGTATGAATCGCAAAAGGTTAGTATGCAGGTACAGCAAGTAATTAGGAAATCTAATAGAATGTTATTGTTTATTGCGAGGGGAATTGAATACAAAAGTAGGGAGGTTATGCTTCAGTTATACAGGGCATTGGTGAGACCACATCTGGAGTACTGTGTACAGTATTGGTCTCCTTATTTAAGGAAACATAGAAACATAGAAACATAGAAGATAGGAGCAGGAGTAGGCCATTCGGCCCTTCGAGCCTGCTCTGCCATTCAATGAGATCATGGCTGATCATCCAAATTCAGTACCCTGTTCCTGCCTTCTCTCCATATCCCTTGATCCCTTTAGCCTTAAGAAATATATCCAACTCTTTCTTGAATATATTTCATGAATTGGCCTCCACCGCCCTCTGTGGCAGAGAATTCCACAGGTTCACCACTCTCTGGGTGAAGAAATTCCTCCTCATTTCAGTCCTAAATGGCTTACCCCTTATCCTTAGACTATGACCCCTGGTTCTGGACTCCCCGGCCATCAGAAACATCCTTCCTGCATCTAGTCTGTCCAGGCCTGACAGAATTTTATAGGTTTCGATGAGATCCCCTCTCAATCTTCTAAACTCCAGTGAGTATAAGCCCAATCGACACAATCTCTCCTCATACGTCATTCCTGCCATCCCAGGTATCAGCCTGGTGAATCTTCGCTGCACTCCCTCCATGGCAAGAACGTCCTTCCTCAGGTAAGGTGACCAAAACTGCACACAATACTCAAGGTGTGGTCTCACCAAGGCCCTGTACAACTGTAGCAAGACATCCTTGTTCTTGTACTCGAACCCTCTTGCTACGAAGGCCAACACGCCATTTGCCTTCTTAACCGCCTGCTGCACCTGCATGCTTACCTTCAGCGACTGGTGCACAAGAACACCCAGGTCTCTTTGCACTTCCCCTTCTCCCAATCTATTGCCATTCAAATAATAATCTGCCTTCCTGTTTTTGCCACCAAAGTGGATAACCTCACATTTATCACATTATAGTGCATTTGCCATGTTTCTGCCCAATCACCCAACCTGTCCAAATCGTACTGGAGTTTCACGACATCCTCCTCACAGCATACCCTCCCACCCAGCTTTGTGTTGTCTGCAAATTTGGAGATATTACATCCAATTCCCTCGTCCAGATCATTAATATATATTGTGAACAGCTGGGGTCCTAGGACCGATCCTTGCGGTACCCCACTAGTCACTGCCTGCCACTCGGAAAACGACCCGTTTATTCCAACTCTTTGCTTTCTGTCCGCCAACCAGTTCTCTATCCAAGTCAATACCTTGCCCCCAATCCCATGTGCCTTAATTTTGCACGCTAATCTCTTATGCGGGACCTTATCGAAAGCCTTCTGAAAGTCCAAATACACCACATCCACTGGTTCTCCCTTATCTATTTTACCAGTTACATCCTCAAAAAATTCCAGTAGATTAGTCAAGCATGATTTACCTTTTGTAAATCCATGTTGACTTTGTCCGATCCAGTCACTGCTTTCCAAGTGCTCTGCTGTTACATCTTTTATAATGGACTCTAGCATTTTCCCCACTACCGATGTCAAGCTTACCGGTCTATAATTCCCTGCCTTTTCTCCACCACCTTTTTTGAATAGTGGGGTAACATTAGCTACCCGCCAATCCATGGGTACCGTTCCAGAGTCTATCGAGTTCTGGAAGATGACCAGCAATGCATCTACTATTTCTAGGGCCACTTCCTTAAGTACCCTGGGATGTAGATTATCAGGCCCTGGGGATTTATCGGCCTTCAGTCCCATCAATTTTCCTAACACCATTTCCCTACAAATACTGATTTCTTTCAGTTCCACCCTTTCATCAGACCCTATGTTCCCCGGCATCTCTGGGAGTTTATTTGTGTCCTCCTTTGTGAAGACAGAACCAAAATATGTATTTAGTTGGTCTGCCATTTCTTTGTTCCCCATTATAAATTCCCCCGATTCTGACTGCAAGGGACCTACGCTTGACTTCACCAATCTTTTTCTCTTCACATATCTATAAAAGCTTTTACAGTCAGTTTTTATGTTCCCAGAAAGCTTACTGTCATATTCTTTTTTCCCTTTCTTAATTAATCCCTTTGTCCTCCTTTGTTGTAAGGATGTAAATGTGTTGGAAGCAGTTCAGAGAAGGTTCACTAGACTAATACCTGGAATGGGCAAGTTGTCTTATGAGGAAAGGTTGGACAGGCTAGGCTTGTATCCGCTGGAGTTTAGAAGAGTAAGAGGTGACTTGATTGAAACATAAGATCCTGAGGGGTCTGGACAGGGTGGATGTGGAGAGGATGTTTCCTCTTGTGGGAGAATCTAGAGCTAGGGGTCACTGTTTAAAAATAAGGGGCCGCCTATTTAAGACAGAGATGAGGAGTAATTTTTTCACACAGAGGGTTGTGAGTCTTTGGATCTCTCTTCCTCAGAGGGCAGTGGAAGCAGAGTATTTGAATATTTTTAAGGCAGAGGTAGATAGATTCTTGGTAAGCAAGGGGGTGAAAAGTTATCGGGGTTAGGCGGGAATGTGGAGTACAGGAAACTCTCGTTTAAACAGCTCCTAAATATCCAGAATTCTCTATTAACCGGCAAAATTCATACTCCGAAAACAACACCTCAATAACTGGCAATGTTGCCGAGTCCGAGTCTCCCGCGGTGGCCAAGTTAGTCAGTGGGGGTAGTTCTCCAAACTGCCACTACTCGGCTTCTTGGCGCTGTCAGAAGTCCAAACACCTCAATAACAGGAGTCTGACTCTTCTGCGCTGCCGGTAGTCTCTTCCAATCTGCCATTTTTAATTAAAGAGTTATGGATTACTCTCAACTGGCAGTACTGTACTTAATCAAGCATCTTCCACCATCCATTTAACACAACATTCTGCAGGTGAGTACCCAATTACTGTATACTGTACTACCTAGAAGGTCAGTGGGCTGCGCCACCAGTTAGCACCCAAAGAGGGCACTTAGTGGGTTTAGCGCCACTGGCCACGCCTCACGCGATATTTAGCGTGGCGCTAATGGCGGCGTTAGCCTGTAGCGCTGTGCCGCCACCGATGACGTCATCGGTGTGCGCAGCGCCCCGCTACCGCCCCGATCGCGATATTTGGTCATGCCCCCCGCTGTAACGCTGGTCGCAATTTGCGACCGGTTCAGGGGGGCCGACCTGCGGCGGTAGTGGCGCTAATTAAAGGGGAGGTGCGGGGCGGCCATTTTTTTTGCTGGCCGCCTGTCAGCACCTCCTCGCGCCGCTGTCCCCAGCCTCCTTAGCCCCCCCGCCCCCAGGCAGTGCCGGCTGTGTCCCAAGAGCCCGGCACTTCTCCTCGGTGCCGGGCGCTTTTGCCGGCACCCGCGATCTCCGATCACGCTGGTGCAGGCCCCTCCCCTTTAAGAAGGGGAGGAAGGCCTGCAGTACCGCAGCGCGCCGTGCCGCAGCGTGTGGCGCTGCGGCACGTTGCGCTGCGATATTCAGTTGCAGTGCCCCAAGAGGGACGCGGGGTGCCTTGAGCAGCACCCCGCTTCCGTTTGGGGCGCTGAAACTGAATATCGGGATGGCGCAAGCGGCTCTGTCCGGAGCGGTAATTCTGGCGTCCAGGCGGGCTTGGCGCCCCAAATGGGGTGCCACTGAATTTCTAGGCCTACATTTCTTGATTTTTAAATTTTTGTTTGTTAAAAATAGCCTCGGTAGATATCCCTCTCCATCTTCTGGAATTTTTAATCAACTGGCACCATCCCGGTCCCGTCGGTGCCGGATACCAAAGAGTTTCCTGTAATCGGATCAGCCATGATCTCATTGAATGGCGGAGCAGGCTCGAAGGGCCGACTCCTGCTCCTAATTCGTATGTTCGTAAGTTCGTAAGAAGCAAAGGCGACAGGAGGAACAACCTTTTTATGCAGCGAGTGGTTAGGATCTGGAATGCACTGCCTGAAAGGGTGGTGGAGGCAGACTCAATCACGGCTTTCAAAAGGGAGTTGGATAAGTACCTGAAGGAAAATATTTGTAGGGCTACGGGGAAAGGGCGGGGGAGTGGGACTAGCTGAAGTGCTCTTGCAGAGAGCCGGCACAGGCTCGACGGGCCGAATGGCCTCCTTCTGTGCTGTAACCATTCTATGGTTCTATGATTTTATACCTTGATGCTTCCTCAGGATATGTCAAAGTAGATTACTTTTAAAGTGCAGTCATTATTGTTATGTAGGAAAACATGGCTGTGGGCGGGAAACCTACAGAAAAAAATGAAAAGATGTCCTGCAGTTACAAACAAGCGGGTTTCCGGTTCCTAACCTCACCAACCCCCCACCGCACAGAAGGCACCTCGGGGGTAAGATTAGGGCCGTTAACTCTGCTTCTCCACAGATGCTGCCTGACCTGCTGGGTGTTTCCAGTACCCGCATTGTTTTGCTTTTGTGACCAGATAACCTAATGGTTTGGTGGTGTTGGTTGAGGGACACTGGAAGAGCTCCCTGCTCTTTTTCAAATAGTGCCATGCAATGTTCCCTTTCATTTTTTTTTTTGGGGGGGGGGATGAGCGGCCCTTTTAAGGGGCTGCATGGCCCAGTCGAAATACTGCTGCACGCGCGTTTTTTCCTATTTAAAAGCCGATGAGTCGGCTGCGTGGGAGCTGCACAGCACTGCACAGCCGCGCAGCTTAAAAGGAACGTTGGTGCCTTGGGATCTGTTACATCCACCTGAACGGACTGAGAAACAAAGAGCTTGCATTGATATCGCGCCTTTCACCTCCTCAGGACATCCCAAAGAGCTTTACAGCCAATGCTGTTCTTTTGAACTGTAGTCACTGTTGTAGTGAAGGCAGACGTGGCAGCCAATCAGCCCTCGGCAAGGTCCCACAGACAGCAATAAGATAAATGACCAGATCATCTGTTTTTAGTGATGTTGGTTGAGGGAACAATATTGGACAGGACACCGGGGCGAACCCCGCCCCCCCCGCTCTTCGTTGTATAGTGAGATGGGTTATCTTACATCCATCTGAGAGAGCAGACGGGGCCTCGGTTTAATGTCTTGTCTGGAAAATGGCACCTACGACAGTGCAGCACTCCCTTAGTACTGGACCGGGAGTGCCAGCCTAGATTATGCAATCAATTTGAACCCACAACTTTCTGATGTAGCGGCGAGTGTGCTACTAACTGAGGTAAGTTGACACTAGCTTAGAAGGAGCAGCTCTGTCATTCCTTCTGAGTTGACTGTCCATTCAGTATCATCTGTCTGCATCATCCATAATAAAAAAAAATTCTCACTCTCAGACTACTCGTCCACTCGGAGCTTTCTTCATATTCTTTGCTTGAGTGACAAGGACAGTTTTAAATAAATTTATTCTGGGCATCGTTGGCAAGGCCAGCACTTATTGCCCATCATAAAAACATAAGAAATAGGAGCAGGAGTCGGCCATTTGGCCCTTCGAGCCTGCTCCGCCATTCAATAAGATCATGGCTGATCTTCTACCTCATCTCCACTTTCCTGCACTATCCCCATATCCCTTGACCCCCTTAATATCCAAAAATCTATCGATCTCTGTCTTGAATATACCCATCCCTAATTGCCCTTGAGAAGGTGGTGGTGAGCCGCCTTCTTGAACCGCTGCAGTCCGTGTGGTGAAGGTACTCCCACAGTGCTGTTAGGGAGGGGGTTCCAGGATTTTGACCCAGCGACGATGAAGGATCGGCGATGTATTGCCAAGTCAGGATGGTGTGTGACTTGGAGGGGAACTTGGAGGTGGTGGTGTTCCCATTGCGCCTGCTGCCCTTGTCCTTCTAGGTGGTAGAGGTCATGGGTTTGGGAGGTGCTGTTGAAGAAAACTTGGCGAGTTGCTGCAGTGCATCTTGCAGTTGGTACACACTGCAGCCACGGTACGCCGGTGGTGGAGGGAGTGAATGTTTAAGGGGGTGGATGGGGTGCCAATCAAGCGGGCTGCTTTGTCCTGGATGGTGTCGAGCTTCTTGAGTGTTGTTGGAGCTGCACTCATCCAGGCAAGTGGAGAGTATTCCATCACACTCCTGACTTGTGCCTTGTAGTTTTGCTTCGGTTTTTCATACTTTATTTTCATATTTTATTTTTTAAGAAATTTTGTACACATTTGGCCACATGTTGGACATCTTCCTGTCTGTGATTTCCTACTGTACTTACATTCCATATTGACCAGCTTGATCTGTTTTTCTTTCTGTGTATATATTAAGTGGCATCTATACTCCACTCATTATTGATGGCGCTGCCAGCATTTAATAAGTGTCTGGCAGCAATCTGCTGTCTTCTGCTGTTCTGTAGATATCAACTAAGGTACTGAAGGAGGTGGCCCTAGAGATAGCGGATGCACTAAGGATGATTTTTCAGAATTCATTAGACTCGGGAACAGTACCGATGGATTGGAGGGTAGCTAACGTTACCCCACTATTCAAAAAGGGGGGTAGGGAAAAAGCAGGTAATTACAGACCTGTAAGCCTTACATCAGTTGTGGGCAAAATGCTGGAGTCCATCATTAAGGATGAAATAGCGGAGCACTTAGCAAATGGGGACAGGATAGGACAGAGTCAACATGGATTTACAAAGGGTAAATCGTGCTTGACTAATCTATTGGAATTTTTTGAGGGAGTAACTGGTAGAATAGATGGGGGAGAGCCAGTAGATGTGGTGTACCTGGACTTCCAAAAGGCCTTCGATAAGGTCCCACATAAAAGATTAGCATGGAAAATTGAGGCTCATGGGATAAAGGGGAAAGTTTTGGCGTGGATAGGGAACTGGCTGTCAGATAGAAAACAGAGAGTTGGAATAAACGGCTCATTTTCTGAATGGCAGGCAGTAACAAGTGGGGTACCACAGGGATCTGTCCTGGGCCCCCAGCTGTTCACAATTTACATTAATGACCTGGATCAGGGAGTCGGATGCAGCATTTCCAAATTTGCAGACGACACTAAACTAGGAGGGGGGGTGGGCTCAGAGGAAGAGACCAGGAAGCTCCAGAGCGATTTGGACAGACTGGGCGATTGGGCGGATAAATGGCAGATGCACTATAATGTGGACAAGTGCGAAGTTATCCACCTTGGGTGCAGGAACGGGAGGGCAAATTATTATTTAAATGGCAATAGATTGGGAGAGGGGGAAGTACAGAGAGACCTGGGTGTTCTTGTACACCAGTCACTGAAGGCGAGCATGCAGGTGCAACAGGCGGTCAAGAAGGCAAACGGTATGCTGGCCTTCATAGCAAAAGGGTTAGAATACAGGAACAGGGATACCTTGCTGCAGCTGTACAGGGCACTGGTGAGACCACACCTCGAGTACTGTGTACAGTTTTGGTCGCCTCATCTGAGGAAGGATGTTCTTGCCATGGAGGGGGTGCAGCGGCGATTCACCAGGCTGATACCAGGAATGGCGGGAATGACCTATGAGGAGAGACTATGTAGTTTAGGGATGTACACACTGGAGTTTAGAAGATTGAGAGGGGACCTCATAGAAGTGTATAAAATTCTGACAGGTCTAGACAGACTGGATGCAGAAGGAATGTTTCCCTTGGCGGGTGAGAACAGAACTAGAGGACATAATTTAAGGATAAGGGCTAAACCATTTAGGACAGAGATGAGGGGGAATTTCTTCACTCAGAGAGTGGTGAACCTGTGGAACTCATTGCCACAGAGGGCAGTGTACGCCAGCTCATTAAATATATTTAAGAGGGAATTAGATATATTTCTACGGGCAAAAGGGGTTAAGGGTTACGGAGAGAAGGCGGGGACGGGATACTGAATTAAAGGATCAGCCATGATCTCATCGAATGGCGGAGCAGGCACGAAGGGCCGAATGGCCTACTCCTGCTCCTATCTTCTATGTATCTATGTATCTAACTGCTGTCTGACTAGACTCTTTGGCTTAGTAATTTGGCTCTGTTCTGATCATCTATTATACCAACTGCAATTCTTTCTATAATGAGGCTGTCTATCAGTGATCCATAATCATAAGACTTAGGCCATTTTTTTTGCAAATCGATTATATATTGATCAATGCCTTCTCCCTCAGCTTGAAACCAGGCATGAAACACATGTCTTTCGTACATAATATCCATTATGTGTCATCCGTGGCTCGGTGGGCAGCACTCTTGGCTCTATATGAATCATAAGATTGTGGGTTCGGATCCCGCTCCAGAGACTTGAGCACAAAAATCTAGGCCGACACTCCAGTGCAGTCCAGTGAGGGAGTGCTGCACTGTCAGAGGTGCCGTCTTTCGGATGAGATGTTAAACCGAGGCCCTGTCTGCCCTCTCAGGTGGACGTAAAAGATCCCGTGACACTATTTCGCAGAAGAGCAGGGGGGAGTTATTCCTGGTGTCCTGGCCAATATTTATCCCTCAATCAACATCACCTAAAACAGATTATGTGGTCATTATCACATTGCTGTTTGTGGGAGCTTGCTGTGCGCAAATTGGCTGCCATGTTTCTGACATTACAACAGTGACTGCACTTCAAAACAGTACTTCATCGGCTTTAATGCGCATGGGACGTCCTGAGGTCGTGAAAGGCGCTATAGAAATGCATGTCTTTATTTTCTTTTATCTGAAGTGTGAAATATTACTCAAATCTGTCCATTAATACTGCCTGGTTCCATTTACCCTCTCCCTCGCCATATGTAGATGTAACATACACATCTATCACTTCCTCACCTAATGGCTTCCACTGGCTGTTTATCTCCACGGCCTGTTGCTCTTAAACGCAACGCAAATCTGTTTCCATTTCTTCCACACTTCTACCGCATTTTTTTCTAGTGCCAAATGATCTGGGAGCTTTAAACCTCACATTTCTGTTCGACTTCTGACACCACGGGGGCTAATTTTAACCCTGCCCCCCAAAACAGGTGGGTTGGAATCGGGCAAGATGTTAACATTTAAAAATCTCAAACCCGACCCCAACCGGCCTCCAACCCGCCCACTTAATGGAGGCGGGACAAAAGGCAGCAGCCAACCCGCTCGCAGGATATTATATGAGCCTCATATTTAACAAAGTGATTCGCTGCACCAACATTTTTGTGGCTTTCTGCGCAGGCGAGAGGTACACTGAAGCCGAGTGAGAGAAGGAGAGGGAGGGAGATAGAGGGAGGGGAGAGAGAGAGAGATAGAGAAGGAGAGGGAGGGAGATAAAGGGAGGGGAGAGAGAGGGAGAGAGAGAAGGAGAGAGGGAGGGGAGAGCGAAGGAGAGAGAGAAGGCGAGGGAGGGAGATAGAGGGAGGGGAGAGAGAAGGAGAGGGAGGGAGATAGAGGGAGGGGAGAGAGAAGGAGAGGGAGGGAGATAGAGGGAGGGGAGAGAGAGAAGGAGAGGGAGGGAAAGAGGGAGATAGAGGGAGGGGAGAGAGAGAGAGAGAAGGAGAGGGAGGGAGAGAGGGAGATAGAGGGAGGGAAGAGAGAGGGAGAAGGAGAGGGAGGCAGAGAGGGAGATGGGGGGCAGAGAGAGAGAGAAGGGGATGGAGGGAGAGAAGGAGAGAGAGAGAGAAGGAGAGGGAGGGAGAGAGGGAGATAGAGGGAGGGGAGAGAGAGGGAGGGAGAGAAGGAGAGGGAGGGAGAGAGGGAGATAGAGGGACGGGAGAGAGAGGGAGAGAGAGAGAAGGAGAGGGAGGGAGGGAGATAGAGGGAGGGGAGAGAGGGGGAGAGAGAGAGAGGAGAGGGAGGGAGAGAGGGAGGGAGGGAGGGAGATAGAGGGAGGGGAGAGGAAGAGAGAGGAGAGGGAGGGAGAGAGGGAGATAGGGAGAGAGAGGGAGGGAATTGGAGGGGAGAGAGAGGGGGAGAGAGGGAATCGGAGGGGAGAGGTGATCAGAAACTGGGGGATGGGAAGGTCAGGAACTTGGGGGGGAGAGAAGGTCAGGAACTGGGGGGAAGAGAGAAGGTCAGGAATGGGGAAGGAGAGAAGGTCAGGAACTGTGGGGGGGGGAGAGAAGGTCAGAAACTGTGGGGGAGAAGGTCAGCAACTGGGAGGAGAGAAGGTCAGGAACTGGGGGGAGAGAAGGTCAGGAACTGGGGGGAGAGAAGGTCAGGAACTGCGGTGGGAGAAGGTCAGGAACTGGGGGGGAGAAGGTCAGGAACTGGGGGGGAGAGAAGGTCAGGAACTGGGGGGAGAGAAGGTCAGGAACTGCGGTGGGAGAAGGTCAGGAACTGGGGGGGAGAAGATCAGGAACTGGGGGGAGAGAAGGTCAGGAACTGGGGGGGAGAGAAGGTCAGGAACTGGGGGAGAGAAGGTCAGGAACTGGGAGGAGAGAAGGTCAGGAACTGGGGGAGAGAAGTTCAGGAATTGGGGGAGAGAAGGTCAGGAACTGGGGGAGAGAAGGTCAGGAAGTGGGGGGGAGAGAAGGTCAGGAACTGGGGGGGAGAGAAGGTCAGGAACTGGGGGGAGAGAAGGTCAGGAACTGGGGGGAGAGAAGGTCAGGAACTGGGGGGAGAGAAGGTCAGGAACTGGGGGGAGAGTAGGTCAGGAACTGGGGGGGGAGAAGGTCAGGAACTAGGGGGGGAGAGAAGGTCAGGAACTGGGGGAGAGAAGGTCAGGAACTGGGAGGGGGAGAGAAGGTCAGGAACTGGGGGAGAGAAGATCAGGAACAGGGGGAGAGAAGGTCAGGAACGAGGGGGGAGAGAAGGTCAGGAACTGGGGGAGAGAAGGTCAGGAACTGGGAGGGGGAGAGAAGGTCAGGAAGTGGGGGGGAGAGAAGGTCAGGAACTGGGGGGGAGAGAAGGTCAGGAACTGGGGGGAGAGAAGGTCAGGAACTGGGGGGAGAGAAGGTCAGGAACTGGGGGGAGAAATTCAGGACCTGGGGGGGAGAAGGTCAGGAACTGGGGGAGAGAAGGTCAGGAACTGGGGGGAGAGAAGGTCAGGAACTGGGGGGAGAGAAGGTCAGGAACTGGGGGAGAGAAGGTCAGGAACTGGGGGGGGAGAGAAGGTCAGGAACTGGGGGAGGAGAAGGTCAGGAACTGGGGGAGGAGAAGGTCAGGAACTGGGGGGAGAGAAGGTCAGGAACTGGGGGTGGGGAGAAGGTCAGGAACTGGGGGGAGAGAAGGTCAGGAACTGGGGGGGGAGAAGGTCAGGAACTGAGGGGAGAGAAGGTCAGGAACTGGGGGGGAGAGAAGGTCAGGAACTGGGGGAGAGAAGGTCAGGAACTGGGGGGAGAGAAGTTCAGGAACTGGGGGAGAGAAGGTCAGGAACTGGGGGGGGAGAGAAGGTCAGGAACTGGGGGGGGAGAAGGTCAGGAACTGGGGGGGAGAAGGTCAGGAACTGGGGGGAGAGAAGGTCAGGAACTGGGGGGTGAGAAGGTCAGGAACTGGGGGGAGAGAAGATCAGGAACTGGGGGGAGAAGGTCAGGAACTGGGGGGAGAGAAGGTCAGGAACTTGGGGGAGAGAAGGTCAGGAACTGGGGGGAGAGAAGGTCAGGAACTGGGGGGAGAGAAGGTCAGGAACTGGGGGGAGAAGGTCAGGAACTGGGGGGAGAGAAGGTCAGGAACTGGGGGAGAGAAGGTCAGGAACTGGAGGGAGAGAAGGTCAGGAACTGGGGGGGAGAGAAGGTCAGGAACTGGGGGGAGAGAAGGTCAGGAACTGGGGGGAGAGAATGTCAGGAACTGGGGGGAGAGAAGGTCAGGAACTGGGGGGCGGAGAGAAGGTCAGGAACTGGGGGGGAGAGAAGGTCAGGAACTGGGGGGAGAGAAGGTCAGGAACTGGGGGCAGATAAGGTCAGGAACTGTGGGGGAGAAGGTCAGGAACTGGGGGAGAGAATGTCAGGAACTGGGGGGAGAGAATGTCAGGAACTGGGGGAGAGAAGGTCAGGAACTGGGGGGAGAGAAGGTCAGGAACTGGGGGGAGAGAATGTCAGGAACTGGGGGGGAGAGAAGGTCAGGAACTGTGGGGGAGAGAAGGTGAGGAACTGGGGGGAGAGAAGGTCAGCAACTGGGGAAGAGAAGGTCAGGAACTGGGGTGGAGAAGGTCAGTAACTGGGGGGGAGAGAAGGTCAGGAACTGGGGGGGAGAAGGTCAGGAGCTGAGGGGGAGAGAAGGTCAGGAACTCGGGGGGAGAGAAGGTCAGGAACTGGGGGGAGAGAAGGTCAGGAACTGGGGGGAGAGAAGGTCAGGAACTCGGGGGGAGAGAAGGTCAGGAACTGGGGGAGAGAAGGTCAGGAACTGGGGGGGCGAGAAGGTCAGGAACTGGGGGGAGAGAACGTCAGGAACTGGGGGGAGAGAAGGTCAGGAACTGGGGGGGAGTAAAGGTCAGGAACTGGGGGGAGAGAGGTTCAGGAACTGGGGGGAGAGAAGGTCAGGAACTGGGGGGAGAGAAGGTCAGGAACTGGGGGAGAGAAGTTCAGGAACTGGGGGGAGAGAAGGTCAGGAACTGGGGGGAGAGAAGGTCAGGAACTGGGGGGAGAGAAGGTCAGGAACTGGGGGGAAAGAAGGTCAGGAACTGGGGGGAGAGAAGGTCAGGAACTGGGGGGGAGAGAAGGTCAGGAACTGGGGGGGAGAGAAGGTCAGGAACTGGGGGGAGAGAAGTTCAGGAACTGGGGGGAGAGAAGGTCAGGAACTGGGGGGAGAGAAGGTCAGGAACTGGGGGGAGAGAAGTTCAGGAACTGGGGGGAGAGAAGGTCAGGAACTGGGGGGAGAGAAGGTCAGGAACTGGGGGGAGAGAAGGTCAGGAACTGGGGGGAGAAGGTCAGGAACTGGAGGGAGAGAAGGTCAGGAACTGGGGGGAGAGAAGGTCAGGAACTGGGGGGAGAGAAGGTCAGGAACTGGGGGGAGAGAATGTCAGGAACTGGGGGGAGAGAAGGTCAGGAACTGGGGGGCGGAGAGAAGGTCAGGAACTGGGGGGGAGAGAAGGTCAGGAACTGGGGGGAGAGAAGGTCAGGAACTGGGGGGAGAGAAGGTCAGGAACTGGGGGGAGGGAAGGTCAGGAACTGGGGGGAGATAAGGTCAGGAACTGTGGGGGGAGAAGGTCAGGAACTGAGGGAGAGAAGGTCAGGAACTGGGGGGAGAGAAGGTCAGGAACTGGGGGAGAGAAGGTCAGGAACTGGGGGGAGAGAAGGTCAGGAACTGGGGGGAGAGAATGTCAGGAACTGGGGGGGAGAGAAGGTCAGGAACTGTGGGGGAGAGAAGGTCAGGAACTGGGGGGAGAGAAGGTCAGGAACTGGGGGAGAGAAGGTCAGGAACTGGGGGAGAGAAGGTCAGGAACTGGGGGGAGAGAAGGTCAGGAACTGTGGGGGAGAGAAGGTCAGGAACTGTGGGGGAGAGAAGGCCAGGAACAGTGGGGGAGAGAAGGTCAGGAACTGTGGGGGGAGAAGGTCAGGAACTGGGGGAGAGAAGGTCAGGAACTGGGGGGAGAGAAGGTCAGGAACTGGGGGAGAGAAGGTCAGGAACTGGGGGGAGAGAAGGTCAGGAACTGGGGGGAGAGAATGTCAGGAACTGGGGGGGAGAGAAGGTCAGGAACTGTGGGGAAGAGAAGGTCAGGAACTGGGGGGGAGAAGGTCAGGAACTGGGGGAGAGAATGTCAGGAACTGGGGGGGAGAGAAGGTCAGGAGCTGAGGGGGAGAGAAGGTCAGGAACTGGGGGGAGAGAAGGTCAGCAACTGGGGAAGAGAAGGTCAGGAACTGGGGGGGAGAAGGTCAGGAACTGGGGGGAGAGAAGGTCAGCAACTGGGGAAGAGAAGATCAGGAACTGGGGGGGAGAAGGTCAGGAACTGGGGGGAGAGAAGGTCAGGAACTGGGGGGAGAGAATGTCAGGAACTGGGGGGGAGAATGTCAGGAGCTGAGGGGGAGAGAAGGTCAGGAACTCGGGGGGAGAGAAGGTCAGGAACTGGGGGGAGAGAAGGTCAGCAACTGGGGAAGAGAAGGTCAGGAACTGGGGGGGAGAAGGTCAGGAACTGGGGGGCAGAAGATCAGTAGCTGGGGGGGGAGTAGGTCAGGAACTGGGGGGGAGAAGGTCAGGAGCTGAGGGGGAGAGAAGGTCAGGAACTCGGGGGGAGAGAAGGTCAGGAACTGGGGGGAGAGAAGGTCAGGAACTGGGGGGAGAGAAGGTCAGGAACTCGGGGGGAGAGAAGGTCAGGAACTGGGGGAGAGAAGGTCAGGAACTGGGGGGAGAGAACGTCAGGAACTGGGGGGAGAGAAGGTCAGGAACTGGGGGGGAGAAAAGGTCAGGAACTGGGGGGAGAGAAGTTCAGGAACTGGGGGGAGAGAAGGTCAGGAACTGGGGGGAGAGAAGGTCAGGAACTGGGGGGAGAGAAGTTCAGGAACTGGGGGGAGAGAAGGTCAGGAACTGGGGGGAGAGAAGGTCAGGAACTGGGGAGAGAGAAGGTCAGGAACTGGGGGGAAAGAAGGTCAGGAACTGGGGGGAGAGAAGGTCAGGAACTGGGGGGGAGAGAAGGTCAGGAACTGGGGGGGAGAGAAGGTCAGGAACTGGGGGGAGAGAAGTTCAGGAACTGGGGGGAGAGAAGGTCAGGAACTGGGGGAGAGAAGGTCAGGAACTGGGGGGAGAGAAGTTCAGGAACTGGGGGGAGAGAAGGTCAGGAACTGGGGGGAGAGAAGTTCAGGAACTGGGGGGAAAGGTCAGGACCTGGGGGGGGAGAAGGTCAGGAACTGGGGGGAAGAGAAGGTCAGGAACTGGGGGGAGAGAAGGTCAGGAACTGGGGGGAGAGAATGTCAGGAACTGGGGGGAGAGAAGGTCAGGAACTGGGGGGAGAGAAGGTCAGGAACTGAGGGGGAGAGAAGGTCAGGAACTGAGGGGAGAGGAGGTCATGAACTGGGGGGAGAGAAGGTCAGGAACTGGGGGGAGAGAAGGTCAGGAATTGAGGGGAGAGGAGGTCATGAACTGGGGGGAGAGAAGGTCAGGAACTGGGGGGAGAGAAGGTCAGGAACTGGGGGGGAGAAGGTCAGGCACTGGGGGGAGAGAAGGTCAGGAACTGGGGGGGAGAGATGGTCAGGAACTGGGGGAAAGGTCAGGAACTGGGGGGGGACAAGGTCAGGAATTGGGGGGGGAGAAGGTCAGGAACTGGGGGGGGGAGAGAAGGTCATGAACTGGGGGGAGAGAAGGTCAGGAACTGAGGGGGAGAGAAGGTCAGGAACTGGGGGGGAGAAGGTCAGGAACTGGGGGGAGATAAGGTCAGGAACTGGGGGAGAGAAGGTCAGGAACTGGGGGAGAGAAGGTCAGGAACTGAGGGGAGAGAAGGTCAGGAACTGGGGGGAGAGAAGGTCAGGAACTGGGGGGAGAGAAGGACAGGAACTGGGGGAGAGAAGGTCAGGAACTGGGGGGAGATAAGGTCAGGAACTGGGGGGAGATAAGGTCAGGAACTGGGGGGAGAGAAGATCAGCAACTGGGGGGGGAGAAGGTCAGGAACTGAGGGGAGAGAAGGTCAGGAACTGGGGGGAGAGAAGGTCAGGAACTGGGGGGAGAGAAGGTCAGGAACTGGGGGGAAAGAAGATCAGCAACTGGGGGAGAGAAGGTCAGGAACTGGGGGGAGAGAAGGTCAGGAAATGGGGGGAGAGAATGTCAGGAACTGGGGGGAGAGAAGGTCAGGAACTGGGGGGAGAGAAGGTCAGGAACTGGGGGGGAGAAGGTCAGGAACTGAGGGGAGAGAAGGTCAGGAACTGGGGGGAGAGAAGGTCAGGGACTGGGGGTGGAGAAGGTCAGGAACTGGGGGCTGAGAAGGTCAGGAACTGGGGGCAGAGAAGGTCAGAAACTGGGGGGGAGAGAAGGTCAGGAACTGGGGCGGGGGAGAAGGTCAGGAACTGGGGGGAGAGAAGGTCAGGAACAGTGGGGGAGAGAAGGTCAGGAACTGGGGGGGAGAGAAGGTCCGGAACTGGGGGGGAGAGAAGGTCAGGAACTGAGGGGAGAGAAGGTCATGAACTGGGGGGAGAGAAGGTCAGGAACTGGGGGAGAGAAGGTCAGGAACTGGGGGAGAGAAGGTCAGGAACTGGGGGGAGAGAAGGTCAGGAACTGGGGGGAGAGAAGGTCAGGAACTGGTGGGAGAGAAGGTCAGGAACTGGGGGGAAGAGAAGGTCAGGAACTGGGGGGAGAGAAGGTCAGGAACTGGGGGGAGAGAATGTCAGGAACTGGGGGGAGAGAAGGTCAGGAACTGGGGGGAGAGAAGGTCAGGAACTGAGGGGGAGAGAAGGTCAGGAACTGAGGGGAGAGGAGGTCATGAACTGGGGGGAGAGAAGGTCAGGAACTGGGGGGAGAGAAGGTCAGGAATTGAGGGGAGAGGAGGTCATGAACTGGGGGGAGAGAAGGTCAGGAACTGGGGGGGAGAAGGTCAGGCACTGGGGGGAGAGAAGGTCAGGAACTGGGGGGGAGAGATGGTCAGGAACTGGGGGAAAGGTCAGGAACTGGGGGGGGGACAAGGTCAGGAATTGGGGGGGAGAAGGTCAGGAACTGGGGGGGGAGAGAAGGTCATGAGCTGGGGGGAGAGAAGGTCAGGAACTGAGGGGGAGAGAAGGTGAGGAACTGGGGGGGAGAAGGTCAGGAACTGGGGGGAGAGAAGGTCAGGAACTGGGGGAGAGAAGGTCAGGAACTGGGGGAGAGAAGGTCAGGAACTGAGGGGAGAGAAGGTCAGGAACTGGGGGGAGAGAAGGTCAGGAACTGGGGGGAGATAAGGTCAGGAACTGGGGGGAGATAAGGTCAGGAACTGGGGGAGAGAAGGTCAGGAACTGGGGGGAGATAAGGTCAGGAACTGGGGGGAGATAAGGTCAGGAACTGGGGGGAGAGAAGATCAGCAACTGGGGGGGGAGAAGGTCAGGAACTGAGGGGAGAGAAGGTCAGGAACTGGGGGGAGAGAAGGTCAGGAACTGGGGGGAGAGAAGGTCAGGAACTGGGGGGAGAGAAGATCAGCAACTGGGGGAGAGAAGGTCAGGAACTGGGGGGAGAGAAGGTCAGGAAATGGGGGGAGAGAAGGTCAGGAACTGGGGGGAGAGAAGGTCAGGAACTGGGGGGAGAGAAGGTCAGGAACTGGGGGGGAGAAGGTCAGGAACTGAGGGGAGAGAAGGTCAGGAACTGGGGGGAGAGAAGGTCAGGGACTGGGGGTGGAGAAGGTCAGGAACTGGGGGCTGAGAAGGTCAGGAACTGGGGGCAGAGAAGGTCAGAAACTGGGGGGGAGAGAAGGTCAGGAACTGGGGCGGGGGAGAAGGTCAGGAACTGGGGGGAGAGAAGGTCAGGAACAGTGGGGGAGAGAAGGTCAGGAACTGGGGGGGAGAGAAGGTCAGGAACTGGGGGGGAGAGAAGGTCAGGAACTGAGGGGAGAGAAGGTCATGAACTGGGGGGAGAGAAGGTCAGGAACTGGGGGAGAGAAGGTCAGGAACTGGGGGAGAGAAGGTCAGGAATTGGGGGGAGAGAAGGTCAGGAACTGGGGGGAGAGAAGGTCAGGAACTGGGGGGAGAGAAGGTCAGGAACTGGGGGGAGAGAAGATCAGCAACTGGGGAAGAGAAGGTCAGGAACTGGGGGGGAGAAGGTCAGGAGCTGGGGGAGAGAAGGTCAGGAACTGGGGGGAGAGAAGGTCAGGAACTGGGGGTAGAGAAGGTCAGAAACTGGGGGAGAGAAGGTCAGGAACTGGGGGGGAGAGAAGGTCAGGAACTGGGGGGAGAGAGAAGGTCATGAACTGGGGGGAGAGAAGGTCAGGAACTGAGGGGGAGAGAAGGTCAGGAACTGGGGGGAGAGAAGGTCAGGAACAGTGGGGGAGAGAAGGTCAGGAACTGGGGGGGAGAGAAGGTCCGGAACTGGGGGGGAGAGAAGGTCAGGAACTGAGGGGAGAGAAGGTCATGAACTGGGGGAGAGAAGGTCAGGAACTGGGG